>NC_052050.1:67924173-68233339 GCF_903992535.2 Arvicola amphibius | reverse complement strand
TCCTGGAAGTATAAGCGGTGTTACAACTAACTCTGCCTCTTGCCACCATATCTCCTTGTCACCATAGACTGTATCCCTTCAAACTATGAGGCAGAGTAAACCCTTCCTCCCTTCTGTTTCTGCTTGTCAGGTTTTCTGATCGTAGTAATGAGGAAAGTAATGGATACACCCACTAATATCTCCTAATATCAGGGATGGAGGTAAACAGTCCAGAGGGGAGGCATGGCAAACCCAAGAGCACAGAGCTACCTGAAGGATGGCCCAGAAAAGTATGAAGGTCTCCTGAGCCACTCTCCACGTGATAATCCCTATATTTTGAAAAGCTCTGTGGAGCCAAGGATATCCCACCCTTCAAAATGGATGTATGCCTTTAAGATTTTCAAAGATGATAACAGTATGTAAATCTTGCTCACTGCAAATCTTTAAACAATTTAGGCTGCATGAAATAACAAGAAGAGAAATTCTTGTACCATCTCAACCCACTGAGTTAATAACTTTTTAGTTTGCAGAGGATGCATCTGGAACTTCCTTTCAATGACTACAGAAAATACATACATACATATATATTTATATGTATATATGCTTGCAGGCTGGATTTAAGCTTATACACTCCTTCATCCTTCTTATCCTCCTTTGGAATAGATGGGCAATCTCCTGTGTTCACACATAATACATGTCTGAAAAAATGCTCAAAAGTTAAATATACAAAAGTGGATAGCAGATACACATCTTCAGAGGTGATTGCAATTTCGGAGTTCTGAGTCAGTCTGGCATCTCATTCTCAGTCCTAGAACATAGCTGAACACCAACCTCAGCGGCTTACGCCCCACAGGTGGCCGACCCAAGGTGGAGTCAGAGTCCCAGCAACTTCTCTATTTCAATCCCATTTAGCATGCCTTCTTGAAAATATCTCCACATTTTTTTTTATTTTCCATTGTATAAGACAATGAGGCACGCTGTAATAAAATGTCTGTGCATAATTATCTGAACAGGCTCTGCTATGTAGCGATGGCTGTGGTCCTTCAGCCGGGCTGAGGACCGCTGTGCGGTGACACTGAATTTGAGCATGCATTCTTCTTTGGAGTTCTGAACATCTAAACCGCACGTTTGAATCATGGCTAAGAGGATCTTTGTGTTCAGAGTTGTGGATTCTTTACAAATTCCAACAGTGGAACCAAGGATCATGTATCACGGATTTTTTTTTCCCTTTCTTCAAGCCGAAGCAGCTCATTGAAAAGAAAGAGTAGCTGGAGAGGGGGCTCAGAGTTTAAGATGCAATATTCCTACAGCGCTACTACCTCAGGCTCCCGAGGTCTCACAGCTCCCTGTAACTCCAGCTCCAAAGGCTCCAGGGTCTTCTTTTGGCTCCTCAGGCAACTGTGCTCGTGTGCATATGCCCCTCCTCCTCCCCCACAGGCACATATGTACACACACAACTAAAAACTAAGAAGAAGAAAAATCTTCACGCAGTACTCAAGTCAAATAATTTTTAAAAAGAAAAGGAGTTCAATGGAGGAGACTGGGCATCTCACAGAAACACCGGAAGACTGAAGAAGAAGGTTTGGTGCTCTGTTTGGCAAACAACGGTCAAGCTCACCTGGCAGAACCATCCTCATGAGAAAACACCATTGCAATAGCCAGTGCAGCCATTGGGAAGCTCTGGGTACTGCACGTAGCTTGGCTGACCCCACCCACCTTGTGCTACCACTAGCCCCACATAGTGGTATATAAGTGCGGAAGGACCTTTTTGGCCACTGTTGGTCTTCTCTAAGACCACCTCATTCCTTTTGGTTTAATTTATCTTATGTTTATGTGTGTATGTATATGTATGTGTCACAGGAAGATTATGGGAGTCAGTTCTCTCCTTCTACCACGTGGGTCCTGGGGACTGAACTCAGGTCGTCAGGCTTGGTGGCACCCAGCTATCTCAACAGGTCCTAAAATCTTGCATTTCAGTAAATTGTCTTCCTGTTTGCTAGTGTACTTATCAGTATAGAAATATCATGTCTAAAGAATTTGTTAGCAGGCAAGGTAGCTCAGTGGATAAAAGCGCTTGCCACATAACCTGACAACCCGAGTCGGATCCTGGGAACCTGTGATGGCAACAGAGGGTGGACTCCTAAAAGTCTCCTCCAACTTCTGCACATGAGTTATAAACGTCCTCCCCAATATAGCTACACAGACAATCAAATAATAGAAAAGCTGTTAGGTTTACAGTGTTTTAATGATTTCAGATATCAGTTACATACAAACAGGCAACCCATACTCGACATGAAGCTTTTATTGAATAAATAAAGTACTGAGCCTGTCAACAGAAAGCTAACTGTATTAGTAATTCACAAAGTCTATACATAGATTTTTTTTTTCAGGCTATTGATGTGACTGCTATGTGGCTGGCTCTTTGTGGCCTATTTTGTGACATTCCACAAGCCCTTAGGAACACTCAGCCTGGGTTAATCAGCGACATGCCTGATGCGTGTTGTTCTGATGACTCCATCGCTCTTGCAGGTACTGTAGCAACATGGAAACAATGGATTATATACTGTGCACGGTACATAACCTGCAACGAGACACAACACCCCTGCCAAGCAGAGCAAGAGACACCGCATGAGAGCGCTTCCAGTACTCTTTGTGGGCCTGTGATTCATTTGTCTAAGACAACCAATTATGAAACAACAAGCCTGGGTTCCCCTTCGGAGCAGCGAGGCCGCCACAGTGACAGTTCCTAAGCACATAAGAAATGTACGTGGAATTCTGTGACATTTTGCATTCCCAACTCTGCCCGGCGGCCAACGGTTCCTCCTTCCGAGTGACATATTGATTGGAAGTACATGCAGGCCGAGTATGATTGTGTTCAGTATTTTGAGTTCATCATCTGTTATCCCATTCGTATTGTCATCCTGGGTCCAGACAGTATCAAATTGGAAGCAGTAGTGTAGAAAATTACGAAGAAATCAGAAAAGACCACAGCTGTGAAGTGAATCAGGCCAGCAGCCCCTGGTTAGTGCTTCTCGTGTGAACGCCCTGGCTCTCTTCCTTCGCCTTGGCAGCAGGTCTTAGAGCCAGGCCTGCCCTGGGATGATTACAGATCAACTCTGACCTTACTTTGGAATTAGGTACAAGGTGTCCCCAAGAACGGCTGATTTTGCTGCCCTAGGAAGCAGGTCACACCACGAAGGCTGTGTGGGTGGCTCGTCACGGTGTGACAGTGAAGAAGCAGGACAGAAATGTGATGACTGTGGCTGGCTGTGCATGGCAGTCTCCCTCTCCTGGGGAGCTAGGGATGGCCCATTCCTCTGGGGTTTTGTGAGCTGCTCATGCACATACCTCCAGGTGACTCTGTGACCAGGGCTTTAAGAGCATGCTGTGTTGCAAACTGGCACGGGTGTAGGGGCAGCTCCACCATGGGGGAGAATTTACTGTGTCATCAGGGTGAAAAGCCTTAACGAATCACATGTCTGAGAAGATGGCTCAGTGAGTAAAAGCACTTGCACGCAAGCATGGGAACCAGAGTACAGAGCCATAGAACCCACAGAAATCTGGGTGCAGCAGTATGCACCTATAGTCCCTGTGCATTTACAAAGCGATGAGAGGCAGAGTCAGAAGACACCGCCCCCCCACGCGCCTCCAGAGGCTTGCTGACCAGCTGGCCTGGTACTTGCAGCAGTCATGAACGAGAGACTCTGTCAAACAAGGTGGACACCGAGGACTGACCCCTGAGGTTGTCCTCTGACCTCAGCATGCAACACCACCACACAAGCGTGTCCACATCCATTCCTCTACAAAATGACAGCTGGGCGACCCGCATATTGCCACCACGCTAATCGCTGGCTCATCTGTCACGCACCTGGATGGTTGGCATGTTTGCATTTGCTTAGAAATACCTGTACTGGCTGTAAATGAGGCCGGCACTGTGATGTTAATCAGAACTAGGGCAGGCTTTCTCCTTATTCCAGAAAATGCGTTCTGGCTCTTCTTCCTAGCGCACTGTGAGCCTGGGCCTGGAGACTTGGGTTTAGGAAATGTACCTTTCTTGAAAGATAACCTCAGCGTCTACCCCCAGAGTGAGTGGGATAATAGCTGAGTTGAAGTGATTGCCTTGCGAGCATGAAGACCCAAGTTCGATTCCCCCAGAACCCACAGAAAAAGCCAGGTATGTTGGTGTATGCTTGTAATCAGCTGGGGAGCTGAGATAGGTGGATCTCTGGAGCTTGGGGGGCAACTAGCCTAGCTTAGCCTGCTTGGCAAGTTCCAAAAACCCAAAGTGGACAATAACAAAAATTGCCCTGTGGCCTCTATACACACATGTACACATCCACAATTGTGCAGACACGGTTATACACACATGTACACATCCACAACTGTGCAGACACGATTATACACACGTGTACACATCCACAATTGTGCAGACACGTTTACTCAAGGATACACCCCTCCGACACTTCATTCCATGAGACTGTAAGAGCTTACTCTCTCTGTACCTGTTATTGTGCCTGCTGAACCGGACAGAATATTCTAGGAGCGCCTAGCAGGAAGTCTTTCCTGCCCACTGCCCTTCTCAGCCAAAGTGGGATTCCAGACAGCTCTCTCCTCTGTTTGAGAGATTCTGCCCCTTTTCAAGCTCATCTCATTGCTCCCCAGTTTTATTTGTCACTTGGCTTTGGAGAAGTCTGTTGGGATACTCACAGACTCCACCATATCCACCCCAACAAAGGCCAAGAGGGGAAAGCCACACTTACACACTCAGTAGACTGCAGTAAGGTGCCCTGGTCCCTGACCAGAGCAGTGTCCTAGAAAACCAGTGTGGTAGCTTTCTGATGCTGTGACAAAAATACCTTCAAAGGAAGGAAGGCTTATTTTGGCCCATAGTTTCAGTTCATGGTTGGCTGGCCCCATTATTTGGGAATTTATTGCACACACACACACACAGACTCGCTGAGCACTTGAACATTAGTGGGAAAACTAAGCCCTACGACATGTCTTTTATGAACATTCATTCAATGTGGGTGACAGATTTAAATGGAAGGTCTAAAACTCCTAAATTTGTTTCTTAAAAAACAGGAGATACTCTTTGGGATCATTGATTTAGAGGAAAACAGAAGAGAAATTCATACAATGTTGATAAATTTGTGTCAACATTAAGTCATTTGCTCTACAAAAGACTTGTTCAAGCAAAGAATAAACAAGCTGTGAATTAGAAGAAAACATCCGTGAGTCTTGTGTCAATCAAAGGCTGACTTTTGGGTTGTATAAGAACTCTCAACGCTCAAAAGTTTTTTTTTTCCTAAAATTCCATTTATAAAAGGGTCAAGGTGAATACAATGGTTCACATTTGTAACGCCAACACTTGGAAGATTGAGGCAGGAGAATTGCTATGAGTTCCAGGAAGTGTTCACTGCATAGAAAATGGTCAAAAGTTATGAAGAGACATTTTACCAAAGAAAATATATAATTGACACAGTGAAAGGTTGGGGCTGGGGCCATGGCTCAGTGGGTAACCTGCTTGTCGCTCAAGCATGAGGACCTGAGTTTACACCCCCAGAAACCCATGTAAAAGGTGTATCTCAGTAATCTCGGTGTCCTAAGGTAAGACTGGAGGGAGAAAAAAAAAATTCCTGGAAAGTCTTGGCCAGCTGGCCTGGTATGTACAGCAGTGAGCAACTAGAGACCTCGTTTCAAACAAGCAGAAGGGCAAGGATACGTACCTAAGATTGTCATTTGACCTTCAGAGCCCTGGCACAAGTATGACTCTCTCTCTCTCTCTCTCTCCCTCTCCCTCTCTCTCTCTCTCTCTCTCTCTCTCTCTCTCTCTCTCTCTCTCTCTCTCTTCCTCTCCTTCCTCCTTCCCCACATACAATCACATACACACAAATTTTTAAAACTGAAGTTCCTCACCATTAGCCACTAAAGACATGCAAATTTACACTCTAGTGAGTTATCACTATATGCCTATCAGGACCAATGAAACCCAAATCTAAAATGTGGGTGAAACTGCAGATATGAAAACATCCGTGCTTGGCTGGTGCTAATGCAAAATGGTACAGCCATTCTAGAAAACAGTTTAGCCAATTTCTCTCTCTTTTTTTGGAAACACTTTTATTTAAATTTTATCATTAAAAAAAATTGAACACGAAATTATTGTACTAACCAGCAGTTGCATTTGTGGGCATTTGTTCCCAGAGACATGAAAATTTATATTCACATAAAAGTGTTTATAGCAACTTTATTCAAAATAGCCCCAAAGTAGAAACAACCCAGGTAGTTAAATATATGTGGGGCATCCGCATCAGGGGCTGCTACTCTGCGATACAAAGCAACTGCCTGTTGACACGAGGGGCACCATAGATGAGTCCTGGTTCTTACACAGGGTAGACTAAAGCTAGCTTCCAAAGCTGTGCATTGCAATTATTTTTATAATATTCTCAAAATGAGAAGATAATAGACATAAGAAGATTACCCATTTATAGAGCCTGGGTATGGGATAGGGCAAAGGAAAAAGGGGGTGAACGTGGTCACACGGAAAAGCTCTTGTCAAGGTCAGGAGCTTGGCTGAGATGGTGCACATGGTTTAGAAGATGCTGGAAGAAGAAATGGAGTCAGGTGTACACGGGACCCATTTGTGTCTTTGCTTGAAACCGTGAAGGCCTGGAGACCTTGATTAAGTGACTACTGCACAGTCAGGAGGGCCTGAGATCAGATCTCCAATCTATGTGAAATGGTGGCGTGGCCACGGGTCTGCTACCTAGTGTTGGGACTATAGAGACAGGTGGACGCTGGGGTCTCACTGGCCAGGGAGGCTAGCCCAAATGCAGAAGTCCAGGTTCAGTGAGAGACCCTGTCTCAAAATAATAAGGTGGAGAGTAACTGAAGAAGACATTTAGCATGCCTCTGGCCTCCACACATGTATTCAAGGGTAAACATGTTTGTGTATACACGCACCACATACACCCTGTGTAAGCGGCGACTTGAAAGAGGGCTCGGGTTCACAGTGCATACAGCTGTTGCAGAAGACCCGAGTTCAATTCCTAGCACCCACAGCAAATGGCTCACAACTGCTACTAACTCCAGCTCCAGGGGATCTGATGCCCTCTTCTTCCGTGGGCACCTGCACTCATGCACATAACCACATACACAGATGTGCGTGTTATTTAAAGTTTTAAAAAAAAACTTTTATAAAGAATCAGCACACGATCATTGAAGATTTCTTTCGTTTGCTGTCAGAGACAGCAGGCCTGTCGGAGTGTGGCAGGGGCCACAGGGTGCGTGAGGTCAGGGGAGGATACACGCGCATTGTTTGCTCAGGTTCTTTCAGCTAAAATGCATGCGCTGTGTGAGACGGTTAGGATGTTAAATTGTTTCTCTTCTTAGCCATAGATGTTTGATTTGTGTCCATAAAAGACTATGTTTAAAGGCGAGAAGCATAAGGGACCCAATGATGAAATGTAAGATAATTAAGGGTGGAAAAAAATGGCAAGTCTGTAATACTGTTACAGAATTACCTTTGCCAATCTGTGAAGTGTGCATCCATCTGATAAAGAATCCTCATATGGACCCTCGCGATGCCATTGGTACTTCAAAAACAGTGTTAAAAAAAGGAAATAGGGTGACAATTACATCCAATTTGGGTTTGTGTTTGAGAATAAAGGTTTCACCCACACCTACAATGTGGCATTTGCAGAGGACTTGTAAATGGTGGCCTGGAATCTTTCCCTTCCTGTCACTTATAAATTAAACATAGGAATTATAAAGATAAAACAGCAGTATTTTAAGCACATGAATCTAGATGTTTTAATTGATTTTATTTTGAAGTGGGGCTTCTTGCATCCCAGGCTATTCCTGAAATTGATGTGCAGTTGAGGATGGCCTTGAACTTCTGATCTTCTTGACTCTACCTCCTGAGTGTATGCCGGGCTTATGTGGTGCCAGGGTCTAAGTCGAGGCTTTGTATATGATATGCAAGCATGCTACCAATTGAGCTGTATCCCAGCTCCAGTTCCAGAATTTTCGATGTCAATTTTTAGAAGATACTTTTTGCTCGTGATTAATGCTCTGTCAGTATTTACACAGTCTTCCTATTTGCTATGATGTCACCTCTTAGTGTGCTTGTCAGAAAGTTACACTTTCTTCATAGAATTTAACAAAGATCATGTCTGTTATAAAAAAAACTTACAAAATAAAATATGACTGTGACATTTATCTTATGACTATTATTCCTGACTGCATTAAAGCAAACTTCAGGAAACAATATTTATGTAATACCCTAAAAGACATCGTTGAAAACAACAGATCCCTCTTTTGGGTTCATACTACACCAAAATGGCCGGATTGTTTAAAAATGGTTTTGAGCAGGGTTGTAGAGAAAGACATTTGCGAGTCACATATGGCTAGGCAAGGCTGATGTGTGCACACGCATTCGTCAGCTTTAAAGCATCCTGTCCAGTCACTTGCTATGCACTCACTCTCTTTATCTAGGACAATTAGAACTAAAGGATCCTGGTTGATCATATATTCCCTGTAACAGAAAATTGCCACAATCTGAGCTCTGGGTTAAAGTCCAAACCCTTAGCACTCTGGCCTGCATGGAGACCTTGTCAAATAGCATGTGGAGCACATTCCCACATGCAAAGCAGGAATGCCTCCCTACTGTTCTCTTCTCTGGTCATGGACTGGCTTTTATTTTTGCTTTGGTTTCTTGTGTGATATGTTTTTCTACTGCTTGCAGTGAGAAATCCCCAATTCAACTGATTTAGAAACCATGAGAAACCTAAGTCCCAATTTAGAAGCTTCAAAGTTGGTTCCATCAGTGGCTCACTCAAGACTGTTCTTCCTCTTCCATCCTCCATGGGTCAGCGCAGCTATTCTCAAGAGCACAAGTTGGTGGCCATGAGTATACAAAGCCGTCGTGATGGGCTGGAGAGACAGCTCAGAGGTTAAGAGCATTGCCTGCTCTTCCAAAGGTCCTGAGTTCAATTCCCAGCAACCACATGGTGGCTCACAACCATCTGTAATGGGGTCTGGTGCCCTCTTCTGGCCTGCAGGCATACACACAGAGAGAATGTTGTATACATAATAAATAAATAAATATTTAAAAACAAACAAACAAACAAAAAAAAAACAAAGCCATCGTGATTAATGATGGCATCAAGAGAAGAGGAGCTGTGTCTTCCTTATTCTGCAGGACGTTTTCTCGTTTTCTCTCTGGTTTCCTTGGCTAATGTTGGGCCCCCAACTCGGTGCTTTGATTGACCAATCAAGGCACCATGAATGCCTTGGATGACATGCTACAGTCAGGAGAGGCTAGAGAGAAGAATTTTGAGTCTGCCACTAATTTTGAGTCTACCATGGGTCTTCAAGATTACATGCTTGGTTTTATTTCATGACAAGGGTTTGTGATGAGGAGGCTGACATAAATAGGCTCTCTCTATACCTTACCTGTTTATAGGAGTTGGATTTCGAGACATGTGTTGGCTGCAGTTTGTAACTGGTGCAGAATGGCCATAGTGAACAACACAAGGATTAAAGTCAGATCTAATGCTGGCATTTTCCAGCCAGTTAGTGTTTTTGGCTAGGCATACATTTTATCACTAACGTTAGTGTTTAGGGTTCGGGATAAGGTTTAGGGTGAGAGTTGAGGTTAGGGGTTAAGGTAGGGATTAGTGTGCATGTGGAGAGGGTTTATGATTAGAGTTAGGGTTAGCATTTAGAGTTAGTGTTGGATGAGGGTTAGAGTTGGTGGTTAGGATTAGACTTAGTGTTTGGGATTAGGATTGGGGACTAGGGTTAGGATTGGGATTAAGGCTAGAGTTGAAGGTTAGACTTAGGTTTGGGGTTTAGAATTATGGTTGGGGCTTAGTTTCAGGGATGGAGTCTATGTGTAATTATGATTTAATATATATTATATGATGGGATGGCAATATTGATAATGGTGTGCTAGACAGAACTTTGTCTTAACAGTTCAATATCTGATCTTCTCTGCACCTTCCTCTTCTATACTATAGCCGGAATGACTTTTTAAAGATGTACATGAATCATGTCATTTTCTTTGTTCAGATGCCTCCAGTGCTTCCCATGTTACCCACAATCAGAACTCAAGTCTCTCTAATCCTCAGGCCTTTACTGGCGTCTCTCTTTTCTCCCCTTTCCAACTGTGTCCATGGCTAGGCCACTCTGGTCCAGCTGATATCAATCCGTTCCCCATCACTGTTCTGGGCCTCCTGGAATGACTGCTGCTAGAAGCTCTCACACCTTTCAGTAGCTATTTATTTTTCTGCTCGTAGCCCCTGAAAAGAGAGAACCTTCTCCTCTGACCTCCCTAAAGGCACAAAGGTCAACTAGTAGGTGCTAACACTCTATTGAGGAGATGATATTCATGATGAATGTCTGAGTTTGTATTCCCACTTTTAAAAATGCACTTGGCCCTTCTGCCCTTGGCTTTTCTTCTAGGCCCTTATATCTTCCCTCTCTCCTGGCCTCAGCAGGAGGTCACAGGTCACATGTGACCCTTAGGTACATGGAAGCCTGGTCGTTTTGTTCTGATTTTAAAACTCGAGGTGCCCTGAATTCTTAGAGTAATAAGCTCAATTTCCTTCAATCAGCGGAGCCTTCCTTGGGTTCCTCGTGCCATCAATCTAGCCTCTGGGAGTCAATGGGGCTTTTGTCTCTGGAGCCGTGTCATGGAGAAGGGCTTCATTTTTCATCTCCCTCCATCTTTTAGTACCCACAATGCCCTTTCCATCATCCCATCTTCTCATTCATCCTAACTTGGGAATGAAATTCCTCCTCTACCCAACTGCTTCTTCATTAGCCTTGAAATCACTCGATCACAGTTATCTCCTGACTCCATCTCCTACTTTCTTTCCGCCTCTCTTCTGCTTAAACCAAAGCTTAAACCAGTTATCTGGGGCTGGAGAGATGGCTCCGTGGACCAAATGCCTCCTGCACATTTGGAACAATCATCTGGGGCTGGAGAGATGGGTCCGTGAGCCAAATTCCTCCTGCATAACCATGGGGACCTGGGTTTTAACCCCCAACACCCTTAGTAAAGCAAAGCATGGAGACAGGACCCTGCCAGCCCAGTGCTGGGGCCAGAGATGGGTGGACCCTGGGGATTTGCTCTTTATCCAGTCTATGGAAACGACAAGTTCCAGGCACAATGAGAGGCCCTGTCTCAAAAACTAAGGTGGAAAATGACAAGAAAGACACCCAACAGTGAGGCTCTCCACACGCATACAGCACCCATACACACTCACTCACACACTCTCTCACACACACACACAGTTACTTTGAGTGTAAGTTTTCATGTAGATTTAGAATTTATTGCTCACATCCCCCAAATCTCTGCGTGATTCCACGAACCGCTGTTTAACAAGTTCAGTGTTAACTTTGGACATCGGATGTTTTGATATCGGGGATCTTTTCAAATCAAAGTGAGACCAACTTCTATAAAGACTTGTGGATGGAAAAGAGAACACGACTGCTCCCAGGTGTGGTGGAGAAAGGCCACTGCAGACATGAGTGAGGAAAACAGCCAAAGGCATCTGGAATGGCCCAGGCTGAACGGGGCCAGTAGACTGAACTGGGTAATGGGGGTGGAGGAAGAAAGAGAGAGGAACCAGGAGCCAAGAGACCACATAGCCCAGTGGCTGGGTTATATAGGGGAAGGAAAGCTGGGGGAACAGAAGTGAAGCCCAATAGTTGGAGAGAGAGAGGATGAGGGCGGGGTATGCCAGCCAGGATGACTCTGTAATACAGGCTCTCTGAGAACCTACCAGCCAGCCTACACTTTGCTTTGTTAAATAGCCACCCTGTTAGCCATTTGTCCTGAGTTTGAGACATAACAACTAATGTGGGGAAGGTGGGCATTTTGGATAGAAAGTAGTCTTGGAACTTCATTTCCAGGGCTGGAGAGATGGCTCAGCGGTTAAGAGCACTGACTGCTCTTCCAGAGGACCTGGGTTCAATTCTCTGCACCCACATGGTGGCTCACAATCACCTTTAACTTCAGTTCCAGAGGATAAATGCCCTCTTCAGGCCTCCATGGGCACTGCACACACATGGTGCACAGACATACATAAAGACAAAACACCTATACACATAAAGATAAATAAAATTTAAAAGGAAATTCATTTTCTATGTCTGTCTTCCACTCCACCAACCACTAGCTTTGACATGAGAGGGGAAAAAGCAGAATTCTGAATGGATGTGGCATATTTGGCCCACCAGGTCCAAGTGCAGCACAGAAGAAAAAGGCATTGGAGGGTGGCAGGCTGCAGAAGGTTGATCATGGAAGACAAGGAATGAGGTTGCTTCTGTTTTCCTGCCTTGTCACGTGGCTTCCCAGTCTTGTTACCTCATCCATAGGCACTGATGGGGACAGTGTGGGACTGGTCTGGAGGAAATGGGGCGTGCCCTAGTCTCTGTGGAATTGGAATGGAACTAAAGGCAATGTATGCAACCTGGAAAGAGGAGGAGGGAGAGTCTTAAAAGTGCAGTGCCAACTGCAGAGACGGCTCAGTGGAGAGGAACCAGGGCCTCTCTTGCAGAGTTTGATTTCTGGAAACCATGCCTGGTGGCTCACGACCACCTGTAACTCTAGCTCCCAGGGGACCTGATGCCCTCTTCTGGCTTCCTTGGGTACCTACACACACATGGACACCCCCACCCCCAAATATGCATAATGAAAAACAAGTCTTTAAAAAATACTGGTAAAGTTATTTTTTTAAGTCACTGTTAGCTTGGGCTATATAGTGAGAACCGGTCTCAAAGCATAACAAAACAAGGAATGTTTAGACTTCTTGATCTGTAGAGGAGTATATTACTCACTTTCTTCTGTGTTTCTGAGTCTGTATACCTGAAATGCTCACCAACGACTAAGGCTGAGGGCTAGAGCAGGAATAAAATTTGTGTCCAGAGCCCTTCCACTCCAAACTTACTTTATTGTATGGAATTCAAATTTTACCTTAAAAGACAACAAAACAAAACTTTCCCAAGCACCCTAGTTAGCTAATGAGAAGCAGTACGTGTGCAAGTTCTGAAACAAGGATGCAGGCCAATTCTGAAACTCTCTGTGGGAAATCTAGCCTAGTTCCCAATTTGGGGTGTGCTAGTAAACCAAGAACTATGCTGGAAGATGAGAGCCCAGAGCAATTGGAAGAGGTGTCAAAGTGTGGCGTGTGATGCCGCCTCCTGGAGGCCTGTCTGACTTCACACCTCACTCCTTCATTCCAAGGTGACTCCTCGTCACACTCTGGGTTTCTGCCCAGTGGTTACAAGGACTCACCGTGGAGGTCAGCGCCAGGTCTCAGAGAGCGCTCAGCACACCTGGTTTACAGCAGGCTCATTCTCCTGCTTCCTCGGGAAGCATGCAGCAGCCCGGTGTGGTTCAGAACATTAAGCATCACTATTTCTGGTCTACAGTCAGTCTGCAGGCCTTGACTTATACATGACCTCTAGTTATTAAAAAAACAAACAAAAGCAAAGTGCCCAAGTTCTGGCTGGAATACTGTACGGCTCCCTCGGCGGCTTGATGCTTAGAAGGGGAATCTGCATTTCTCCCCCACTTCAGCTTGGAGAACTGTGTGGTTTAACCTTGTCTGTGGACTTAGAGTCCAAGTCCAGACGGGGGCGTAACATCACTTCCCTGCTACCTGTTAGGTCCACTCCTTTCTTTTTCTCAAGATGGAATCTACTCCTTCTAGATTTCCAGATTCACTCAGAGAATCCAGCCGCCCGCCATCCTCAGGGATTCATTCATGGTTGGCCTTGGCAGAAAATCTGGTCAAATAGCAGAGAGCCTGCTGCTGGCCACAGCCCCAGGGCATGGAGAACACAGTTGCTTTTTTGTATCTGAATGTAAATCTCTGCGTTCACAGGGCAAGTCGCAGCTGCCTAAGACCTGGAAGTCTTCTCGTTTTGCAGCTGGGAAGCAGTTATAACTGGGTCTGAGTTGCACCGGTCACTGGACAGTGGTAGAAGGAGGGCTAAATACCAGACCAAAACCTGAGCAAGAAAGGCTAGTTGGCTCACTCACCGCGGTAATTCCAGCAGTCTGACCAGTGGCTTGTGGAAGGGGCTCAGTGGAAGGAACGACTCCACCAGCCCTTTAGAATTCCCCCCACTTCCTTTTTTATCTGACTAACCTTGTCTCCAGAAAAGCCCCATTGCACCCTCCTGCAAATCAGGAGAGATTCCCAAGGCATGGGACAGGACACTGTATTCCTAAGTCAAAAAGCCACTGGGCATTCCTACAACACAGCAGGAGGCAGGACCTGGAGAGGCTCCGGCCACCCCTGCCTAGCTGCCAGGTGCTGCTTTCTCAAGTGTGAGGTTAGATCGAGCGTGACAAAGGTGTGTTTTTTTTGCAACTTATCTGAGCACATATCAAAAGCTGTGGAGGTTGAAGAGAGAGTTGGAAAAGCCAGAAAGCCGCGCTGTCTCGGGATCGGGAGAGGGGAAAATGATCTTGTTTTAGGAACAAGACACGCTCCCGGCTTGGCAATGGGTCTGGCTTGACAAATGTCACCTGGGAATTTTAAGAGCCTATAGTTGGGAGTAACGAAAACTTTGCTCTTTCACAGGTAGTTGTTTCTCAACGCAGGGAGGAGTGTCCCCAGAATTTTGCTCCAGGGACATCTCTCTGGTGCAGTGTACCGACCCACTAGGGCTTCACAAGAAATGGCCGCTGATTGAGAACAATTCTGCGCTTTGAGCAAAGCACAACCTTGGGGGAGGCTGGCCGGAAAAGGAGCTTGGAGGAGAGGAGGGATGAGGAGGAAAAAGGAGGCAGGGGGTTTTCACCTGCTGAGCTTCCCGGGAGCCAGGGGAAAGAGAGCCGCCCTGCCCAGGTGGTGCAGGGCACAGGGAATCCTCGCGCCCCGCGTGCGCGCCTGGCTGCTCCACACCTGCCGCGGGGTCTGACCGGCAGGCGGGCGAGCGGGCGGCGAGCACAGGTGGCGGCGATTGGGCAGGCGGGGCCCGGAGGGTGACGTCACGGGCTCCGGTCCCGGCGGCAGAAATAGGGCAGCCGCGGCAGCGGTGGCACAGCGGCGGGCGGCGGAGGATCTGAGAGCTGGAGCTTGGACTGTCTCTAGCACGCCGGGGTACACCAGCCGACAGCCGGAGACGACCCAGCGGAGAACGCGGGGGCCGGGTCGCTGCCGCTGTCGCCGCCACGGGGCGCTCCCTCCCTTCCACCTGAGTCCGGCCACCTGGTCTTCCTCTCGGCCCCGGCCACCGCAGGTAAGCGGGGCGCAGCTCTGGAGCAGATGCGGTGTCCGAGTCGTGCCACTGCCGCCAGCCCGTCCCGCTGCTGCCCGCCGAGGTCCCGATGCCCGCAGGTCCGCAGCTCGCTGCAGGGCCCGGTGCGGGCGTTCGCTGGTCCTCATTGCCCACGCTGAAAAGCCAAGTTTGCGCGTCTGGCCGCGGGCACGGGACCGCAGGGCCGGGACTCGGCAGGGCGACCCTGGATGCGCTAGGACTGGAGGCTAAAGCTGGGGCATCTGCGGCTTGACACCCGGACATCAGCGGTGGGGAACTGAGCGATTCTTATAGGCGCGCGGGGCGCCACGCAGAACCGCTCCCGCTGAGCCCAAGCTCGCGATCCGCACCGAGACCTTGCAGGCGCAGCTCTTAGGCTCTGAACCCCGAATAGCCTCTCTTGTACCTTGGCGAGCGACAGAGACCCTGGCTCGGACCCGTGCCCTTGGCTAGGATCTAGAGTGCGTGGTGGTCATCCTCTGCACCTCCTTCCCCTCCGCTTTGCGGGGAAACTTGCGTCCCCTTGTCGCAGCCAAAAGATGAGCTGCGCCTCTCCTGGCCCTCATTTTCCACCACGGTCCCGGTATAGGGAGCTCGCTGAGGACATGCAGGCAGAAACCTGCTCGGGAGACCCCATGTCTTAATTCTGCGAGGCCACAGTTGTTGCCAGTAAATGGCTGCTGGAACCCACTGGGAAGTCTCCAGGGAGCAGTTTGTCCTGAGGACATTCAGGTTGGGGTCTTGGTGCTAAGAGGGATTGTGCTGAGTGCTCTCGCCTCCCCTTCCCCCCTTAACCCCTGTAAAAGAAGAGAGACCATTCCCAAGTTTCAGAGGGGACCCAGGGAACGCAGGCAGAGTGCTGCTCTTGGGGCGCACATTGTCAAGAGTTTGGGAACCACTGCAGCACGAGGCTTTGAGCATTCCCTGCAGCTGACAAAGCCGTGTCCCACTTGGCTTCTCCCATGCCTACCACCTGAGGACTTCGCGTCTTGAAACTCTTGCGAGGGCAGAAACTGACAGCAGTCTGTAGAGCTTGTCATGCCCTGGATTTGGCGAGCACCTGTGCTGTGCTTTGGCCTACTCAGAATTCCCTGGGAGCTGGGCCCCCGCTAGGTCTGTATTTGCTCCCAGAGCTGGTCCACCTTGCACTGCCCAGAGGACTTCCCTCCCTCCAGATAACCGGCCCCTGACACTGATAAATAGCGCTTCTGTAGTCTCCCCTCGCTCCCCTCTAGGTGTCGCTTCCACCGAGGTTTCAATGAGTGAAAAACAGCGCCAGGAGCTTTAGTCTGTTGTCTTAGTAAATCTGTGGCAAGCCTGTGCTCCAAGAATTGTTCTAGATATCCCCTATCCGTGAGGTACCCAAATCCACCCCTCTTTTATGCGCCTAACACAGAAATGAGGTAGCTGCTAGACAAAAACACGCACAGCAACACCCCTCTCCATTTTTTTAAGGGAAAAAAATGGGGGCATGAAGAAGACATAGGGACTTTTCCCAGAAAGTCCCCAAGTTATTTTACTACCCACCAGCCTTTGGTGAAACAGAGTCGTTTTTAACTGTCTATTCTCATCCTTTGTACTGGCCAGCATCGTTCTAGCCCCTCTGATTCTGAGGACAGGCTTTGTCTGGTATGGAAAGCAAATGGGCAGGGGAGTAAGTAGGGCTTGTGTGGTATGAGAGCGCCAGCACCTCTCCGTCCAACCTTCGAGCCCCTAGGCCTTGCAGAACTTAGTCACTTCCGGTTTCAGCTTGAACTGAAAGGAAAGGGTCCACTGGATGTGGTGTATTAGCATTCCTAATTATGCTGTCCCGGTGGCTTTTATTTTTCCTCTTAGAACTTTGAGGTCACCAACTTTTGCTAATTCCAGAAAGGGTTTTAGCTCTTCCTTTCAGAGAGGGGCCAGCTTGTTGACTTGGGACTAGGTCACTCCCCATGCTTTCTTCTGCTGGGGACTTGTAGGACCCATTTATTTACTGTGGTCTCGCGTGCACATCTTCTGTTTGACTTAACAGACTTTCCCAGGGACGGCCGCTGAGTGGTTAAGATCTCCCAAGCCTGCCCTTAATGGCTGCCCTATCTCTGGGGGTATTCTTTTCTTTGCAGGTCCCACCTTCTTGTGTAGCTTATATGTAGTTATTGTTGTTCTTCCAAACTTAGTAAAATTAGATATTTCAGGAAATTATCTCTCATGAAGTGTTTTACCTCTTAACATATAACACTAAGGTGTGGAACATCAAATATAATGGAAAAACCACAGCTAAAAAGAATGTATCAATACAGTAGTACCTGAAGGTTGGAAGGATAGGGTGATTAAAGCCATAGGTGAATGTACAAACTTCCGTTACAAAATGAATGTCATCAGCTTATGCATTGCACCTGGAATAATTTAGGTAGCCGATTCATCCATTGTTAGAAAATATATAGAGTGCATAGTTACTAGAAAATGCAATTCAGGCCTGGTGAGAGGCGTCAGACGGTAAAGGCATTTGCTGTCAGACCTGACAGCTGAGTTTGAGCCCAAAGATCCACATGTGCAAGGAAAGAATGGATTCCTGCCACCTCACTGACTTATACACACACAATAAATAAATAGATAAGCAAATAAACCAATGTATTAAAAACTTAAAAAGAAAGTGCAATTCCACTTAATTATGGTGTTAACCTGACAAAGTTACAGGCTTATCTTCTCCAGGTTGATATTTGAGGGGTTATTTGGGGAAATTCAAAATGCTTTTTCTTTTTTCCTAAAACACACAGATCAAAACTAGAGTCCTAACCCTCTCAGCAGAAATTATGAGTAGTCCCTGGTTTCAGGTTGGATTTGGTGTGTGCTCCCTTTCCACACCATTTGGGCAAACACACAGAAGGAGACAACAGGGCTCTGGGGTGCTCCCCGTTGGATTTCTCTTCATTGACTATCAATCAACAGAACATGGTGTAAAATGAAGTCCGATTCAGGTATCAAGCAAATGTTTGGCAATGCAGGTGCCTCCAGGGTCACAGACCTCATTGCTCTCTTTGAGGCTCTACCGAGTCATCTTTGTAATTTCTAAACCATTTGTGTGTGAGTAATCCGTGGTGGCTGGCCTGGTAATGTGCCCGTGTTCTGGAAAAAAAGGTCACGAGAGAAAGAGAGCTGGTGAGCATTGTCCCCGGTGGCCAGCATTCCTGCTCATCCTGATAGGGTTGGTTACAGGAACAGACAAGACTTATCTTAAGCTCATCGCCCAGAGTCTCCAGAGTCTCCAGTGACCAGAGTCTCCTGTCCTGCACAGTAAATACAGTGTACATGTTGGTTTGTGGTCTCTGGATGGGGGCAGATCTTGTTTTTCAAATATGAATTCATATTAGTTTTGGTCCTTCCCTAATAATTTAAGTTTTTAGTCACAGTTTTTCCAACTTTCTTGAAAAAGCAACTTGGCATTTGGAATGTTACATCATGCTAATTTGTCATAGCTCTGTAATTTTGAACACAGAAAGATAGCGCAGACACAAGCCTGTTTTACAACGTCAGGAAGTCCTGTGGCTTGCACAGAAAGGCTACAGCACTGACAAGCACAAACACAGCCTGCAAGAACACGCAAACCTGAGTGCATTACTCTGTAAGTAATAGAAGCATTAAAACACAGGCGAGAGTGCAGGAGGTGGGATGCTGGCCTGAGAGTCTAGGTCTTGGTTCCAAACCATCTGTGACTTAACTAAACCTACACCAGGCAGGCTAGCACCTAGTTCTCCTGGCCGTGGGACAATGTTGAGCACCAGGTGGGGACCAGAGAAAAGACTGGAGTGCCTCTCTTCAAATGAAGATGTTTTATCTGCTAAGTGATTGGATGCCCTGAGTTGTTTGGAAAAAGATGCTGTCTCAGGAACTCCATCCTGGTGGAGTTAGAACCAGTGCTTGGGGTCTATCCAGGACTGGAGGAAAGATACAATGAATGAAGCATAGTCTCAGAAGGAAATCTAGGCTGGTAAAAAGAATCTGCAACCTTTTGAGTAGCTGATTCCCAGATCTGTAATGGAGGAACTCTTGCTAAAGGCTGGCAAGGCTATTTAAATTGAAGTTGCAATTAGTTCAGTAACAGATTGATGTCCTCAAAGTGACTTGTACTCCCTGGAGTTGGAGGAGCATCCCTGCCTCCTAGAATTCTGTGTGATTTTTCTTGGAGCGTGTTCACAGTTGCACCCACTCTGGGGTCAGATACAGAAGGGTGACAGCTTGGCTCTTTCCCCTTACTCTGAATCTTTGACCATGGTCAGAGCCCTGACAAGCAAAGGAAGCTGGCTCTGGGCAGCTTTCGGAGCAAGAAGGAACTCCCAGTTTGCTGTGTATAGAATGACTCTGTCATATGAAAAAGAGCTGCCTACCAAGATTAAATATTATCAAGGGTGGAGAAGCACTGAGGGACAGGATGTAACAGAACCACCCACCTGCTGACTTACATGCCATGTAGCTTTGACAGGGTACTTACCCTCCCTGTGACCCTGTTGTCTCTGTCATGAGATGGAGAGGAAGGATAGGCATTGCCTTCCGTAGGGAGTGTGATGAGGGTTATGCGTGAATGCCCGTGAAGCAGTTAGAATGGTACCTGACACATGGTAATTGCTAGATGAGTGTTAACCAAATAGAGAGTCTCTATTTGGTTATTAGACAGATCATCAAAATTGATTTAGACCCAATATTAATTCTTCTTTTTTATTGACTGAGTTGTCATAAAACTCAAGCTGAAATTTTTTAGGCTGTTGCTGTTCTAGATGCAATGAATTGTCAATCACCCTTTGTATAAAATGACATCCAAGACACATCCACCGTGTAAATGAAATCAGCTAGTGGTGGCCAAACTGAGCTGCATTTTATAAAGACGCTGTGTAGGCTATTTCAGCAGTTGATCTGGCTCACGCGTCTCCCTGTCTTCAAATAAGGTCTTAATAGGGAACCTCAATGCAAGCTGAATAAAGATCAGCATCAGCTCCAGCTTCCGAGGCTGGGGCTGGGGTCTCAGAATCCAGCCAGCTTAATGCTCACCCTCAGGACCCGCCTCTTAAATGATGCTACATTGTACTTGCCAAGACAATAATTGAAATGAATAGATTTTATCTTGATACTATCCATTAATAATAAAACACCATTGGTGTTTTTAAATTGCTAATTGGTCTTACATTACTAAGCAAATTGAAAGTAAGGCGTTAGATTTTGTGGCTTGCATATTTCATAATTCCAGGATTTGACTGACATCTGTACATTGAGAAAGACAGATTTTGATTATCTCTGTTTTAGTGGGTTTGGGCAAGGAGGCATGATAAAGAAGGTAAGCAGACCTTTGAATGCAGGTGCTTACCTCACAAGCAGTATCGGTACGAGGACTAAGTACAGGCAAATTTTTTTAAAAAATGGAGAGCATAGTCTTTCTCAGCCTAGCTTGAAGTACTATAGTTAGCTCTTAAAATATGAAAAAGTCCAGTAGCTGCCATCTGCAGTCTCTGCAGTGTGGCTCCAGGTTCAAAGAGGATAATTCATGAAGAATTTGGAGTTGCCGGTATTTATTTTTGAAGAAACAAAATGGTTGGAGTATGGGAAATACTCTGTTGTAGCCTCACATGTGGGGATTCTTTTCCTTCCACCATCTCATTCCTCTGAGATCTGTCTGTCCTTTGTATAGGGTCAGGAGCTGAAGGTTGGTGTCTCAGCCTCAAGGTAGCAGCCAAAGCCACACTGTGCGAAGGTCTCATCAGGTTTAGAGATGGTGACATTCCGATGATAGCTACTGGCCACCTGGACTGCTTTCTCAGTAGCTCAGCTGTGCTGACAGATGTCAAAAATGAATGGCTAAAGAAATAGAGAAATGAGCTGGGCAGTGGTGGCACACGCCTTTAATCCCAGCACTTGGGAGACAGAGGCTGGCAGATCTCTGTGAGTTCAAGGCCAGCCTGGTCTACAGAGTGAGTTCTAGGACAGCCAGGAGTTCACAGAGAAACCATGTCATAAAAAAAGATAGGAAGGAAGGGAGAAAGGAAGGAAGGAAAGAACGGAAGGAGGGAGGGAGGGAGGGAGGGAGGGAGACAGAAATGGGGTCTCTGGAGATCTTTCTGAAAGATAGCTATCCATGAGTACCTTGTCATCTCATAAGCCAGAGTGTGGTGTCCCAAGTTTGCCTTTTCTTCTCAGTGGGCATTTCTGTCTCACACATGGGGAGGCAGCCAGAGGAACCTGGAACACAGCACAAGTGGGTTTGTTTGGTGACCATGGCCATAGCACTAGTGACCGAGTGACAGCCTTTGTCCCTTGTCTAGGCCAGATTCTCAAACTGTTCCTGATCCCTTTTTGCCTCTTATAGAAATTAGATTACAAATCATACATTTACTGATGAGAAATCTTAAAGACTTCTACTTGTTTTGTTTTGCTTTTGCTTTTTTTAGACAGTGTTTCTCTGTGTAACAACCCTGGCTGTCCTGGAACTCGATTTGTAGAACAGCCTGGCCTTGAACTCACTCTGTCTTGAATTAATTCAATTCCAAGGGCTGGAATTAAAGGCGTGCACCACCACCATCCGACTGACTTTTACTTAGACCCCAAAGCTACAGAGAAACCCTGTCTCAAAAAACAAACAAACAAACAAATAAATATGTATTGATTATTTGTGTGTGTGTGTGTGTGCACGCGTGCGCGCGCGTGCACGTGTGTACGTGTGTACTAGAGAGGAAGTACCTCCCACCCCATTGCAGCCCAGAGGCATCAGACCCCCTGAAGCTTGAGTAGGCTGACATGGATACTGGGAATCAAACTTGGGTCCTCTGCAAGAACAGTATAGAGCAGTATGTTCTCTTAACCACTGAACCATGTCTCCAGCCCCCAAGAAATGTATTTTAAAACAATTCTTTAGTATGTATGTACTTTTACTATTCGTTAAAGATGAAAGAAAATTTGCATGCTCATGAGATGATGTGCATAAGGAATTAAATTTTGGCGTACATTTGATACTGCGGGAGGAAGAGCATCTTTGGTGTTTCTCTGAGCTGATTAATATTTTGATTTTATAATTGTCAGTATTAAACACTGTGTCACTTAAATACGCAGTACAAAATGGCAGAAGGGTGTTCAGGACCATTTCAGAAACGGTTGGAAATTCTGTCCTGCTCCTGAGCCAAAATTCATTTAACAAGTTTTATGGAATTCCAGCCAGCAACTCAAATAGCAATTTTAAAAATCAAACATTCTTACACAATGCCATCCAAATATATATACTCATTTGATACTTACATGCTGAGGAATGACAGTAGGAAAATATTAAGAGACTTTGTCTTCTATAATCAAACCGTTATGTTTCCATAAGAGTGAAAAAACTTTGCTCAGCGAAACCTGTGGTTCAGAGCACTCAGTAGTCTTGGACCTGAGCCCTGGTGTTTCAGGCAGCATTTGGTGGTAGTGTGTTTGGTCACACGGCATGTGTGAGGCAAAGCCTGGTGTGCTTGGAGCCAAGGCTGCCATGAGGTGGTAAGATGTAGCATGGGTAAGCATTGCCAGAGCCCCCATGGATTCGTTGTGCATTTGCTTTCTAATTAATTGTTGGTTCTGTATTTTACTGTTTACTATATTTTACCATTGCCCAGTTTTTAACAACCCCCACAGGAGAAACTGTACCCTCTAAAGTTGTGATCCCCAGTTAAAAAGGCTGAGGTCCAGAGTCAGAAGTTAACTAAGGATGTTGAATTGAGTATAAGGATGGGACTCTTCAAGCTACAAGGTATCTCAGGCCCCCAAGTTTTTGAATCAGATGCAGGCTGTAGCCCAGTCCCCAGGCCAGGTCATTTGGGGTGCTGGCCTCTAAAGAGTGCTACGTGTTTCCTTCTCCGGGCAAGGTCACAGTGTGGCATGGAGAGCCTGCAATTAAATATCATTGAAATTATGGCTAACATACACTAACAGTGGAAACTTTATTTAAAAAGTAAGCAGGGGTGCCAGCAAGATGGCTCAGCAACTGTCACCAAGCTTGGTGACCTAATTCATGTGGATCCACATGGGAAAGGGACAGAAATGACTCTGTCAAGTTGTCCTCTGACCTCCAACATATCCCCCACAACACAAACACACACATACAAACATACACAGACACACACATCATACACAGACACACAAACACACACACAGACACACACTAACACACCCACCCACAAATACACAGACTCATACACAGAGAGAGACACAAACACACAGAGACGCAAACACACACAGACACACCCACAAACACACCCACACACAGACACACACACACACACACACAGACACACACACACGCCACCCTAATAAAAGTTTTAAAAAGTGCAGCTACTAAGACACCTGGAGCAGCCTATCCTCACTCCATCAGCACAGCACCTTAGCACATAAAGTTTCTTTTTCTCTCTCTGTCTCTTTCTCTTTTTATTGTGACAGGGTTTGTCTGTGTAACTGCTCTGGCTGTCCTAGAACTCCTCTGTAGACTAGATTGGCCTTGAACTCGCAGAGATCCACCTGCCTCTGCTTCCTGAGTGCTGAGATTAATGGCGCGTGCCACCACCAGCACACACAGGTTTCTTAACTACTGCTCACACCGGAGCCCCAGTGTCTCAGTGCGGGTCTTATATCTTTGGTTACCTTGAATTGTCCCTTTGTTTCATCCTAGGACTTTAGGTAATAATGTTACCAGAAGAGTGTCAGGAAACAACTTCCAGGTTATTGGGGTTAGCATTGGCTGCTTAGATTCTGCTGTAAAAACTAAACTACTATAGACCTTATGACAGTATTTTGAAGTTGGTCGTTTTGTAAACTGAGGTGTAAGATACAGAGGAGTTGCTACACCTTTAATATTATTCCTCATCAGCATTTTTCTAACCGTGTTTGTTTATTTACTATGTGTATATGTGGGGCTATGTGTGCATGGAGGACAACTTGCAGGAGTCAGCTTTAAGGGATCAGACTTAGGTCATCAGGCTTTTCCTACGCGTATGTGCCGAGCTCCAAACGATCTCTCAGGAAACTGAGGCTTGTATGTGCCCAATAGCGGTGACTTGGCTGACTCATTCTGGTTGTCCTTGTAGATGTGGTGGTTGGTGGCAGTTCAGGTGGGACACTAATGGCTTACATTTGTAGAGTTCTGCTATGTGCATGACACCAACAAATTCAGTTCTCAGAGTACCCCCCATGAGGTTTGTAATACCATGCCCATTTAGAGACAGTGTACTGAGGCCCAGAAATAATGCTACTTCTCCCAAGTAGAACAGAGGGTTTATAGTGTATTTTATGCTTAGATTAATATGATTCTTTGTGTGTGTGCACTGGTGTCCATGTGTGTGGTTGTATGTGCATATGGGAGCCAGAATTCAACCTTGACTGTGGTTCCTTACCAACCATCCATCTTGGTTATTGCGAGAAAGTGTTTTTCTCACTGATCCATGGCTCACCAACTAGATGATGCTGGCTGGCCAGTGAGTCTCTGGGATCTGCCTTTCTCTTCCTCTCTAGCCCTGGGATTAGAGATCCAAACTGTCATTCTCAGCTTTTTATGGGGGTCCTGGGGCTAATACTCGGTCCCCATGTTTGCATGGTAAGCACTTTACAAATGAAGGTTAACTTGTTTCTGTAAGTCCATCACCTCCCCTGTGACTCCTGACTTCCTACTGCTTCCCCGCTGAGCCTTTGTTATTTTCCCAACAGGCTGGACAAAATGAAACCAGGAGGCTTCTGGCCACATCTCGCCCTGCTTGGGGTCTCCCTGCCAGCTGTGCTGGGATGGATGGACCTCGGAGCCAGCAGAAGCCCCAGTGTGGTTCTGAGAGAGTCCCAGGCAGAGGTATGGTCTGGTAACTACCGACATGGCATTTTCGTACAGGATACTTTTTAATGTTATAGTGTCTGATTTCTCTCCCACCTGTAGATCAGTTGTACCACTGTGTAAATTCAAATTGCACTCCAATTTTGGTAAGGGACCAGAGGAGGCAACAGGCATTGTCACCGGTGGGCCGTGGTCCTGGAATCTGTCACCAGTGAGAACACGTCCCTACTCTATGCTTTTTCACTGCGCATTTATCCTGCCACACAGACTTTTCTAGGACTGACGCTTCTGTGTACTTAATAAAACCCCATGACTTCTGACTAATTGGTGGAACACATCCATAAGAACTGATGAAGTGTTTTAATGACAAAATATGTCTTAAAAGAAGCGAACCCCTCTTAGGATATATAGATAAAAAAGAATCAAGCTTGGAAAGAATTGGTGAGCTGGGGTCCTGAGGGAGACAGCTTTAATGAACAGATAAGAATGATTAATGGCATGCTAGGTGTATATAAATACTTCTAAAGAGCCTGAAAAACTTACTCTCAGAAACCTCCCCAGAGGACCTGGATGTACCGCTAAGTGCTTAGTGATCTCTAGTCTTAAGTATCCCACATGCCAGCGCTACTCAACGTAGCAGCTTCAGTGAATTTGGGGTGGTCTCGTGGATTTAGGGTGCATATGGAATGCAGGTTATATTCAGAAAATGCATTGTGAAAGGGCTGAACTTAGAGAGAGAGAGAGAGAGAGAGAGAGAGAGAGAGAGAGAGAGAGAGAGAGAGAGAGAGAGAGAGTACCCCTTCATTAAAACCACCTGGGAGTTTCCTCTTTGCCTTGTGGAGATGAGCCCTTATCGGGGCTCTCCCAGGTGTCTGCACTTCCGTTGTCTTACACTGATACATGCCCGGTCCTTTTCTCTGTACCTGTGTCTCTGTTCCTGAGGAAGGAGAAATCAAAATTACCAGAAAAAGTCAACATACTCGGAGAGCAGATAAGGGACACACACAGTGTGTGTTAGGATTAATGCATTATTTGATCAAACGGCACAGAGTTCTCTCTCATTATTACTTAATTGTCATGCGATCCCAAACCTGCAAGCCTTATTCTTCAGGGAGTTTTGGAAGTAATTTAATGCACACTTCTGCTGCTGAAGTTGGTGCAGTGTGCTTTTGTCTCCAGTCGATGATTAAATAGAAACACTATCACTCCTGTCTAAATCTATGAAGGACATACCTTAATGTTGCTTTGAAAGCGTATAATGGCAGCCGCCACTGGGCCGGTGAGAGCCACATTTCCCATGTGGAAAGGGTTTCATTTTTGTATGCACATCCCTAGGGGAAACCACTGCTTAAGTCCTATAGATCCATCCCTGAATATTTAATAGGAAAGCAAACAGGCAGGCCTTACAGGTAGCTTACTCGCCTGAAAGTGGGGGGCTCCTTGGCCCTCTTCGGTGAATCACTTATTTCAATTAAGAGGCAGGCTAATTAAAGTGGGATTTAGCTGGTGGTAAATGGGAGGCAAGTTAACATCACCCAGACCCTCCTGTGTGAGCGCTAACAACTCAGCTTTGTGTAACCACGGGGAGGCAGGTGCTGAGCACGGGGTGGGGTGGGGGTGGGGAGGGAAGGCCAGCTCTGTCTCCCGAGTCCAAGGATATCACTGACTGCTTCAGGGAGGAGGGTATGAGGGCAGGAACAGCTGGTCTTGGGGCACACTTCTCAGCTGTAGCTCTCTTTTCTGCTGTGCCTTAGCTCATTGAGCCTGCACATGGCTCTGATTAATGAGGTGGTCAGGCTGTGAATGGGCGAGTCCACAGAAGCTGAGGGTGGCTTTGGTCAGTGTTTAGCTAGCAGGAGCAGAGCATTCGCTGCAGCGGAGGTGCTTGCTGACTTTGGTCATGGTCTGGATGTCCCCCAACCTCTGGTATGTGTGTATATGTTTGCCTGTTCATACAGTATGGCAAGGCCAGAATGGGATACCCTCCTCTATCACAGGTCCACCTAGCCTGGAGATAGCAGTTTTTCAATTGGGCTAGCTGGTCAGCAAGCCCCAGGTATTCTCAGGCTTGCATTGCAAAAGTTATTTCCTACTGAGCCTTCTCCCTAGCCCAGCAGC
Organism: Arvicola amphibius; assembly: GCF_903992535.2. Lineage (NCBI taxonomy): Eukaryota > Metazoa > Chordata > Mammalia > Rodentia > Cricetidae > Arvicola > Arvicola amphibius. The sequence continues at coordinate 68,206,161 of NC_052050.1, read as the reverse complement.
TCTCAATCTGTGGGTCACACCCCCTTTGGGAGGGTTGGATGACCCCTTTCACAGAGGTTACCTAAGACCATTGGAAAACACAGATATTTACTTTGCTTTTCTTGACAGTAGCAAAATTACAGTTATGAAGTAGCAAGGAAAATAATGTTATGGTTGGGGGGGGGGTTCACTACAGCATGAGGAATTGTGTTAAAGGGTTGAGCTGTTAGGAAGGTCGAGAACCACTGCTCTAACCTAAGCTCTTCTTACTCCTTCTCTAGAACCTTCTTAGACCACTATTAATCACATATGGGCTTGCTTTTTGAATCTTTAAAAGAAAGATTGATTTGCTCGTTTTTATTTATTTGTGTGAGTGTGTGTGTCGGAGGCAGGTGAGTTTACATGTACCACATGCATTCTAGCCCACAGAGGCCAGAGGGCATCAGATCACCTGGAGTGATGTGGGTGCTGGAAACTGACCCCAGGTGTGGTGGTTTGAATAGGTATGGCCCCCATAGATTCTAGTGTTTGACTGCTTGTCTCATAAGGAGTGGCACTATTAGGAGGTGTGTGACTGTGTTGCTTATAAGAGTTGCCAAGGTCATGGTGTCTCTTCATAGTAATAGGAACCCTAAGTAAGACACCGGGTCCTCTGCAAGAGTAGCACCTGCTCTTAACCCTTGAGCCTTCTCGCTAGCCCCCATTGGTCCTTCTTATCTTTTTTCTTACTTAGATACTTTTATTTTGCACAAAGATGAAGCTGATCTTGTTTATCTTTCTCTCCCTTTCAGTGTCTTGTTATGAGCAAAATGGAGGTTGAGTATTTTTTTTTAAGTCAATCAAAACTTGATGCAAAATCCAAAGGGTGGGTGGCCTTTCTACCCACAGACAGGTCTGTATATGGTGGGACAGTAAACAGTGTCCCCCGGTAGCTGGGAGTGGCTTGCAGTTCTGAGCTTACATCTTACTGATATCAAGATTGCCCTTGAGGATCACGGCTTCCGGATCAAAGTTTCTTCTTTGAACTGTAGCTAATCATATATTCATAACTCACTGTCCAAGCTGTACTGAGGTCTTCTAGAATTTTCCTCAGGTAGTCTTGTTTCTGGGAAGAATCCAAACCAAGAGAGATTTCTGAGATTCTAAAATAAGTGAAAATCAGACAAAACATTTTTTTCTTCTGTATACATTCGTGTGTGTGTGTGTGTGTATGTGTGTGTGTATGTGTATGTGTGTGGTCTATCAGTCAGTGTTGGGTGTCTTTATCACTTATGTTTTGAGATAGGGTCTTTCATTGGCCAGCTCACCCATCAGCTAGCCTGGCTGGCCAGAAAGCCCCAGGGGTCCTTTGTCTCCCCAGCACGGGGATTGCAAACACACTATTTTACCCATGCTTGTGAGACATGCAGCTGGCCAGGAAGCACCTGTCTAATAAAGACCTGCCCCGCTCTTTATATGGATGCTGGGATCCAAAATCAAAACCTTATGCTTTGGCAGCAAGCACTTTACCACCTCACTCATCTCTCCAGCTCCAGCAAAATGACTTTTTGATAAATATTAAAGTGGTTTTCTGGTTCTTTTTTCTCCCTGGCAGGAGTGTGTCCAAAGATTATCAAGGTTTTCTAGGTATTCGGGAAGCATTAATAAGGGTTGACTTGTTTTTAAAGTTATTACAACAATTACTTCATTCTCCTAAGAGTAAATGAAGATTAAATGACCAACGGATGTGCATGTGCATACAAACACGTATTTTGAAAGCAATTAGACCCAATATGAATTTTAGTAAATTATTGTTTCTTGTACAAAGACTGGAGTTAAAATAGCTTCCGGGAGTTTACCGTTTTACAGATGTGGATTAGGATGCAGCTGCCGGGTGTGCTGCTTTATAACAGCTGAGGAGCAGGATGTGGCCTGGAATGCCAATGAAAGAAACAGTTCTGGGGTGGAATTCACTGAAATCTTAAAATAGTATTTCATTGTCTCTCTTCCCACCTTAAACCATGGGCAAGATAAGCTGCTCATCCTTGACCCCCAAATCTGTAATCCAACATAACAGGTTATTTAGGGACCAATAGGACCCCACAAATAGAAAACCCCACACCCGACTTCATGTGACAGGCTGTGGTCAAAAATGCAGGCACCAACAATATCATACAAAATTACTGCAGGGCCTGGAGAGATGGCTCGGTTGTTAAGAGTACATTCTGGCCGGGTGGTGGTGGCACATGCCTTTAATCCCAGCACTCGGGAGGCAGAGGCAGGCAGATCCCTGTGAGTTCGAGGCCAGCCTGATCTATAAGATCTAGTTCTAGGACAAGCTTGATAGCTACAGTGAAACCCTGTCTCAAAAAACAAAACAAAACAAAAACAGAGAAACAAAAGAGTACATTTTGTACTCTCAGAGGACCCATATTCCATTCCCAGTACCCATGTGGGTTGGCCCACAACTCCATGCTAACTCCAGCTCCAGGGAACCATATGTCTCTGGAATCCTTAGGCATTGTACTCATGTAGTATATGCACACACACACACACACACACACACACATACACACACACATAATTGAAGGTAAGTAAATCTTTAAAATTTTCTGCAGGCTATGTGTATAAGAAATAAATGAATTTCATGTTTTGACTTGGGTTCCATGCCTCCAAGAGCTCATTATATGGGTGTAAATAGTCTCAAATCCTCCCAAACCCCAAGTGCAAGCCATTTTGGTTCCAGGCTTTTCAGGGAAGGAATTTATTTGGTGGCTGGCTGAGAAGTCAGAAGAGAATGAAGGAGTTCCCTGGCTGAGTTTCAGCACAGTGTCTGACCTAACTGCGGTACTCAGGGCTGGACAGGGAGCCCGTCCACGGCCATATGTACCCTTCATGCACTTCACTTGGTTCTGAGATCTGTATCACTGTGCAGTGCATAATCATGCATGCAAAACAGCACCAATACCTTTTAAATTGTACCCCGGGGCTTACAGACAAGTTCTAGGCTTGGAGGTCAAACCCATATTTTGAGCATTGGCAAACGCTCTCAAAGGGCCATCTCTGAGAAGCAAATATATAAGCTGAGTTTAGCTGACTCCAGTCTACCCCAGGGGTCACACTCGAAAGCCCTCACTCTACGGTACTGGCTGGCTGGCCCCTTCCCCTTTCTCCAGACATGGGCCACAGATACAGACTGCTGGTGACCACTCATGTCCCCAACTGACCTGCCACTCGGTAGGCTCCCTGCATGTTGTCAGGTTGGGCCATCTGGAGCGCTTGACTGATGGGTTAGGAGAGTCATAGTTTGCCAAGCAGGTTTCCTGTCGCTCCATCTCACTGACTCACAGCAGCTCTTCCACCCACTTTTAGAAAAGACCTCCTGGGAGTCCCAGGGAGGAAGGCTGGTCACTTGTGGAGGGTGAGGTGCATCCTTCCACGTCCCTGTTTACTCTGCCTCTGCCCTGACTGTGGGCATGGAAACATAAAACTCTGTTATCTCAGAATGGTCCAGGGCCCAGACTGGGTGCCTGGCATAGCCTCCCACCTGTGGGCAAATAAATACATCTCCAGTTTTCAAGGTAAAGCATGGCAGCCAGCCCCCACTTGCTAAGTTAGTGGAGACTGTGCCCTGCGCCAGTATCTCCCGAGTTTCTGTGTTCTTCAACAGCCCAGGGCCTTCTGAGATGCAGTTGGTCTAACTGGGTCCTGAATCTGTGTTTCTCATAGGCTCCTGACAGTGCAGGTACTTTCTGTTCCAGGGGATGCCAGGCAGAAAAGCATAGGGGTTGTTGCCCTTACATGCACTGGGTGAGGACCATCCCAGTTGAATTCCTCCCCGACTAGTCTGTTGGTGATTTTAAGTCCCTTGGGTGGCAGTTCTCAGTGGCTGCTGTGATGGGTTATTGTCAGCTTGAGAGAATCTAGAGTCTCCTGGAAGAAGGGCCTCTGGGTGTGCCTGTGGGAGATCACTTTCACTATGCTAATTGATATGGGAAGATTTATCTTAATTGTGGGTTGGACCATCCTCCTGGGTAGGGCTTCAAAGTGTGAGAAAGATGGCTGACTGCTGCAAGCGTTCACTGCGTCTTCTAGCTTCTGAAGTAACGCGGAAGCTGCCTTTGACTTCCTCAGTCTTGATGGGCTGGACCAGGAACTGGGAGCTGAAATAAGCCCGTCGTCCCTGAGGTTGCTTTGTTGAAGTATTTTATTACAGTAACAAGATCAGAAACTAAGACAGATGCTGAGGGTGGTGACACCCCAGTCCCCAGTTCATCCACAGACCTACGCACCACCATGTACCCATATTGATGTCTCACCCCTGACTATGTTCACAGCTATTTAGAGACTACAGCATCTGGGCAGACACTGTTTGGGGTCTTGTTTTTATTTTATCCTTGGACAGGGGACATACATCATTGCCTGTGTTCCTCACATCATGACTCCCAGCAAGCCCGCAATCTCTGTGGGCAGACTGTATTCCCTTTAGTATTTTGACATCATGGTTGACAGAGTTTTAATTGGCCTTAAAAAGTTCTGTGACCCAGGAAAATGAGTATTTATGAGTTCACAGAAAGCCATTATTTTTCCTCCTCTTAATTTATGCAATAAGCTATTTTTGCCTTTGCAGCTAAATAACCTAAGCCTCTCTAGGAGGCTCTGCACCTCGTCATTGGGACATTAGCCCATGCACTGTAAATGGGGCTGTGGTTTCCATCTTTTGGGCAAGTTGTATCAGCCACTTTGCTAAGCCCCAAGTGTCGACTTGATTTATCCTCTGTGACTTCTGGGTTATCACTCGAGCTTCCTGTTTAGACAAGTATGTTGGTGCCAGTCTGATACTAAGAACTGGAATGAGTGGCTTCTCCTTTGCCATCCTGCCAGTTGTCCTTCTGCCTCCTTTGCTGTGGTCTCTGCTATGAGGCTTCTGGGCCTTGTCCTGCCACTGACCACAGGAGAGGTGAAGGGTACGGTTCCAGAAATGAGGGTCCTACAATGGAGCACAAACTGGGCTCTGTTCTCTGAGCAGGAGACCATGCAGAGAAATTACGGAGGAAGTCAGCGTATTGGTACTAAGTGGGAGATGCCTTCTGCCGTCTGTCCTTTCACCTCAGCGCTCTGGTAGAAAGAGAGGGATCAAGTCCTCAATGCGTTCTCATCTACCATGAAGATACAAAGCACTGGGGGAACCCTGTATCTTCTCCTGGGCTGGGGAGCTAGCTCTTTCTGTAGGTTGTATGCTTGGTTAGCACTAATAAGGTCCTGGGTATGACCCCCTATGCCACATAAGCCAAATGTGGGAACACCGAGAGTTGGAGGACCAGGACTAACTTTCTTCCTATTTTCTTTTATGTTTTTGAAACAGGATCTTACTATATAGCCATGTCCGGCCTTCATCTCTCAGAAACCCACTGGCCTCTGCTTCCCAAGTGCCAGGACTTTATTTCTTTTTGACAGTCTTGCTCTGTAGCCCAGGCTGACTTTGACTTCGAACCCTTCCTGTCTCTGCCGTCTCAGAGCTGGGGTTATAGTTGTGCACCACTATGCCTGAAAAGACAGCTAGCTTTCTTGATGCCCAGACAATTGGGTTAAAATTTAAACCTTGTTTGACTTCTGTGTCACTTAAAGCTTGTCTCTCTATTTAAAGAAAGCAAAATTCTTTTCCTATTTCTTTTCCTGGCGTTTAAAACCATGATTGAAAACCTTCCCTGCAGAAAAGACCTGTTGGTCTGTGTTTCTGCTGAAGCTCTTGGGAGCATCCATTCCAAGCAGACAGACTTCCTGTGGGTTGACCAGGCCAGCCTCAAACTTGTGGCCATTCTCCTGCCTCCAATTCTGGCATGTCTAGCTACTTAAGCCATCCCCCATCACCACAAACACAGGGGCCTTGTGCATGCTAGGCAAGTGCCCTACCACTGAGGTACATTCCCAGCTAAGATAATGCTCCCTGGATCTCTGCATTCCCCTCTGCTTTCTTCTGCTTGGCTAACATGCTGGCTGATGTCTTCATGTCAGCACATGACTGTGAAGAATGGACTTCTCTGCCTCCTGCACAGTGTGGTATTATGTCTTTTTGTCACAAAGGAGAACTTCAAGGCTGATCTCTCACAGGCCCTACATGAGCCCTGGGCTATCCTAGCCAACTGGAAACTCGTTGTGTCTTAAATCTAAGTAAACAACAGGTCTCTGATGAGCACCCAGCTACGTGTGCTAAGCTCAGCCATATGGCCAAGAGAAATGGGGTTTATGATTCCATCCCAAGAGCCTGAGGGTTGTTGTAATGTGGGGGAGGGGAGTAAAAGGCTGTTGCAGAATGGAGTCCGAGTTCACAAGCAGAATTAAGCAACTATGTTAATGATCTTTTCTAACATAGAAAATATGTAATGGCTAAATTAAGTGCTCAACTTTTGCTGAAAGAAACTTAGGTTTATTTATGGAGTATTAAAGAAGAAAGTGGCCACTGCCTCCTGTGTGTCCATGTCTGCTCCCAGGACAGGAGGCACATGTCCCTTCTCCAGGACACGGGAGGTGTGGGACTGTCTACTGTTGAAATTTTGTTTTGGAACATGGCTCAGCTGCTCTGGATACTCAAGGATGGGGAGGAGAGGAGTTAGAGGCAGCTGGCATCTCTTGAATGTCACCTGTATAGGGTAGGCATGGTACTGCATGCAGCTGCCCCTGGAGTGTTTCTAATCCCAACACCCCTACTCTTCTTCCCTGAGCTTGGCCACCAGCACCACACCCCTCTGAGACATTTACTTTAAGGTTGCATTCTTATTGACTCAGTGACGCCTAGGTTCACTCAGGGAACTGAGGGAATGGCTGCGCCTTACCATTCTGCCCCATTAGGGTACCATGCACCATTATAGCCCAAGGCAGCACATGCCATCATATCCCAGTACTCCAAACTGCCATAATGTACATCATATCCTGAGACTGAGGAGCCCCACTTTAGGCCAGGGGTCTCCTGACTGAAGGGCTTGCAGACAGCTGCTTAGGAATCAAACACCTCTAAGCCATGTGGACCGAGCAGATTAATCTGACTCATTATATATTCTAGATGGAAATGTGTTCTAGAATTCAAAGCTAGGCCTTTGGAGGGGCCGCTGTTGTATCAGGAGAAAAGCCATGAATTATGACCACACATATCTACTGGAGGAGGAGGGAAAAGAAATTGGTCAGGTGAACATCAGAGCATGTTGTCCAGGTAGTCCATCAGGGACCTATTGGTGGTCAGGACCTGGACTATCTGATTAGGAACTTGGGTGATAGAAGGACCCAGACATTCTCTAGAATGAACAGTAAGGGGTCCCAGGGGACTGAGAGCATTGGGCTATGGCAGCCTGTTTCTCCTTTGCCTTCTGAGTTGAGCCACCTGTCCCCTCCAGCTCTCTCTCCTCTTGCTTGTCCCTTTTCCACAAAGCCAGGAAGCCTGTTCTGCTGTCTAACTGTGCTGTGAGAGCGTGTCACCTTGTCTCTGCTAGCACATGGACTTCCAGCCCTGGGTTATGGTCTGTCTCATTCCACATCTGGTTTGTGTGATTAGATCTTGGGGTAAGAAACTCATGGGGTAAGCCTGGCGAAGCAGTGACCCCCACCCAGCGTCTTTGGCCAGTGTGCAAGTCCCAGCTTATGAGGTAGGGTTCAGGGGCTCCAAGAACAGAGCAAATATAAGGTGAACTCTCTGGAGAGGCTGGTAGAGGTCGCTGTGCTTAGAGGACACCTGGAGCCTGGAGAGCCCTGGGTATCTGAAAAAGCATCAGAGGACCATGAGCTATAGAGTTGAGCTCTCCATCCTGCCCAACGTCACCAACCCTTCCCCTCTTCCTGGTGTCCATTTCTACTTCTGAAGCCTGTGCTAAGGTTTGATTGTGTTCCCCATAAACAAGTTTTGAAGACTTCAACCCCAATGCCATAGTGTTAGGAATGGGCTGCAAGTGGAGGTGCTTGGCTCATGGGGGCTCCATACCTATGCATTGAGCCAGTGTGATTAGCAAAGACCCTGAGGCTGTGAGTCTGGTCTCTTGCTCTCTGGTCTACTCTGCTCTACTCCTTCCACCTCCACCATGGGATAATGTGTGAAGAAGGCTCTTCCACGTAGTCAGTCTCATGGTTAGAGTCTTCCCAGGATCCAGAGCAGGGAGCCAAGACAAGTCTTCCATTACAGAAACACAAAAAGGACTAAAGCCACCTGTGGCCATACCCTTCCTATCAAGTAGATTAAATAGGAGCAAGCATCAGGGTCTGGTGTGGTCACATGGTTGAGAGTCAATCTTGGGCTCCAGAAAGTGTTTTGAAGCAACTGCTTTGAAACAAAGTTGGAGTTCTGGGTCAGAGAAGGCCACAGGGCAGGGGAGTTGTGATTAAACCACACACATTTTCTTGGTGAGCCATAGCCTTGCTGACTCCAGGAGCAGCCTGGTGATTGAGCTGGTTTGGGGTAGTTAGGCCAGGCAGCCATGGATGTGTCTCCAGCTCTCAGGCTCAGCTCTGCTTCCAAAGAGGTACATGGCCTCAGTGTGATAGGGGCTTGTTTTCTGCTGCAATGTTTAATATCTGTGGAGTCAGGACTGCAAGGAAGAGGAAAAGCAGGGGCATCTTCAGAATGGGATAAGGAAGGGGTAAACTCTTTAGCTCAGGCAAGGGGCTGAATAACTTTCTTACCCATCCTTTAAGTAAGTATCTTCCCTGTCCTGAAGGGAATTCGGTTTCCTATCATGGAATCCCTACAGTCCCATAGCTGTGGACAGTAGTAGCATTAACCAACAGCCTGTCTTGTCAAAGCTCTTGGTCTTAACCGGTCTTGTCTGGCTTACTCTTACACGCTTGGCAGCTGAGACTGGACTGGTATGAGCTCCATAGCATTGGAGCAGGGTTTGCACCTGGTTTTCTGACTGCCCAGCTTGTGCTACAAGATGCTACCTGTAATTCCTTGCAGCGCATATGTCCCATGTGAGGAAGAGCCCATCTGATGTCAGAAAGCAACCAGAAAAGGCATCCCACTTCTGGAGTTTAAGCGAGTCTCCCAGAGCCAGCCAGGACACAGCCTCTTGACTTTCTCCAATACACAATTCATACAACCTCACCCCTGCCTCACTCCCCCCACCGCACCCCCACATCTTTCTCTTGTCTTTCTCTTAGGGTGGGGTTGGGTGTGTATTTGTGTCTCTTTAAGATACCGGTAGGGACTTGGCAAGTTCTCTTGAGGTGGGGTGGGACCTAGTCTGCTCTGGCCATTGCTGTGTCTGCAGGGAAGTCATCAGCTTTGGGAAAGGGCTATGTGTGACGGTGTGCAGCCTTTAGAGACTTGGCCTTGAGAAATCCCTGAAGAATGACTGTGCCAGTCTCCCTTTCAGAGGGAGGCCCTGCAGCCTTGACCTTGGGAAGGGAAGATTCTCAGCCTCAGCAATCAAGCTGTTGACTGTCAGATAAAGGCGTTGATGGGTCAGGACCCTCCTGCAGGAAAGTGCTGTGTTTGCTGCCTTCTCCATGGGCCGCTGGAGAAAAGACCTAGGGGTGTTGAGGCTAAGTCAGAGGCAAGCCTGGTGCTCCTGCAGGGAGGAACAGACCCTGAATGCGGGGGAAGCCCTGAGCAAATTAGTCCCTGTGTTGATTAGCTCCTGCATGGAGGTGCCCTTATGTGGGGGAGCTTGCGTGGGGGAACACCCAAGCGAAGCAGCCCTATGTGGATTAGCTCCTGTGTGTGGGTGCTTGCTTGTTGGGAGAGCTATGTAGAAAAGCTCCCACATGTGGGAAGCTCCTCAATAAATCAGCCCCTATGTGGATTAGCCCCTGCAGGGAGGAGCCCTTGAGTGGGGGAGTTTTTGCAAGGGGGAGTAACTGAGTGAATTAGCTCCAGTGTAGAGGAGCCCTGATGTTGATTAGCCCCTGTTTGGGAGAGCCCCTGTATGTGGGAGCCCTTACAGGAAGGAGTCCCTGTGTAGGGAGAGTATCTGCATTGGAGAGCTCTTTCCTGAGGGAGATGTGGGACACACTGACTCCAGTGTGAAGCAGTCTTGTGTGAATTAGCTCCTGTGTGGAGGAACTGCTGCCTACAGGATCATCTTTATTGAGGAGCTCCTGTGTGGACCCTGGTCCCCTCCCTGAAAGAGGGAGCAGGATCCAGACACACTGGGCATAAGGTTTGTCTAAAATGTCAGACTATCCCCACCTCGTGTGGGTGACTGAAGGGCATGGCTAGCTGCCTGGAATAACAGCGGGGGAGACCATTCTGAGGGAAGCCGGAGATACCCTAGGCTCGCGCAGGACCCAGGACATTCTGAGTACCCTCACCAGCAACACCACGGGGAAGGAAGGAATCGCAGCATTCACACAGGTGAAGCAAATGAGCCAGCGGGGTCCCGGAAGGTGAAACCAGGTCATGGATGACGCACTCGCCTGGGATAAGAGCAGCTCGGGCCCGTGTGGCTGATTGATATCTGTGCCGTTTTCTGCCTTGTCCCTCCCGGTCACTGGCCACTGGCTGCAACGTAACAGCTCTTCTTCACCCGAGGCCCAGACACACTGGTGAGCACCTCTTTCAGGCCGGCTGCTAAGCTAGGTACTGGGTCCACAGTACATGGGTGTGCCTCAGGCTAACTGAGATGTTGCCTGTTTGGGAAGCATGGTGTTCGCTATGAGAGAAACATGGACGGACAAACTGCCCACTTCTCTCTGACTGTCGTTGGGATGGATGCTCTTCAGGGAAAGGCCAGCTCAGGCTGTTTGGGATTGGGTAGGGTTCTAAGGCATTTGACTCGAGTACAAGGTCCTGGCGGGGTTGCATGGGTGTCTTGGATGACTGGCTTTCTAAGCGGCCCATGTTAGCAGAGTGGTGACCCTTGTGCTTTGTGGAGGTTCCTGTGTCATCAAAAACCATCTGAGTGACACCATCCTTAACCCCATTCTCAGGAAAGGACAGCAGAGTCCCCAGAGATTCCCGTGTGAGCTCGGAGAGAGGACAAGGAGCCGGTTGTTGATGTTTCCAGAGGGCCTAGGTCCTGAGTAAACATCAGCCCAGTTGTGATGACCCCTGGTGCTTTTCTTCCTTTGGACTCTGTTAGGAAAGAAAATTGAAAAAGAGCCTCATTGTGCCTTACAGGCTTTTTAATTAAATATAATGCATTTAATTTAAACAACTCTAAGTTCCATTTTCTAAATGTAGGTGTTAGGGTGGTGCAGTGAGCGTGCGTGTCTTCTATTCAAAGTGTGGGCGAAGTGGTTCTCTTCCTGAGCCTAGGCAGAAGCCCTCCCCAGTGATTTATTCAGACAATGACCCAAGCTCATCAAGTCTGGAGAGAAGGGGGGAGGGGGCGCAGACGCTCCCAGGATGAGGTGGGAGCCAGTGTTCTCTGGGCTGAGGGAGGTAGACATGTGAAGGGCTCAGCCGGTCGTAAGCAGTTCTCTGCCAAGTGTAGGATCCATTGCTGGCTCTCAGCTTTAACTGCCACAAGTCCTCCACTCCCCCCCCCCCCCACAGCATGGTCTGGGACCCGTAAACACAGGACCAGAGATGAGAGGAGATCCTGGAGGGGGAGGCATGCCTGGTGGACAGGAGGAGGGATGGCACAGTTCAGGAGCAAATGCCTGTGGCTCTCAGGTGGAGCCAGTCTCTCATGCAGCATAGTTCTGGTGCTAGGACTGCCTTGATGACCTAGTCTGAAACAGTGCTCCCCAAGGCCCCTGACTAGATAGTGCCCCCTTCCCTCTCAAACTATGGTGCTTCTCATCATGGGGTCATTGTTTCCTTTGCTTCTTGGTCGCCTCTTTCTGCATGAAATTATGATCTTCGTGGGGACTGTGACTGTGGCTGCCCCAGTACGTATATCTGGAGACAGCCACAGTTCTTGAATGAATGAGTATACTATTATGAGGGAAAGAGCAAAGTAACTGCTTAGGAAACTCACCAGGAGCACTAAGGAGAGACCCTGCTAAGAGCTGTGTCTTGGAGAGAGTTCCTGGGGGAGATAAGAGGGTAGGACTTGGTGGAAACATGCCTGCAGACCCAAGGAAGTGAAAAGCGGGGATGTACCTCAGAAGGCAGAGTGCCTGCCTAGCACACAAGAAGCCCCAGCTTCAATGCCAACCATAAATCCACACGATGCTACGCACCCGTGATCCTAGCACTCATCAGGTGGGTGACCTGTGGTAAAGTTAGGAGCCAGCAATGGATTCTAGAGTTGGCAGGAAACTGGAGGATCTGAAGTTCAAGGGTATCTTTGATTGTATAGTGTATTTGAAGCCAGCCTGGGCTATATGAGGCCCTATCTCAAAATGAAAAGGAAGGATAAGTGGAGATGATATTTATGAAGCTGGAGGGGACACTGGACAAGGAGGACAGAGGGACAGAGACTTGTTTCCAAATAAGATGGCAGTTTATGGTTAGAATCCCCACCTGGGGAAGAATGCAATCTTGTCCTTCGGCATCAGCCACTTTAGATATATCTGCCTTTCTCTTGCCCAGATGGACACCACTCCTGCCTAGCTCTGGTCTGCAGCCACCTTTCACTGGCTCACCTTCTCACATGTACACTTACCCCCACTTACCAGGACTCGGAAACAATTTGTGTCTATGTGAGGTCATCTATGAAAGGGTGACCTCTCACTCGGTGTATGAAAACAAGAATAGAAAATGGAGTCAGGCCTGGGGACACCCCCAACCCTGCTCATCTCACTCTCTCTTAATTTCCTGGGCACAGGTAGTTCTAAGCCTCATCTAGGGACTGCCACTGGCAGAAGAGTGGCAGTTGAGAACATGCTGTTGAACAAGCTGGCGCTGTTAAGTCATCTTTTGGACGGTCCCTAGAGGGCATCCTGAATGAATAATTAAGACTCCAACTCCTGCCCTCTCCTTCCTGGGCACAACTGTCCTTGCTCTCTCCTCTCCTTCCCAAGAAGTCTACCTGATGGCCTTGATTCAATGGAACTTACATTGCTGGGACAAGGCCTGGCAGTGGGCAACATTGCTTGCTTGTTGGCTGGGTGACTACAGAGCTTTTCTAGACTGCTTGCCCAGTGTGCATGAAGCCCTGGTTTGATCCTTTTGTACCACATAGACCCAACTTGGTGGAGTACCCCAGCACTCCAGAGGCCTAGAGAGGGAATGGATCAGAAGTTCAAGGTCATCCTTAGTTTATGTGATGAGTTTGAGGCTAGTCTGGGCTATATAAGACCCTATCTCAAAAACAAAACAGAACAAAACACCCCCAAACAAAGAAAAATTTAAAAAACCAAAATACACAAAAATGATGAAAAAGCTTCTCAAGTGGGCAACATAGTACTGACAAAACAAACCACCACCAACAAGCCAGTAGATGGTCAAGAGTGTGCCCCACAGGTCTGGAGGGAAAACTCACTATATTCAAGTTTTTAATTTAATTTGGTTTCTCTGGACAGTGGTGGTACATGCCTTTAAATCCAGCACTCAGAATACAGAGGCAGATGGATCTCTTTGAGTTCAAGGCTACCCTGGGCTATAGAGTGAGTTCAAGGACAGCCAGGGCAACACAGAAACTCTGTCATGGAAAAGATATACACATATATATTTGGAGCCTTAGCTCTCATACTGAGGATAGAGGCTCTGTGGACCACAGGATAGGTAGATGCTGTACTCAGTGCTATAGTCTGGTACAGGCATGGCTGTGTGAGGTGAGAGGTTCTGCACAGGCTGCCTGGGTCTCACCAGGCCCCCCTCGTTTGGGTGGAAATGACATGTGAGCAATGGAGGTCCCTTGGGTGGCCGTATTAGAGCCTCAGGCTGTGGACTGTTATGATAGTCCTGGACACAGTGATTGCTTCTTCTGGGAAGGCATGGATTACTTTTCCCCTGTCAGAATGAGCATTAGGTTTTAATTTGTTGGGCTGTCAGAGAGATACAGTGTCAAGTGCCTGTCTGCCCTCTCTCTGGTCCTTCAGTAGTACTGGTCAGGCCCTGATTTCCGATAGGTGGAGTGATGGACTGGAGAGGGTGATCGATTCCATCCAGTTCAAGTTAGCACTTCCCTGTGCTGTAGTGCGGAGGCTCTACCTTTACCGTGGAAGACGGCACGAGGGCCTCAAATGCAGAACTGTCCCTTCTTTTTAAAGTGCAAGCAAACGTTACTGTATAAAGCTTACAGATACCTACAACTTAAAATCACCAAATCTTCACATTTTACCTGTTATAGTTTGGTTTATTTTCTGTGAACTTGGGGAGGCTAGGGCCTTACACATGCTAGACATACGTTTTACCTGTGATAGAGTCCTACTTTTTGTTTGTTTTATTGAGACAGGGTCTTTCTACAGAGCCCTGACTATCCTGGAACTTGCTAGCTAGACCAGGCTGACCTTCAACCCACAAAAGATCTCCCAAGTGCTGGGATTAAAGGCATGCACCACCATGCCTGGCTTACTTTTTATTTTGAGATAGGGTTATCCTTTTAGCCCCTCTGTTACTTTTGAATGAGAACCCAAGTGTCCAGATGATCTTTTCCCTGAAAGCCTGACAATTGCGCCCATACCTTTCCTTCTGACTTTAGAAACAACCACAGATCCCATTCTCTTTAAAGTGATATCTTTCTCTTTCATTGGCCACACAGAAATCCCTGATAGGAATATCTCTGGATTTTGCCCTTGTTTCTGAGACACCTCCCAATTCATACTGACTGGGTTCTGTCTCCCATTGCACAGGTAAGTGAATTGGATTGAGAGCCATCTGGGTGACTCCCTCAGGGGCTGCAGAAGACAGAGCAGCTGCTAATCAAATGGGTTACTCTGACTCATCAGAGACTTTGAGGGCCATATAGCTTCCCAGTTTTTCTTATGGAGCTAACAGAATTGATGTTCCCAGATGCACTCACTGGAATGCTGTTCATGGGTTTATCACATTAGTTATTTTTAATAGTAAAGTCAGAAAAATTACCTCAACAGTAAAGAGATTGCTTTGATCAAAAAAAAAAGAATGTCAGACAGACATGATTTTTTGGTGGGTGGTGGGTGAGTAGACCATGCCATATATCCCAGGAAGGTTTCAAATTCTCTATATAGCTAAGAATGACCTTGAGTTCCTGATCCTCCTGCCTCTACCTCTACAGTGCTGGGACTGCAGGCATGCACCATCATACCCAGTTTATATGGTTTGGGGAGGGAACCCAGGACTTTGTACATGCTAGGTACACACTCTACCAACTGAGCTACACCTCTAGTGTGTGTGTGTGTGTGTGTGTGTGTGTTGATAATGATAAGCCTCCCTTCAAATTCTCTGGCTGGGTTATTTTAGCCTCCCAGTGTTTTGTGAATTCTGATGGCTTTACATTGGTCCATTGGGACACACAAAATTTGCTCACCTTCCTGCTTGTGTTTTAGCTTCAAAGTGTGAGAGAATTACACTTTCTCTGTCCATGTGATCAGGCTTAGCTTCTCCCCGTTAGCCCTTGGACTCCTGTGGTAGTGTGTAAGCAAGGTAGGGCTCATCTGCCCAGGCAGCCTATGGGCAGGGCTGATAGACAGGTGCCAGGGTCTATGATGCGAGTCAGACTTCCTCAGCTCCCCCAGCATCCTAATGTCTCCACTTTCCAGCCACACCTTCCCACACTGGCCTGGCTTTAAGGCAGGAGCCATAGGAGTTCCCACACTGCTCCTTAACTCCAGGAGCCCCTGGGACCCTGTCCAATGTGAGGGAGGAGATAAGCTCCGAACCCTCCTCTAGGTGGCATCCTCAGGAGCCCTGTGGTTTGGCACTTTCTTGGATATTTGAGTAGGTTCTGGATGAGTGGAGAAGGCAGGTGACCACTTTCTCGGGGGGGGAACCCTCATTCATCTATCTGTGCTGGATAGTGTTATGTCAATTTGACATAAGCTAAAGTCATCCGAGGAAGGGAACCTCAATTAAGAAAATGACTCCATAAGACCATGCTGTAGGCAAGCCTGTAGGGTATTTCCTAATTTGTGATTCAGGGGAGAGGGCCTAGCTCTTTGTGGGTGGTGCAATCCCTAGGTTGGTGGTCCTGGGTTCTATGAGAAAGCATGTTGAGCAAACCACAGGGAACAAGCCAGTAAGCAGCACCCCTCCATGACCTCTGCATCAGCTCCTGCCTCCAGGTTCCTGCCCTGTTTAAGTCCCTGCTCCCACCACTTTTTATATGGAACTGTGAGCAAAATAAATCCTTTCCTCCTCAAGCTGCTTGTGGTCATGGTGTTTCATCACAGCACCAGTAACCCTAAGACATGGTCTGCCTACCTACTACCTACCCTTCCTATCATCTCTCCATCTACCTCCCTGCCTACCATCCTATTTACCAACCAAACTACCTACTATCTCTCTCCCTACCTATCATCTCTCCACCTCCCTACCTATCATTTCTATCCATACCCATCTATTTGCCTATCATCTATCTGTGTCTGTCTGTCTGTCTGTCTATTGTCTGTCTATCATCTCTTTCCATAGCTATCTACTTATCTAACTACTTACCTACCTACCTACCTATTATATGTCTCCCTACCTACCTATCAGCTCTATCCTTACTTGTCTACTTACCTATCATCTACCTACCTATTATCTATCTATTCTTTAATTATTTATTTACTTATTTACCTATTATCTATCGTCTATCTATATCCATCGATCATGTCTATCTAGCCTGTGATAGATGCATGTGTATGTGTGTGTATGTGTGTTGTATGTGTGTGTGTGTGTGTGTGTGTGTGTGTGTGTGTGTGTGCAGGTTAGATGCTGGTGTCAGGTGTGATCTTCTATCATTCCTTCCTTTATGAGACAGGAGGCTCTCCCTCTGAACCTGGAGTTCACCTTTTCAGCGAGACTGACTGGCCAGTGGGACACCACATTCGCTTATCTCCAGCGCACCAGTGCTGAGATTTCAGATGTATGCTGTGCCTGCCATTTACATGGCTGCTATGGATCAGGACTCAGGTCCTCATGCTCACTCAGCAAGCACACACCTCACTAAACTGTCTTCCAGCCCCTTCTGCCTTCTTGATTTTGTAGCCTGGATCTTGAGCTAATCCCAATTTTAAAGTTAACGTTCCAGCCTTTTCTTTTACCTGGTTCTGAAGCTCCAGACATACATGCTGGGAAGCCTTCTCTCGTGGTGGCTTTGCTTCTGCCTCTAATTCAGTCACCCAAAAGTGAGCGATCCTACAAAATGCTTGTGTCTGCTCAGTGAGTGGGAGCCAGTCATGGAACACAGGCCATACAAGACGTTGCTTTATTTAGCTGTCTGCTGTCAGTCCAGGAGGAGATTTTAATTGCAGAACGGCGTCTTGCTAGTGAAAATGAAAGTGGTTGGAGTGGAGCTGTTAAAATTCAAATGAATCTGTGGAGGAGGTGCAAGGATGCTTGCTAAAGCAGCCTTGGTTCTGAGAGCAGCTCCGTTAGGAGAAGCTTGATGTTGGAATCTCAGCAGCAAAGAGGTGTCTGTCTCTTCCACACGCCATGGTTTAGAAGCTTAGTGTGTAGGCTTCCTTTTGTAGTGTCTTCTAGAAGTCTAGAAGTCTAGGGTCTGAGGAATCCTGGTGCAAGCAGTTTCCTCAACTCCTCTGTGGCTGGATAGAGAAGTGGTCATGGGAGGGGGGCTCTCATCAGAATAGTGATACTGGGACCCCTCACAGTCCTGGCTCATCCTTGATGGGCTATCCTCCACCTAATCTGCATACACTGATCTAATTAGGCTCCACTTGGTTTCCCGGAACATCGCTTGTCAGTTGAAGGTGCTTGTCACATCCCATCTTCCTAACCACATGGTCCACACTTTTCCAGAAGTCACTGAATTCCATAATAACTTGAGGGACAGCCTGAGACTCTTCCACTAACCAGGCATGGTTGGGAACAGGGCTGAGGAGTCAGAACTAGGATCATGGGAAGGTGCTACCCACCTTCTCCTGGGCCTCAGTCTCTGTCCCCAAGAGGGACACCGGAGGCTCCACTCCTGCCACAGGAGATACTTTGTTCAAACACTTTAGACAGCCCTCAAACTGCTTTTTTTGGTAGTGGAGAACTTCTGAATTAGGAAAAATACTACTCGGCACTCACATTATATTGATTTAAAAATAAAGATTATGCTGTTCAACTGCACAGTGAAAATACAGCTTTCTGGAATGGTAATTTCTTTTTACTTAAGTTCTTCTACATTATAGTGGGAGATAATGGATTCAGGAAGGGTACAACGAGGAATGAAGTCGTTGTATTGTATTGGTTAAATGACATTTAGAATGATTTGGCTGTCAGATTCATGGAAAGGTTATGAACAGTGAATGAAAAATCTAAAATTAATTCCCTACTTCAAGAAAGTATGATTTATACCACAATAAAATTAGATTTTTAGTTAAAGAAATTTAGTCATTAAGAAAGACCCATGTGCTCGCTCATTTATAAGCATCTGGCTTGATGCTTTCCACAGAAAATCATTTTTTCCTTCAGCGAGGCACCCAGGGCCCTGATGTCACCACGCATGACAGTGAATTCACTTTTGTATGTTTCCTCTGTTTTTAAAGAGTTGCTCTCTCGGGGTCTAGAAGGATGGGTTCTGATTAACCCTATATCATCAGGAAGGCATTGAACTTCTCTGCCTCCTCCAGTGGTCTTTTTGTTGATCCCTGGGTTGTTTTCAGTCGTGGTCAAGATTAACGTTGGAGGCCTCTGTGCCAAATACCTACTAAGCAAGGTTGAGACTCATTGTCATTTGCATCAACGCTACTCTATGGAAATGTTCTAGTCCTGCCTAGATTGCTTAGATACACAAACCAAAGCTTAAGAAGCTTAAATGATTTAACAAAGGAGATGCTTGTGTGTTTGGGGGCATCTTGTGAGGATGAGGTTGGAGTCATCTGATCTGAAAGCCCCGTTCTTCATCTCTGTCATATTTTTGGAGTATTTTTGGGTTACTTATTTTGTGGCAGAGAGTGAGTGGTGGTATTTCAGATGCTGGAGTGGAGCTCTGCCTGGACCCCTTCCTCTGTGTGTAGTAATCAGCAGAATGTAGCCTTTTTCTCAATAGAGCTGACATTGAGAATACATAAGACTAGTTATCCATAAAGAACAGAGATTTGCTTCATACAGTTCTGGAGACTGGGAAGTCCAAGAGCATGTCACCAATACCTGGAGAGAGCTTTTGTACTATATCAAAGAATGGCAGAGGGTGTCATACAGTAAGGACACACATACATGTATGCACCAGAGAACATTTCAACCCATTCCTGAGCAAAGTAGCAAAAATTCCTCTAACAAGACCCTTAATCTGTGACCTTTTCACCTCAAGGTTCCATTCGTTCATGCTGTTCAGTGGTCTGTTTCAGAGGGGACAGTCAAAGACTTCCCCTCACCTTCTGTTATAGACCACAAAATTTACAGTAGAGATTGAAGTCTGTCCCCTCCATCCAGCAAACTTCCAGTGTGCATTCTTTGTGTGATGTCTTATATTTTATATTTTAAATGTCAACAGATGGGTATCAAATTTATAGCAAAGCACACATTTCCTTAGTGCAGAGCTCAATTTTTTATAAAGTGAACATGCTTGTGTGACCTGCACCAAAATCATGACATGAACATCCCCAACACCCAGAACCCTCTTGTATCCCCCTCATTCCCCACCAAAGGTCACCACTAATCACCAGATGGCTTGTTTCTAGGGTTCAGGAATAAAATCTCACATGTCCTCTTCCTTCATTCATCCCTGCTTTCGAGACTCCCCCAATCTCTCTTGTGTTGCAGAAATTTTTTGCATTGCTGTCAGCTTTCCCATTGCATAGCTGCGCCACAGACTATTTATCCATCCTACCATTGATTAGCATTTGGTTTGCTCCCATTTTTGGCTGTTATGCAACAAGCTGTGAGCAGCAATGAGTGTGCCTTGTGGTCTTTATGTGAATGCTCTTCTTGTTCTTTCTCTCCAATCCTTATTTAGTCTTTCAACTGTAGGACTCAAATCTTTTTCTGCATTTAGTCTATTTCATTATCTTTGGTTTCTGGAGTTAGGAGTTTGTGAACTTGAGGAGGTGTTATAATCACTCACTGTCTTGTATTCTCTTTTATTATTTTTTGTACAATATGTCTTGATTGTCTTTCTCTCCCTTAGCTCCTCTTAGATCCTCCCCCACCTCCCAACCCATCCAACTTTATATACTTTCTCTCTCTACCCCTTCCCCTCAAAACTAAACAACTCCCCCAAACGAAGCTCAAAACAAAACAAATAACCCTAATAAAGCAACAAATGCCAAAACAAAAAGCACACTAAAAGCCATAAAATTTGTTTTGTGTTGGCAAAGTTCTCCTCCTAGGCATGGCGCCTGTCTTGGCTTGTGGTTGATGTCCGAAGTGACCCTGCGCTGAAGAAAACTGATTTTCCCTTTTACAGCAGGTATCGATTGTAAATAGCGTCTTGGGAAGTGTAGGCCTTTGTGTCCACTTCCCCCCATCAGTCCTGATCCCTGCCTGTCTGGAACCTGTGTGAATCTTGTGTGTGCTGCCATTGTCTTTGCGCGTTCACATGGGCATCAGTTTTGTGTCGGGAAGACAGCTTCCATGAAGTCACCCACCACCTCTGGCCCTTACAGTCTTTCCACCTGCTCTGTTGGACTGTTACCTTCGAGTGGAATCGTTAAGTCAGAAAATTATTATGGAGTTTAAAAAATATTCATTTATAAGCAAGCAGATTTCTATGAATTTGAAACCAGCCTCATTTACATAGGGAGAACCTGTCTCAAAAAACAAAAATAAAAAAGCAACCAAACAAAATACAAAAGACATTATTTTATCCATCTGTCCATCCATCCATCCATCCATCCATCCATCCATCCATCCATCCAGTGACAGAGTCTCATGTGCCTCAGAGTGGCTTTAGACTCTATGTTCTAGAGGATGACCTGGAACTTCTAATCCTCCTGCCTCCACCTCCCCACTGCACTTAAGTTTTTTTATATGGTGCTGAAAATGGAATCCAGAGCTTCATGGATTTTGAGCCAAGCATTCGATCAACCAAACTTCATCCCAGCCCCCAAATATGTCTTTTAGTGAATTTTAATACAGATAATTGGTTAAACATATGCTAAAGAAAAATTTTAAAACAACAAAAGACTCACTGTGATAACCCAGAACCATTCCTGAGAGGACACAGGTATCTTTGGCGACCTGCAGGACACAGGTCTCACTGCCGAGGAGGAGACTCACAGAGCCAGATCTTTGATAAGTGAAATTAATCCTGCTGTCGCTGATCCCCCAAAAGCTGGAAAATGATAGCCACTCCAGATCTGTACAAACATTTGGCACCTTGAAATATAATTTAAAAAATATTGTCTGTTCTGTGGTACATAGTACTATTCCTTAAGAATGTGCTGTTCATATCTTCTTTTGCTCATTCTTCAACTAGGCTATTTGTATGTTTCTTACTTATCTACAGAAATACTTTATAGTCAGAGAGATACACTTCAGAACTCTCCCGTGAGACATCTGCATCTGTTTGACCCGATCAGTTACATTTCACTAGAGACTCTTGTGGGGTTTGGGGATGGCTCAGTCCACGTGGCTTGCCTAGCATCCATGAAGCCTTGGTTTCCCCAGCGTCACATAGACCATGTGTGGTGGCCCACACTTGTAGTCCCAGCACTGGGGAGGTGGAGGCAGGAGAATTAGAAGTTCAAAGTCATCCTCCACCACATGGAATTGAAGCTACTACATCTTTCCCTATCACCACAGAACCTTTTTAATAACTAAAAGTCTCAGTTTTGGTCAAGTCTAAGATACCGGTCTTAACCTTTTGGATGCTCCTTCATCACCTACCACAGACATCTCCATTCTCTTAAAGGTCATCAAGAGGCAGGGTGAAGCCACCCAGGGTTTCCATTTCATGACCTTTCACCTCCAGACTCAGCATCCATCTGGACCTGACCTCTACCTGCACGTTGTGGGGCAGGAGGTTGAGATCTGATTTTCTGCCCATGGATGCCACTGATTTAGCACCATCTGCTGCCAAGACCATTGTTCCCTATTGTGTTGCAGCGACACCGTGAACGGAGCACATGTGATTTGTTAGCATTGCTAACCTCCCTTCCCTCTTTGATTTGCTTTCTTAGGGATTTATCAAGCTATTAATCTTTCCAAAGATTCAACTTTTTCATGGTGCAATTTTCTTTCCTATTGTATTGATTTCTGCTTCTGTCATATTTTTTTTTTTTTTGCTCTACCCTTTGTGGACTTAAATTGTTATTTTTCTAGTTTTTAAAGATAAATGCTTAGGTCATTCATTTTCAGTCTTTTAAAGAAATGTCCTTCAGGAATTCATTGGAGGCTATCATTTTCCTTTCAACGCTGATATATCCCACTAAGGGTTTTTTGTTTTTTGTTTTTTCAGTGATACAGACAAACTCAAGGTCCCATGCACCCTGGGAAAGTGCCCAACCTCAGAGCTGACCCCATCCCTGTATCCCTTGTGGAAATGTTGTAATTAGTTATTTCTCTGCTCTGAAGAGCTTGCTTCTCATGGGATTCTTCCCTGTGGAAGTTAGGTGACATGCTTCGGGGTCTATGGGCCAAAAGTTTGGGAACTTTTCCTCACTGTCTTTGTTACTGATTTCTACTTTGAAATCACTCCAGTCAGAAAGTTACTCAGAAAGCTCTCGGTGCGGGTCCTGTGGTTTGAAACTTGCTGAAGGCTCAATAATTTCTTTCTTTCTTTAATTTCTTTCTTTCTTTCTTTCTTTCTTTCTTTCTTTCTTTCTTTCTTTCTTTCTTTCCTTCCTTCCTTCCTTCCTTCCTTCCTTTCTTTTTTGAGACAGGTTTCTCTGTGTATCCTGGAACTCACTCTGTAGACCAGGCTGGCCTCGAACTCAGAGATCCACTTACCTCTGCCTCCCTAGTGCTGAGATTAAAGGCGTGTGACACCACCACCAGGCAAGGCTAGGCAATTTTTAATAAATGATCTACGGAGACTTGAATGGATGTGTAGGGCTCAGTTGTTGGAAGCAGTGATTGTGTGTACCATTAAGTCAGGCTTCTTCATCATGGTGTTCAGCTCGTGTGTGTGTGTGTGTGTGTGTATGTGTGCATGCATGTGTGTGCATGTTATAGGCATATGTATGTGTGCAGATGCGTACACTGGTCAGAACAGGATCTCTCTCTCTCTCTCTCTCTCTCTCTCTCTCTCTCTCTCTGTCTCTGTCTCTGTTATAGACATATGTATGTGTGCAGATGTGTACACTGGTCAGAACAGGATGTCTGGTGGTCTGCTCTGTCACTCTTACTCCTGTGATACATTGTCTCTCACTGAGCCTGGAGTGAGGCTGGGAACCAGAAAACCTGAGTGATCCTTCTGTCTCTACCACCAATGGTGCTATGGTTACGGGTGCACAGCCACCTCTGTCTTGGTACATGGGTGCTAGGATGGTCTTCATGTCTGTGTGGCAAGCATTCTGCCTCACTGAGTCACCTCTCCAGTCTCTCTTCTATATTCTTACTGATTTTTCCCTCCATTTGTTTTGTTATTAATATAGATTTTCTAAATTTAAATATAATTATATCCTAACAATGTCTCTTCCTAGCTCTTTTAGCTTTCATTGTGTGTATGTGTGTGTCTATCTGTGTGTATGTGTTCTCCTATTTGGTGTATATATCATGAACCATCCTTTTTATCACTAATACTAATTCTTGCTGGAACTGATGTGGTATATCTGCTTTTGGACATTTTTACACTCAAACTTTTTTTATACAGTCCATTTCTTTATTATTTTAATTCTTTCTTTTTATTGATTTTTATTGAGCTCTACATTTTTCTTTGCTCCCCTCCCTGCCTCTCTCCTCCTCTTCAACCTCCTCCAAGATCACCATGCTTCCAGTTTACTCAGGAGATCTTGTCTTTTTCTACTTCCCATGTAGATTAGATCCATATAAGTCTCTCTTAGTGTCCTCATTGTTGTCTAAGTTCTTTGGGATTGTGATCTGTAGGCTGGTTTTCTTTTATTTTTAAAAACCACTATGAGTGAGTACATGTGATAATTGTCTTTCTTTGTCTGGGTTGCCTCACTCAAAATAATTTTTTTCTAGTTCCATTCATTTTCCTGCAAAATTCAAGATGTTATTTTTTTCTGCAGTGTAGTACTCCATTGTGTAAATGTACCACATTTTCCTTATCCATTCTTCGGTTGAGGGGCATTTAGGTTGTTTCCAGGTTCTGGCTATGACAAACAATACTGCTATGAACATGTCCTATGAACACATGTCCTTGTGGCTTGATTCAGCATCCTTTGGATATATACCCAAAAGTGGTATTACTGGGTCTTGAGGAAGGTTGTTTCCTAATTTTCCTGAGAAATCGCCACACTGACATTCAAAGGGGTTGTACGAGCTTGCATTCCCACCAGCAATGGAGAAGTGTTCCCTTTCCCCACAACCTCTCCAGCATAAGTTGTCATCAGTGTTTTTGATCTTGGCCATTCTTACAGGTGTAAAATGAAATCTTAGAGTTGTTTTGATTTGCATTTCTCTGATGACTAAGGATGTTGAACATTTCCTTAAGTATCTTTTAGCCATTTTAGATTCCTCTGTTGAGAATTCTCTATTTAGGTTTGTATTCCATCTTTAAAATTGGATTATTTGTTCTTTTGATGACCAATTTTTTGAGTTCTTGGTATATTTGGGAGATCAGACCTCTGTCTGATGTGGGGTTGGTGAAGATCTTTTCCCATTCTGTAGGCTGTCATTTTGTTTTGTTGACCATGTCCTTTGCTTTACAGAAGCTTCTCAGTTTCAGGAGGTTCCATTTATTAATTGTTTCTCTCAGTGTCTGTGTTACTGGAGTTGTATTTAGGAAATGGTCTCCTGTGCCAATGTATTTGAGTGTACTTCCCAGTTTCTCTTCTATGAGGTTCAGTGTGGCTGGCTTTATGTTGAGGTCTTTGATCCATTTGGACTTTAGTTTTGTGCATGGTGATAGATATAAATCTATTTTCATTCCTCTATATGTCGATATCCTACACACAAACTTTTTATAGGTTTGTAGTTATCATGAATCTCTTCTAAGCAGCATGTCATTAGTGGGTTTTTTGGTTTTGTTTTGTTTTGTTTTTTCCTTGTTTCCTCCCATCATTTTCTTGTCTTAGTTTGGAGTGGACACTTTTTCTTATTGTTCCATTCCATTGGCCTCATGGTATTATAATGCCATGGGAGGCCTATTAAGGGAAAGCTATTTCCTCCAAGTCAAGAGAATAAAATCTACTTTTCTATAGAGAACCTTCCAGTTGGGCTGACCAATCACCTGCCTTCGGGAATTCCCCTCAGAAAGGCTGATCACCCTCAAGACATGCTAAGGAAGATGGTAGGAATAATTATTCCTTTAATGAGGTAATGTATTTTAAACCCTACCCATGTTGTCGCTTACCGAGCCACAGCCATGCAGCTGAGTTAAGCCTGCCCAAGTTTCTGAGTTACCGAAAAAGGGGTAACTTTTCTTTTTCCCTCATTTTCTCTCCCTATTTTTTTCTTCTTTCAGATACTTTCCAAAACCTGGGCATGGTTTCCCAAACATTCTGGGTTTTCTCACTCTCTGAAGACCTCCCCACATTTGCCATGCAGCCATTTGTCTGGCATGTGTTTGCTTGCTGACCTCCATGTCTGACTCAAAAGGCACGGCTTTCTCACTTCCCTTTTCTGTCTTCCTTCTCCAGGCAGCTGGTTTTATTTTAAATTCTAAAACAACAAATCCCCTTAAGCTTCCTTCTGAGTTTATTCTTTAAAACTCCCAAGATGGGAGTCCAGCATTCCCTAAAATATGGCATCCAATGTGGGGCTCCCCAAAATTTGCAATAATAAAACCACGTTTTTAATCACTTTGAAGGGATAATTCTAGGACAGTCTATTCCATTCCACCCTCTGACCTTTAGTGATTATAGCCTCCTGTAAGTCAGGTTTTGCCCTATAGGACATTATTGTTAAACAGTGTTTTAAACGACAGTTATACTCACCTTTTAATCCTATGTGGCACTTCTTATTCTACCTCGCATGGCTGTGCACTTAGTGCAATAATTTTCCTTTTGCTCACATTTCCTTTTCATATTGCTATTGTGAATCTACAGCATTTCCTCTCAAGTTTCGTTTATCTAAGTGGATCTTTATTTCACCTTTACCTAGTTCACCATATTACTGTCTAAATTTTTTTAAAGGACTTATTTTAAAATTTATATATGCACCCCCCCCCCGTGTGTGTGTGTGTGTGTGTGTGTGTGTGAGAGAGAGAGAGAGAGAGAGAGAGAGAGAGAGAGAGCGCACATGTTTGAGTAAAGGTTCCCCAGAGGTGAGATGCTGTCGTTAGACCCCCTGGAGACGGAGTTACAGGTAGTTGTGAGCCACCTGGCACAGAAAAATGCTTGGAGCCAGACTCTAATCCTCTACAAGAGCAACATGTGCTCTTCAGTACTGTGCTATTTCTTGAGCTCCAATGCCTGTTTTCTCACAAGTTGTAGAATTCTAAGGTTTTCTTTTGTTTACCATACGTTTAAGGGTATCATTTCATTGTCTTCAAGTTCTACTTTCTCCTCAGAAGTAGGCCTCACCCTTCTGTTGATGCTGCATGCTCCATCTCCACCAGCCTCTCTCTGACTAGTCTTAAGATTTCTTTTTGTTCACAGCCATTCAGCTATTTTGCTATGAGAACCCAGGGATAGATTTCTTTGTATTGATTGTGGCCAGAGTTTGTAGAGGTCTCAAATGTCTGGCTTGCTGTCATTTATTAATTTAAAAAATTTACCACCAGTCTGTTTCCAAATATCAATTCTGCTCAATTAGTTCTCTCCCTTTATTCTCAAATTCCAGTTTCACCCATGTTTGGCCTTTTCACTGGGTCATGTGTCTCTTACACACAATTTTAATTCTTGTGTTTCTTTACCACAGTTCTTCAGTCTGATTGATTGCTACCAGCCTGCCTCTCATCCAGCAAATCCTTTCTGTTAGGTGTTAAATCTGTTTAATTCTCTCAGTTATTTAAGTTCTAGTTCAGAATGTCCACTTGGTTCTTTTAATGGATTCCTGTTTTATGCAGAAACTTAGAACCCTTTTTTCTGTTTTTCAACATTTTAGGCATATTCTGAAGCCCGTGTCTGCTGATGTAGAGTCTAGATAACCTGAAGTCTCTTTTCTTGGGTTTTGTTGTTTAATGCTGTCTTCTGTCATGTTTGGTAATTTTGGACTGGATGCTGGAGAGTATGTGTAAGGAGCCTTAAGAATAATTCTTCTGGCTTTTGTGAGTTACAATGTTTTTCCTCGGCACAGAGAATGCTTGTAGGTCATCTTGATCTATTCAAGTACACAAATTACTTGAGAATATTGTGATGTTATAAAGCCTGTCTGTGTACCAAGGCCATTCTTGCTCGGTTAGCTTCTGACTCCCTAGTATCATGTTGCCATCGAAGTCTGTACTCAGATTTTATTATTTGGGGTTTATTTAAAAACACTTTTCACTTTGTAAGCCTGGACTACATTTTCCTTGTTTCTTGGCCCCTTGTCCTGTGTGCGTCCTGCTTAGTCACAGACCTTTCAGGGGAGCTCTGTGAACACCAGTGGGTGACCACTTTCTGAATCCTGTCTGCGGGATTGAAAGAAAAACTTGGAAAAATTGATCACTATTTATTATGATGTTGGTTGTGGGTTAGGTGTATGTATTCTTTCCGGGTTTAGGCATGATCTGTCTGTACCAAGTTTCTTAAAGGTGTGTTGAATTTTGTCAAGGGATTGTTTTTATCTGGATCTATTGAGCTGGTCCCTTGATTTTTGTTCATGATTCATTTTACATCCATTGATTTGCCTTTGTTGAACCATCCTGATGTTTCAAGAATAAAAGTACCTTGATTGTGACATGTGATATTTTAACATGTTATTTAATTTGGTTTGTACATATTTGGTGAGGATTTTTGTGTATGTCCATCAAAGATGTTTGTTTGCAGTCATAAGTTTTGGTTGTGCCCATACCCAATTTGAGTATTGAGGAGATAACAGTGATTTCACAGAATGAATTCAAAAGCAGCCTCATCCTTTGTATTTCATGGACCAGCTCAAGGAAGAGCATCAATTCATTCTCCAAATGTCTGTAAAGTTCACCAGAGAATCTGGTACTGAGGTCTTCATTGTTGGGAGACTTTCTTTCTACACAATCTCATTTCTTTTTCTTTTATTTCCTGAGGTTTTCTTAGATTTATTTTTATTATATGTGTAGGAGTACTTTGCCTCCTTGCTTGTATGTTTGTATGCCACATAAAACATATGCCTGATTCTTGCTGAGGTCAGAAAGGGTGTTGGATCCCTTGGAACTAGAGTAACAGATGTTTGTGAGCCACCATGTGGGTTCTGGGAACAAAACTCAGGCCCTCAGCTCCTAACTACTAAACCACCTCTCCAGTTCCCCTTGCTGAAGTTTTTAATTTCCTCTTTGTTTAATGTTGGTAGGCAATGTATACTAAAAGGCAGAATAATTTCTTCTAATACTCTACTTTATTAGGGCCAAGTTTTCAAAATGATCCCTGGTGATCCCTGGTTTGGTGATTTTTGCTGTAATCGCTCATGTTTGACCCCAAATCTGTTCATTTCAGTCCTCCCCTACCTTTCTTTTGGGTAGTTTGGCTAAGGGTTTGTCAATCCTGTTTATCTTTAAAAAAAGTCTTTTTGTGATTGAACCTTTGTGGTTTTTTTTTTTTTTTTCAGATTTCATTTCACTAATTTCAGTTCTATTTTTATTATTTCTTCTTTCTTGGGATTTAGCTTAGTTTTGTTTTATAAAAATCTTGAAGTATACCACTACATAACTTGAGATCTCCCTGATTCTTTTCTTTTAGGCATTCATTGATATAAACTTACCTCTTAGAATGGCCTTTATTGGATCTCACAGATTTTGATAATATTTCCATTTTCATAAGAATCTAGGAAAATTTTTTCTTTTCCAATTTCTTTAGTGTCTTACTGATGGGTCATCTCAAAGTTCCTGTATGTGTTATATGGTGTCTGTAGTTTCTCTGGTTGTGGATATCTAGTATTATTGTTATCTCACAAGGCACAAGAAATTATTCTATTTTTAAAAGTTTAAGTCTTTCATGACTGAAGGGAGTGTTCAAACTTCTGACACTGCAATATGACAATTGCTGTCTAAAAGGTTCATGCTCAAGAACTGAGAAAACAGGTTACAAAAGAGTTTTAAAAACATCACATAATATTTAAGCAAGCTTATGATTTTATATTAGACTACATTTGTATACTTGGCTGCATGTGTTGCATATAGCCCATGAACTACAGGCCAGACATGCTGGACCTGGAAATCTGTTCTGAAAACAGTTCCATGTGCTACTTAAAGAAGGTATATTTTGCAGTTGCTGGATAGAACATTCTATAGATGTCTGTGAAGTCCAGTTAATTTATAGTATGGGTTAACTCTGAAGTTCCATTGTTGATTACTAGTTTGACTTACAGTGGTAAGAGTGGAGATCTGAAGTTATCCAGTACTAGTATAGTGATGTGATGTCTGTCTATTCCTTTTGGTTCAGTGGTGCTTGTGTCCTGTCATTTGGTGAACCAACATTTAGGGAACATTCTCTGATGTCTGCTCTACTGACTAATTTTTGGTTGGAGTCTACTTTGTGGGATAGAAGTATAGTATTGCTGCTCTCCTCAAGATTCCACTTGTTTAAGAATGTCAGTTTCCATCCTTACTCTTTGTCTGTATATGTCTTTGCTAGTGAAGTATGTTTCTTGCATTCAGCAAACAATTGGATCTTGTGCCTTACTCCAGACATCTATTTCATATCTTTTAATTGAGGTCACATATATTCAGAGAGATAAACTAAACGTATATCCTAATTCCTGTCATTTTGTCATTTTTCTGATTTTTTTTTAATTCTTGCTTGATGATCTATACTTCTACTAGAATTTATTCTTTTCTGCTTGCTAATGGTTATTTTTGTTCATTCTCTTGTATATAAAAAGTTTCATTAAGTTTTCCTATAATACTGGCTTACTGATCATGAATTGTTTTATATTCTATTGTTAAATCTTTATTTCTTGTTCAGCTCCCAGAACAACTTTGCTTTATAGTAATACAGTTTAGAAGTTGTTTTCTTTCAGAGTTTGGAACATTTCATTCCATGTGCTTCCATCCTTAAGAGTTTCTGTTGAAAAAGAACTCCAGTTATTCTGATGGGTTTACCTGTGTAGCTGTGTTTATCCCTTGCAATTTTCAGTGTGCATTCTTTGTTGTGTATTCTGGTGTGTCTGCTGTGAGTCTAAATACATCCTGTACCTGAATGTTCAGATCTTTGGGGAAATGTCTGCTATTATTTTATAAACATGGTTTTAGTGTGTGCTATAACACTTCATTCAATAAAAAAATCAGTTTGGTCTTTTTATCATGTCACATGTTCTTACATGTCTGTTCATAATTTATTTTCTCTTAACTATTGTGTGATTGTTTTCTTTTTTCAACATTGTTCTCAAACTCTAAAATCTTCTGTTCTTCTCAATCTCATTTATTGGCTTTGCAGTGAGTTTTTATTTGACTTAAAGAGGTTTCCATTTATAAGATTGCTCTTTGTCCCTCACCTGCCACTCTATTGAGAAATCCATTAATATTCTGCATTGTATTCTTTAATTTTTCTTCTGTTTCCTTGTAAGTTCCTGGAATTCATAGGTATTTTTAAGAGCCATTATTTTGAATTCTTTATCTGGCATTTTTTCCTACTTTAGTATCTTGGTAGTTATTTGCTAAAGAATTATGACTTTGGGGATTAGTCATGTTGCCTAGGTCTTCCGTGTTTTCTATGTTGAGATTTGTGGGTCTGTTGCACATGAATCTCTTCTAATTTTATATTAGAAGCATTTTAGGAAAGAGCCTTCTCTTGGTCTTGGTGGTATCTTTGGACATCAGCTTGATGTCTTATGTGCTGAATGCATTTCTGGTTGGATTTCATAGTACAGTTTTTCTGTTATTCCTTTTTGAGGATTAGTGTATTTTGACACCATGCATACTATTCCAGAGCCTAGGTGTCCGCTTTCTCCATGGGCATGAGAAAGTGGGGATCCTTCTACTAAATCAGGGTGGGGGTGTCATGGACAGCAGTGACAATGGGATAGACTCAGTTCTATATGATCTGAAGTGTTCTGGAAGCCACTCTCCCACAGTGCTGCTGCTGTAGCATAGGTCGATGTCCAGGACTGGGTCTGGTTGCTCCTGGCCATGCCTATCTGGCCATCGACTTGGAGTTTTATCTCTTCTATTTTGGGGGTAAAGAATGTGTTGAAGTGTGAGCAGGAGTAGGACGTGTGTAGAGGAGTCTGCCCTGACTCTTAGCTGGGTACCCTGACTCATTTCAGTGGCATTGTACCAGGGCCACATTGAGTCATAATGGGGACGCTGGCCAAGATAGCATGGCACTATTTGTTGTGTGTTCCAGAGAAAAGGGGGAGTGTGGAGACTCCTGCTTCCCGAAGCAGCACGTGCAGGCACAGGGTCCTCGTGACCCTCCTGTCACAATATTTTAACACTGAACATGGCAGAGCAGCAGGTAGCTCCCACATGAACTGAAGCCACACTGCCCTTGGATCGGGCTCCTCTTTGTGTCCTCTCTCCTTACTTACCGTGTCTCTCTCTTTCTTGTTCTTCCCCTTATTGCTTTCTCTGGCACACCCCTGCAGGCCACCGCCTCAGCACTAATGTGCTTCTCACCCCTTCCAAGGAGCAGACTGTCTAGGTTCCTCCCAGTCTTGTCTGCCCCGTATTAAACTTGAGAGTGTCTCTCCCGTCATCCACCTCTCTGAGATGCTGTTTGCAAGCTGCTGGGAGCCTGGAGGAGCTGCTAGCTTCTAATCCATCAGCCTGGCTCCATCATCAGCTTTGGAGTCAGGTTTAGGGATTTTACAGTCAACTGGCCGCTGACCAAAATAACAGACTTTAGACAAGTGTAATCTCTTCGCTGTTTAATCAATAACAGAAAAATGTGAGTGAGAAACCTTAAATGATCAGGCAATCTCCCTTCCACATCACTTTTATTCAAGTTTGAAGCAAGGTCTCATTTTGTAGCCAACGCTGGTCTAGGAATTTTGCCCTCCTGTCCAGCCTTCCAAGTGTTTACAGAGGTTTTATTTAAGCTGTATCAAGTCATGGTAATAGGAAAACTTCTACATTCATTACATAAAGCAAGAATCATTTAAGTTTATAAATTTATAAAAAGTTTTATCAACCTTATTTATGAGTATAAAATCCTAGCTGAATCAATATGAAACATACTTAAAAATCACAGCAGACAGTATTCAAGATCACAATAATTCTTTATTTTATATTATTTTATTTAGGTTTTTCAGTAGCTGTGGAGCCTGTCCTGGAACTTGCTCTATAGACCAGGCTGACCTCAATCTCACAGAGATCTGCCTCTGTCTGCCTCCCGAGTGCTGAGATTAAAGGCATGCACCACCACTGTCTGGCCAAGATCACATTTTAAAAATATGTGTTTATTTTAATTATGTGTGCTTGGGTGTTTGCCTACATATGTATATGTGCACCATGTGTGTACAGTGCCTGTGGAAGCCAGAAGAGGGCTTCAGATGCCCTGGTACTGGAAGTAGAGATGGCTGTGATCTGCCACAGGGGTGTTAGGAACTGAAACCTGATCCTCTGAAAAAGCAGCAAGTGCTCTTAACAGCTGAACTGTCCTTCTAGCCACCACAATGGTGTTCTTAAAAGTGCATCACAAACTAGACAAGCTTATTCCAGAAAGGTAGAATATTATAAAATCTACTTTATAAGCCACCCTATTAATGAAACTAAGGCAAAAAAAAATCATTTCCATAAATGTGGAAGAAGCACTTGATAAAATTTAAGACCATATGTATTTTATTTTATTTTTTTCTTCAACAAATATGTATCCAGCACCTGTTCTCTTACAGTTCTGAGGCTGCAAGAGTGAACCAGATACCGGCTCCGGCCCGGCCCTCTCACCCACAAAGGGAAGCAGTCAGCAGATAAGCGAGCAAGGGGGCAGGCAGTTTCACCCAGGGCATTGTTTACATGAAACTCAATGTATATCGATCGCACTAGTGTAGTTCACACACCTCTGCCCAAGACTTGCTTCTTGAGTAGAAAGACGCTAAAGATTTTCTCTTTGAAGTCAGAAATGAGTTGATAGAGCTCACTTTGTCTGCACCATTTTTATTTTAGGAGGTGGGGACAGAGTCTTGTGCCGTGTGTCAGACCGGCCTTAACTCATGTAGTACAGACTGCCCTCAAACTTGTGGTGATCCTCCTGCCTCAGTCTCCCAAGTCCTGGGAATCCAAGCATGTACTGCTGCGCCCAGCTTGAAGCGTTTATTATCAGCTAAGGAAGAAGTTAACAGGACGGGCAAGCAGAACCGAAAATGGGCACTCAGGATAGAGATGAGGCTCGCTGTGTGCAGAGCACAGGACAGCGAACTGGAGCTGCTTTTCGCTGGTCAGGAAACCTCATAAAAGCTGCAAATGGGAACCCCAAAAGAAGCAAAGAGGAGACCTATGGCAAACAATAGGAAATTTGGTCAAGTGCCTGATTTTTAAATCTGGCTCAGTGGGTAAAGGTGCTTGCTGCCAAGTCTGACGTCCCCCAGGTCCACATGGTGGAAGGAGAGAAACCAACTCCTTCAGGTTGATCTGAGACTTCCACACATGTGCTATGGCACACTTTCATCCAAAGATATTTGTATGCATGTGACCATCCCTCACTTTCCACAGGGTCTGGGGATCCAGACTCAGGTCCCATGCTTGTGTGGTAAGTGCTTCATTCACTGAGCCATCTCCCCAGCCCTTCATACTCCATGAAGAAATGATTAGAAAGGCCGTGTTAGTTGAGAAGATACAAGATCATATAGGCACCACATTTCCTTAATGTATAAGCTTTATGCAACCAGCAATTTCGTAAAGGTTTCCCTGGCAGCACAGGAGCGGACTATGACTGCCTGTCAGTTCACGGCACTGTGTGGTGGTTTCTAGCGGGTAGAGTTGCCAGGCCCAGGAACAACTGCTGAGGAGCAGCTTGGGAGACGATGGCTTTGCCTTGGGCTTATACATGTCGTATCATCATTCCTGTCTCCATGGCATTGCCCTGACCCAGGTCGTCCCCACGGGGGCCAGCATTCAGGAGGTCCTTTTGTCTCCTCATGTCAGGAGACCCAGCATTGCTGAGTGTTGTGTTTCTGTTAGTTTACCTGCCTTCGAGTGACTTGGGTCTTCCCTTGGTCCCCATTGGGGCTTTTCACTCACACAGGAGAAGTCATTTGAGTGGTCTGGATTCATTTCCGTGGCTGTGTAAAACATCCTACCTAAAGCAAATTAGGAGGAAAGGGATTTATTTACAATTCCAGATTATAGTCCGTCGGTGAGAGGACGTAGAGGCAGGAATGCAAACAGCTAGTCATGTCATATCCACCGTCAAGAGCAAAGAGAGAAACGGCACACACACCCTTGCTCGCTTGCGCCTTGTACTCAGCTAGCTCTCTTCACTCCTATGTAGTTCGGAATCCCTTACGCCAAGAGTGGTGTCACCCACAATGGGCTGGGCCCTTGCCTTGTCAATCAACTGTTGAGACAACCCCCACACACATGCCCACAGTCCAAATGAGCTAGTCCATTCCTCCCATTCTCAAGTGCGACTCTCTTCCCAGGTCATCCTAGGCATGACAAGATGACATTTTAAACTACCACCAGAGGCAGGGAGATTTTCTAGGATGGTCTCTATTGTTGCTTCCCTCTCCTGATCACTCAGGAATGCCAAGGTGGGAAAGACCGTGCCACCTGCTTACCGTGCAGTGCTGTTGAATGGCCTTGATGGGAGGAGGTGGAGGGCCACAGTGTTGCTTTCTTTTAGCAGACAGTGCAGAGTTCCAGCTTAGCTCAGCCTTGTGGTTTCCATTTGAAAGCTGCCGTTTATGATGAGTTGTAGCTTCTTCATATCCGTTATGTAACCATGGTGTGTGTTTCCAGCCTCTTCCCTTTAATTCCTCTCCTGGGGACTGTCCTCCTCTTCCCCCAGCCTACTGTATACCCACTCAGCATGTGACCTCCTGTTCTCTCATCCTCCCATCCCGGTGCACGCTCCCTTCATGCGCCCTGCCTGAAAAGCTGCCCATTATTCAGTGCCATGTTCAAAGATTCTCTTAAAAAATAATTTTCCTTGTTTCCAGCTGAATTTGAAATGCTGGCATTTATCAAGGCAAATCGCCCTTTGATTTCTCAGTAATGTGTATTTCTTCTGAAGCTCCCTGTTCAGCTGAATTTTAATGCAGACGTCCGTGGCACCTGGGCAGTTTCGGAAATAGTTTGCTTATTGCTCTGCACAGAGCACAGGCATCAGAAAGGACTTGACTTAGCTGGGCGACCTAGACTCACTAGCCAAACTGTCCGTGAGATCTCAGCCTTTGGGAATAAAGTCGTACACTGCATGACATTTTTTCCTGGGAGCCATACAAGCATGTAGAGATGAGGCTGAGCATGCGAACCACATCCCAGAACTATCTATCCTTTTTAATATCTGGAACTAAACTGGCTCAAACTTTACATAAAGAAGACCCATGATTAACAATGTATTTTTAATTGTTTTAGCTTTATTTGTAATTTCATGTATGTATGTGTTGAGTGTTAGTGTCCACATGAGTGCAACTGCTGGAGGAGGCCAAAAGACTGTATCAGATCCCTTGGGGCTGGAGTTGCAGGTGAACTGCTCCACAGAGGTTCTGGGTACCATACTTGGGGTTCTCTGCGAAACAGAGAACCAATCTCTCCAGTTCCAATAATGTATTTTTAAAATGTAAGTTTCCACAATAATAATTGTTTCTATTTACAAGTGTGTGTCTGTGCATTCACTCACACATATGTGCACATGTGTGTACACATGCTGTGTGAGATTAGGAGACCCAGCGTTGCTGACTGTCCCACCTTGCTATTGGATTCACCTTTTGGTGAAAATGCAACTAACAAGACAGAAACCATTTGCAAGTATCTGTACCTTTGGTATCTTTGAATTATTCTTCAAAACCACATCTCTCTTCTCTTCCAGGAAACGAGAGACTTTGAAGTCGCAAGAAAAGAAGGTAGGGAAAATTTACTTACATCTATATCGTCCTTGGCACTATTTTAGAAGGGGCTTGGATGAAGCTGAGGTGAACTGACTACAGGCAGCCTGTTCTTTGAAACGCCATGTGGTCTTTCCTGCATGCTAGCTGTTTGCCTTTGGTTGAAGAGACCCAAAAACTTAAGGCTGGATTTCCCTGTGAGAGCAGAGGCTTCTGCCTTCAAGTCTCAGAGACAGCTCTTGGGAACTGGTTCATTCACCATCACATCTATGGTCTCTGAAGAAGACCCTCATTTTTGGGTGATGTTTGAAGTCATTGGGTTTCACCCAGAAGAAAACATTAATAATAGGGGGACACGCACACACACACACACACACACACACACACAAATAGTTTATGGTTTGGGGAGTTTCACTGTTGGGCAGGCAAAGCCTCTATGAAAAATGTTTCTGATTAGATTTTTATAGCTTCATCTAAGCCAGAATAGAAATAACCAATTAATTTCCCCCTTTGAAAACAATTCCATGATGTTCCATTTTCCCTGCCAGCCTTCCTCTGGCACATTTGTTTTCTGGTCTCAGAGGTAAGCATGTACGGACGGCAATTTCAGAATCTTCTAATGGAAATTTCTCTTCTTTACTTTCAGTAACAGCTAGTCTCTAATGAGAGAATGTCTTTTGTGTGATTTGTGGAATCATCTCTTTACTGTAGGGACGGGGAGTGAATAAACCCAGAAACCATAGTGTATTCTCAGTCTAGCTCAGAGGCTTTGGTTTTAGCCTTAACCACCCCCTCCTCTGTGGTGTGGTCTCCAAAAGAGTAATGACGGGGTAGAGAAACACCCTGGCTCCTAAGTCAAACACTCCTGGCTAGTTAGCACCCTGTGCTTTGCAACGAGAAGCTGGGGTAACTGTGATACGAGCATTTAAGAGCTCGTTGATAACATCCTGGCAGTGCAGTCCATACCCGTCACCCAAGTGGCTGGCATCCATGCTCTGGAACCATAAATTCAAAGGATCTGGATGATCTGATTCTAGCAGGAACTTTCTGACTTCCATGGACTCAGTGTACAGTGACCTCTGGACCATTTCAATGGGGCAAACCACATTCTCTGGATATTGATACTGAATTAAATGGGATGAAGGTAGATGGGGGGGCAGTTTTCATTTTAGAAAATTCCATTCCCACTGGGACTAGTGACTATAAGCAGGAGAGAAGGCATGAAGGTAGAAGTTGGCATGCCCTGTGTGGCTTTGAATAAGTTATTTGTGTGAGTACCCTGCCTGAGAATGTCTGAAGTTAATTTGTATGAAGGACTCACATATAAATTTAGCTTCTTTGTAATCTTAACTGTCTGTGTATTGAAAACATCTTTGACTATGCTGTAGTTTGGGACAGTCATACGTATTTCTTTCTAAAGACATAAAAGTCTTCCCTGAAGCCAGGCGGTGGTGGCGCACACCTTTAATCCCAGCACTCGGGAGGCAGAGGCAGGCGGATCTCTGTGAGTTCGAGACCAGCCTGGTCTACAAGAGCTAGTTCCAGGACAGGCTCCAAAGCCACAGAGAAACCCTGTCTCGAAAAACCAAAAAAAAAAAAAAAAAAAAAAAAAAGTCTTCCCTGAACTCGCAGGGTTTAGAATTTCCCAAAGGATGACGGTGAGTACACCAGAAAGGGCAGAGACAGGCGGACTCTGCTGTTTTCATCACAGTTCCTGCTCCCTAAGCCTCAGCCTCCACAGTGACTAACTGGGAACATGTTTCTTGGGTTGTTACTAAGCAAGTCTCTCCCTACATCACAAATGTAGTTCTTCCTATTGTGAACGATGTCTCTCCTGTTTTCTTCTGTCAAAGTTGAGTGTTTAAGAGTTCCTGAAATAGCTTGGTGTCAATGCTTGTCACACAGCAGTGAGAAAGGGAGTTGGATGCCTTGGAGGGTATTTCCAAGTGTTTGGGGACCTGGGAACTCAATGCCTTGGGTTTTGCAGGTTGTTAATCTTCAGAACAGTATATTATTATAAAAAATAACGGTGTTGTGAAAATTTTACCAAATTATTTCTATCAACAGAAACAGATTATTATTGTCTAGCAACACAACTGTTGGGTTGAATCCTTGCTCTGACTCGGCTTGGAACAGGAGAGTCTAGTCATGCTCAATTTACCAAGCCCCAGGAGGCTCCATAGTGATCAAGAGAGATCACTCTGAATGACTTTTGAATCTAAATCTCATGTAGGCAGCTACAGCTGAGCGGAGTTCAAGTGCAGTGGTCCTTGAATGTCCAAAATTTCAACCCTGATCACAGAATCTAAGAGAATTTTCCATGTAGGTATGTTTTGTTTAATTTCTACATCTAACTTGGAGTACCTGCTCTACCTGACAGTTAATGTCACAAATACATTGTAGTAATGGGAGCGGCGGGCTGCATTCCCGCCGCCAGGCTCCCAGCCACCAGCTAGCTTATGCCCCAAAATAATTACACGGAAACTGTATTCTTTTAAACACTGCCTGGCCCATTATTTCAGCCTCTTACTCACATCTTGATTAACCCATATCTAATAATCTGTGTAGCACCACGAAATGGTGCCTTACCGGGAAGTTTCTAACGTATGTCCATCTTGGGCTGGAGCTTCATTGCACCTGGCATCTCTCTGAGGAGAGGCACGGCAGTCTGTCTAACTTAGGAGAGGCGTGGCATCTTACTGATCCTCCTACCTCACTTCCTCTTCCTGTTCTGTCTACTCCACCCACCTAAGGGGCGGTCTATCAAATGGGCCAGGCAGTTTCTTTATTAGCCAATGAAA
Organism: Arvicola amphibius; assembly: GCF_903992535.2. Lineage (NCBI taxonomy): Eukaryota > Metazoa > Chordata > Mammalia > Rodentia > Cricetidae > Arvicola > Arvicola amphibius. The sequence goes on along the minus strand of NC_052050.1, from coordinate 68,167,356 downwards.
TCAACTCAAACAGAAGACTCTCCCACATCAATACATGACCCAACGCAAATCCCCACTATGACTTTCAGAGGTGCATGAATAAGTGTGGTGAGATGTGAGAGAGGCTGGCACTAGCCTGAGAAGTGATGAGTCTAGGCTGAACCTCAGCAAGGAACAGGGACGAGGGAGGTGACTGCCTGTGACTCTATTTAGTGCTCCTACAGCCGGTAGGCTTTGTGGCTCATCCCAAGTCCCCTCTGCTTTATAGCATCCAACTCTTTCCTGAAGCATTTGGCTTCTGCTGCTAACCCATCCTATTCATCACCTAACAGCAGAAACCTCTTCTGTTCTTCTCCATGTTTCCCACAACCCTAGGCCAAGGCCAGTAATTTGTTTATACGTGTTTCTTCTTTAAGGCATTTTTTTTTATATTTTAGAATTTCATGCACACAATGTCCTTTGATCATGTTCACCCCATCCTTCTAATTACCCCAGGTCCACCCTCTACATCTACCCTCACCAACTTCATGTCCTTTTTCTTATAAACTATTGGGTCTGCTTTCTGATGCCTATATGCACATGAATGTAAGATCATTGATTCAGGCATAGATGACCTATTAGATACCACACCCTTAAAGAAGAGTTACTCTCTTTCTTAGCTGCCAACAGCTGCCAATAGTTCCTAAGTGATGGGCAGGAAGCAGTGAGTCCCTCCCCATCCATGCTAGAATGTTGACTGGCTTGATCTCATGTAGGCAGCTACAGCTGAGGGGAGTTCAAGTGCAGTGGGCCTTGAATGTCTAAAATCTCAACCCAGTCCTTTCTGGCATCTTAGAATCTTTCTGTCCCTCTTCCTTGATGTTTTCTAAGCCTTTGGCACAATAGATATGATAATATATATGATATAGATGCCCCAATCAGTGTAGCTGAACACTCCACAGTCATTTATTCTCTGCATGGTGACCAGTTGTGACTTCCTGTGTTAACCACTGTCCACCTCACAAAGAAGTTTCTCCGGTGAGGGCAGAGAGTGGAGAAACAATAACATCTTGACCCTGCTCACTGGGAAGCAGAAGTTAGTTTGATATCATGTCCATTTAATAAAACAGTAGTAGTCAATTCCCCCCTAGGACCCATGAGCACCCCAGCCATGAGTTCTTGGCCAGATTTACAGTATCAGTCACACATCTCCTCCTGTGGAGCAGGCCTTCTATCGGGAAGTGGTTGGTAAGGCCCATAGATGTATCTTGCCAGGCTGGTCGTTGTTGTAGCTTTCCCAGTTTACAGCTGGGTAAGACTGGTGATGACTTTTTCTCCATCAGCCTGCATAGGAACTCACGGTAATAATTATTTCTTGAATTATGAACAAGCTGCCCATGTGTGCCCTGCTTTCATCTTCATGATATACTAGTGAGGACCTAAGGCCTTTAGATTTTAAAAAGATAACTTAAAAGAGATATTCTGAATTGTTACTACTAGTTTTAAAAATAGCGTTTTAGTTCTTCAGTGTGTGTTCCATTCTCTGGTGACATTATATTCTAATAGGTTCTAATAAAAAGAAACATTCTGTGTACAACTACTAGGTGTTCCTCAGCAATGAGGACTTTGGGTTCAAATAAACTTGGTGTCATATGGAGCCATATTATGAGACTCTGTTCTCAAAGGAAACAGACAGACAAAAATGGTATATTGAAGCCCTAAGCCGGAGTTTGTGAACATAACCTTATTTGCTAGGGTCTTACAGACAATAGACAAGCTAAGTTAAGGTAAAGTTATATTGGTTCAGTGCTGGCTTTGGTTCCATGCATGAGTGGCAGTGGGAGCGACATATATAGATGCAGAAGGAGAATGCCATGTGAAGGCAGAGACGGGGCATCGCTGACAACCGCTAGCTAGGAAAAGGCATGGGGGCGTTGCTTCTAGAGCCTTCAGAGAGGGACTGTGAATGGTCCAGTCAACGCCTCCTTCGATTTTGGTCTTCTTTTTCAGAACTGTGAGAAAACGAGTTCCCGCTTCTGAAGCCCCCTAGCTTGTGGGGCTTGAATACAGCAGCCCTAGGGCACCGGTACACTCAGGAAGTGCTAAACTCAAACAACCAGATGAGGAGTTTGTTTGGGCTGCAGAACCACTCTGGCTTCTTTTGTGTTAAATACACTCTCGGCAGGGAAGATAATAGGCAGCATTTCCCCAAATCAGCTTCCCATGGGATGAAACCTTGCTGGTGTTCAGGGCTGGCACTACACTCGGTGCCTTCATGAGATCTGTTATAGCGAATCCAGGCAAGTGGATGGCTTCCTCGGTGGCCAGGCACCAGGAGCTGAGCCTGTCTGGAATGGCGAGGTGGGTGCAATGATGCTGACTTACTCATGAAGTTTCGAGGATTTATTATCTGCCTTGACCTCCAGTACTCCATGACACACGCAGAGCAGACGGCACCCTACGACTTGAGGTTCCTCCCTTCTGTTCCGTGTTGTTGGTGGAGGCAAGGACTATCCCGCACCCCACTCTTATAGGTGGTGGTTGTGCAAGTTGTCTGATCGTAATTCCTCCTCATCAAGGAGCATTGCGTATCACAGTGGCTTCCAAGCCTACATAGCTGAGAGCAACTCATGAAGGGAAGTTCTTGGGACTTTGTAGCCAAGTTAGGCTTGCAGTGATTACTCTCTCATAGTAGTAAAGATGGGGGTAGGACAACGAGACCACAGGTGTCTCTAGGTCAGGACACATTCCTCCTTAGAGGGACAAGGCTGTTGCTTCTGCATTACATCCCTGTACTGACCTAGTATCTAGGACCCACCTGTGCTAGCTGCACAGGAAAGCAGCCATGGCAACATTTTCTCTCTCTCTCTCTCTCTCTCTCTCTCTCTCTCTCTCTCTCTCTCTCTCTCTCTCTGTGTGTGTGTGTGTGTGTGTGTGTGTAAGCAATGCACATGGAGGTTGGGGGTGAGTGTTAGGCATCTTCTCTGCTGAACCTAGAGCTCACTGATCCAACTGGACTGGCTGGCATGAAGGCTCTGTGGATCCTCCTGTCTCCATTTGCTCAGCACTGGTAGTATGTATAGATCATGCCACCCTGCCCAGAATTTTACATGGATGATGGGGATCTGACCTCAGGGCTTCATGCCTTCACAGAAAGCCTTCTACCCACTGAGCCAGATCCGGAACCCAAGCATGGTTCTTTTTACACGTCTTTCCAGACACCTAAAATTTAATTTCAACCTCTTCTGAAACTTCACAGCGAAGAGTTGCCAACCTTAGTCCTTCCGAGCCACTCCCATGTACACTCAGGGGCAGGTGCTGATTGTGCCTGCCAGAATCCATCAGCTCCCACCAGCGCTTTTCTCTGACTGATCCCATCACTTTGAATTACAGCCATAGAGCACCCTTGAGCTCTTGGAGCAAGTGACTTGGATAATTCAGCCCTTGTCAGCTATCTCTGAAGGGCAGGAGGTGATCTGTAAGCTATTCCAGATGTCTGTGATTGTGCTGTGATTAGGGGCTTGAGTTCGGAGCTGGGTGCCCGGGTGTCATGTTATATTACTGGTACTCCCAAGGATGCTCCACTTACTGTGTTCGGCCTTAGCCGGCCTGACCTGGCTTTCCAGGGAGGCAATGAGAGAGTGGAAGGATGAGGATGCTGCTGTTTCAGGGGAGAGGAAAGGAGGGAGAGACTGTCACCCTTAGCCTGGGTGACACTGGGTACTTAGGCTACTTAGCAATGCAAATCCCCCCAACTAAACAGGACTTGCCAGCATTGAGTGTGAGTCTGGGACCCTGGCTTCCTGAAAAGCCCTGGAATCAGTCCCCAGTTGACAGCTGCCTCTAATGGCTCCTTTATTGTACTGTGCATCTGGGGGAACTTCAGCTATCAAGATCTGTATGGTGTTTGCCATTAATTCTGATTTTGTTTAGCAGATGTTTTCTGGATCTCTCCATTGCCTGCATAATGCGTCTCTCTCTAATGTGAAGTGGCTGACTCTGGGCTGAAACGGATGAATGAACTCCCAGGTTTTGAGGGGACTAACTTTAATGGCTGCAGATGGAAGGAACTTGAGGGAAACCGACCAGAGTTGACAGTGCTGGGGCGTAAGTCCTTTTCAGTTGTAGACGCCTACTTAGGTAAGGTGAGGCGTTCCCCGCCCCAACCCATTCATTCCTCTATACTGGAGAATTGCTCATTCTTGTGCAGGTGCAGGGCTCAAAGAAGTGCATAGTGGTGCTGCCCTTCACAGTCCTGACTCAGCAGAGTCATCGTTTCTGTGGCGCTCTGTCTCTTCAGCAGACTGAGATGACTTTGTACCCAGTTACCCCAAAGTAGATGGGAAATGGGCAGCTCTGCTGCTAGGATGTCTGTTGAAGTGCAGGTGTTCTACACTCAGGCTTTGTGTCTGTGTGTGTGTGTGTGTGTACGCGCACACACACACACATGCACGTGCTTTGGTGGTCAGAGAACAATTTGCAGGAGTTGGTTCTCTCCTTCCACGTGGGTTCTGTTGATTGAACTCAGATCATCAGGCAAAGCTGCCTACTGTGAGCCGTCACCATCCCTCCAGGCTCTACAACCATCCCTTAAAGACAATGTTCATGGGCCATGTCCTTGGGGATTCCCACCACAATGCTTAGACCAGGGAAGCTATCTGGACTTCGTGGGGAGTCACATTATTAAGGAGATAGTGATTTCTGTCCTTATTTCATTTCTGTTGCTGTGATAAAACATCTTGACCGATAGAAACATAGGTTGGAAAAAGGGGGCCATTTGGCTTGCAATTCCAGGTTACAGTCCATAATTGCAGGGGAGTAGCATCATCAGGAGCTTGAAAGCTCTGCTCACACCGCGTCCATAGTCAAGGACAGAGAGAAACAAGGCACCTGTGTCACTGCTTGCTCACTCAGGACGTTTTCTTCACTCTTAAACAGTTCAGGGGCCAGACTAGGGATTGATGTTACCCACAGTGGGCTGAGTCAATTAATAATCAATTCAACTCCTTGCAGACATGCCCGCAGAACAAGCTGAACTAGAGAGACACTCTCCCTGGGTGATTCTAGATTTTGCCAAGTTGATACTTACAATTAACTAGCACAGCTCCCCTCGGTGTGAACCACTGCAGCATCACAAGGACCATGAGATCACCCTTCCCCTGTCCCATCATTATGATCCCACCCCTCAAAGTCCAGGAGAAAGAGGAGATAGGCACACTCTTATGGGACCCGCCAAGTTCTCCTCCTTGCACAGAAGTTGCACCTCCCCTGAGCATCCACCAAAAGATAAGATTGGCATTTGTCATCTTACATCCTTTCTTAGTTCCCAAATCAGGAGTCTGCACTTTATAGGAACCTTTGAAATGGTCTTCTCTCTGTAAGCACCGAAGCTTTGTGAAGCTGTTTGCTCCGGCGTATTAATGTGCCGTCGGCAAGCCTTTGGAGTTAATTATCTGTGACTTAAGAACCATTTATTTCTGTCTCTTTGTCTCATTGTCACCCAGCACTTTTCTTTATTAGGAAACGAAGTAGAGAACCCAACTGACCATTATGTCCTAATTCTCTGGCTGTCATCAAAATTAGTTTACCTCTAAAAAATTCTTTTTAACAACCCCTACCTCCCAAACCTGTGCCATCTCATTATTTCCAAATTGTGCTGTCTCTTAACAAATCTTTAATTTCTCTGCATTGGCATGAGCAGAGCCCAAACTGGGACTGAGCTGAAGGGGGAGGTAGCTCATCTAAATTAGCAAGGCTGTCAATGTTCTCATGTGATTTATCAGCCTTACTGGCTGAACAGTTGGCTTTTTTCCCCTCCCTCCCAACTATGGCAGGAGAGCCACAATGTTTCTTCTAGGGTACACAGGCAGGTGAACCAGCCATGGCTACCCTGACCAGCCTTTGAAGGTTAAGATATCATAGTTGAGCGGGTCTGTGAGTTAGTTATAACATGTTCCTGGGTCTCTGTATTCTCGTATTGGAGCTGTTCTTCTTGCCCACGGCTTCCATTCAATTCCTGGAAATGCTTCAGGGCCTGCTTATAGAAGGCTTTTTGTGTATGGTGTTGGATTTCACCACAGAGAAAATAACCTTGTCTTGATGTCCCTGGGAAGTCAGGGCCCGTGTGCTGGAGAAATGAGCAAATGGGGTGAACACTGGCTCTGTATTATGTTGACAGTACCCCACACCTTTGGGACCAAGGTTCCAGCTAATGGGTGTGGTTGGCACTGTGAGGTGGTACACAGAGCTAGTTTGCCCCCCAGTTCATTAGCCCTCCCCTGTCTCTGCAGGCCATGGCTCCTCAGTTTGTCCTGGGCCTCTTGAGTGTTCTCTCACTACCTCAAAGGCAATGTCCTGGGGCCAAATAGGATAGATAGTGTTTGTGGTCGAGAACCTTCTCTGTGAAAAGGTGACACAATCCTTAGGTTGTTGGTTGTTACTGCAAGTTTCCTTGCGGTGACTCAAAGGTTTGCTGCCTTCAGCACACTGGATGTGGGCCCAGGGACCTGGCTTTTCTCTTCAGTTCACCCCTCTTGCTGACTCCCCGTACAATGAGCGCCAAACTTCCTCCTCATAAAGCCAGGTCATTAGAAGAGAGGCAGCTGGGGTTCTCTGGGACTGCATATATTTAAGTCACACAGCTTTCCTGAGCCAATGACTGAGGACTAGGGAGAGTCACCAACTGTGCTGTCTTTGGCATGTCATTAACCAAGTATGGGAAGAAGGTGATTCCCTAAATGACAGCTGGGACATGGAAGCAGAAAAGTTAAGAATAACAAACAACTCTGTGGGGTTAGGAAGATGGCCCGGAGGTGGGGGTGGGCTGAGAACACTGCCTCACAAACCTGATGGTCTGAGTTTGATGCCCAGAATCAACATAAATGCCAGAAGCAGTAGGGGAAGCATCTTCAGTGCCAGCATGCCCTGTGTGGAGATGGGAAGTGGAGACAGAATACCCAGAAGCTCGCTAGCCAGCTAACCCACCTTGCAGCTTCTCACAACCAGAGCTGCTGCCATTCTCTCTCTCTCTCTCTCTCTCTCTCTCTCTCTCTCTCTCTCTCTCTCTCTCTCTCTCTCTCTCTCTCTGTGTGTGTGTGTGTGTGTGTGTGTGTGTGTGTGTGTGTAATTGAGGCAGCGTCTCACTATTTAGCTCTGACTCACATAGACCAATCTACCTCTGCCTGGCTAGGTTAGAGATGTGCACCATCATGCCTGGCTCACACTGTTTACATTTTAAAGCCAGTTTGGTGACAAAATTCAATTCTGCAGGTAAGAAGGGTTCTAGTGGAAACATTTTCAGAATAGCCTTATTTGGTCTCCAGAAACACCTTCCAAGATGGGGCAGTGCACTCTTATTTTGTAAGCAGAAAAATGACTGGGTGGGAAACACTGAGACTTAGTTCTGTAGGAGATTGATCACAGAATTGAAACATAGATTTCTCAGAGGCCACTGGGGGAAATTCATTCCCTATGGCTATCCAACAGTATTTGTATGACTCTGTTTCAAAGCTCAGGCTCGCATATGGACTCCTTGTTCTTCGGGTGAGAGGTGAACGAAGGGCAAGGGACCCTGCAGGGCTCTTGGCGTTGGTAAGGGCTGCTTGCTCTGAGCCTTGGCTTGCTGTAGTCCCAGAGAAACAGAGCCCCTCACATCAGCAGGGCTGGGCCTGGCAGCTAGCTGTGGGAGGAAGAGGACTCCAATCTGTGTGTTTTGCTAATTTTAGGATTCCTTTTTGGCTGGAAGCAGCACTGGCATCAGCTGCTTAGTGGCTCTATCTGCCATCCGATCATTTGCATGAGCTACTGCACCTTCAGACACAAGTCCAGAGGCCAAGGGGAGCTGGATTACATCTCATCTTGTGCTTAGATGCTCAAGCCCAGCAGGAAATGACTTGATCTCTTGCTTTGGTTTTAAAGACGGTGGGTTTGTAAAAAAAAAAAAAAAAAAAAAAAAAAAAAAAAAAAAAAAAAAGGGCTATGAAATCGCTTCCCTCCTTTTAGGGAATTTGAAATAATGTCTTAGACTTGAAGTGTTCCTTGGCCGCCCTTGCTCTCAAATGCTTTCTGGTTTCCCTGCTTTTTCTACTTTTATTCATTTTTTACACTCACTTATCCGTGCGTGTGCCAACACGTGCACCATTGGTGCCAGTCATCTATCATGTGGCTCCCTGGAATCAAACGAAGGTTGTCACCTAGGAGCAGGTGCCTTTACCCACTGAGCCATCTTGCCAACCCTGAGTTTGTCCTCTTTTTAACATAGTGGTTCTCAACCTTCCTTTAATACAGTTCCTCACGTTGTGGAGACCCCAACCATAAAAATTATTTCATTGCTACTTCATAGCTGTGATTTGCTACTGTTGTGAGTGGTGATGTAAATATCTGACGTGTGGGATTTCCCGTATGCGACCCCTGTGAAGGGGTTGAGAACCGCTCGCTGTCTGACATGCTGAAGAAACTCTGTGAGCTGGAAAGAGTGAAGAGTCTGTCCTTGGTGTTAGAAGCAGAATCCAGCACAGAGACAGCAAGGGACTTGTTCCGGGTCACACAGCTCATAGCTTCCAGTTCAGTATCTCTTTAAGCTTGCTGAGGAAACTTATAAGCTAAATCCAATGGGATGGGGCTGGGGATATAGCTCAGGGCAGAGTGCTTGTCTCACATGCATGGAGGCGGTCCCCCAGCATTGCACACCAGGTATGGTAGTATGTGCTTGCAATCCCAGTGTGTGGGAGGTAGGTGCAGGAGGATTGAAGTTCAAGGTCATCCTTAGCTACCGAGAGAGTTAGAGCCTATCCTGCGCTACTTGAGACTGCATCTCAAAACAAAAATCAAAACAGCCAACAACAAAAACCAATGGGAAGCAGAGATTTGAAAACAAAACTAAGAAACAAAAAAGCCCTTTTGGAGGGGCATCCTTTAAAATACAATACCTCAAAGAGAACTTTGTCAATGCGATGAACCCTTGCCTTGGAGAATCAGAATATTTAAAATATTTAAGTCACATTTAAGGTGCCTGTCTATGCTGATGTTTAAGTACCATGTGACATAGCTCACAGTTTGAAACGACGACAGTTTAAAACAGAGCCCCAAACTCCATCCCCGAAGGCAGGAGAGATGGCTCAGTGGGTAAGGGCCCTTGCTGCTCTGGCAGTAAATCTGAACAGCTCAGCAGATCTCAGTTCAAATCTCCGCACCCACATGGAGCCTTACAACTGTCTGTACCCCAGTTCTAGGAGATCTGACACTCTCTTCTGGCCTCTGTGGGTGTCAGGCACATATGTGCTACACAGACATACATGCAGGCAAAACACTCATATGCATAAAATTTTTAAAAATGGAAAAATATAAAGTAAGCTTTCCTGCCACATGTCAGCAGACACATCAGTAACCCCCAAACCAAGATGGACAGTTCCGCAGCTCTGCTGAGAGCTCCGTGTTTCCTGGAAACCAGAGCCTGAACTGCCAACTCTGAACTCAGGACCAGCCATCCCCAGATGCTTGGTGGAGGCCGCGATCCTCCCGTGAGTCTCAGAGCTCAGTTCCCCGTGGTCTCTCACAGCCAGGCCTCTCCGTGGTTCTCTATAGGGTTTCTTTTCTATTGTTAATTGATTTGTCTGTGTGCATTCATGCGTCTGCACTCAAGTCTCCAGGCCACAGTGCACATGTGGAAGCAGGAGAAGAACTTAGTGGAGCTAGGTCTCTCCCTCCTCTGTTAGGTGGGTTCTAGGGATCAGACTCAGGTCACCAAGCTTGGTGGTAAAACCCATTGCCCACTGAGCCATCTCACCCGCTCCTTCTACAAGGTTTCTGATGGACAAGTTAATTCACATACACAGAAGAAGGAAAAGCACATAAACAGCAGGTCACAGTGCTTTCCTCTAGTCCTTTAGGGAATCCACACCTTTCCAAGACAAGGAGGCAGCGGCAGTATTTTATTCCTTGTTGTTTAACAAGCTCAGCAGCATCTGTGTGTTTAGGAAATAATGAAATCACCGCTTCTTCCCCAAGAGATTTCTACAGGCAGAGCTGTCCAGGACCGACCCATCTGTCCAAATTCCAATCTCCATGTGGAGAGTCTCAGGAGAACACCAGATGAAGCCATCTCAGAGCCAAATGCTGCTAGACAACCCTTAGTTCAGAGTGTTTCCATACCTGACGGCAGAGTCCACTAGGATGCAGGAGTCAAAGATCTGAGATGCTGGAAATACAGGGAAGCACGGGTCCATAGCTCAAAACCTTGATTAGATGATGTGCCTAGCACTCTGGGAAGATTCATTTCCCACTTTCCAGAGGTCAGCCCCATACCTTCCTGGTGCTAGGCATGGCAGCAACCATGCCTTCCTTGGCAATGCCATTCATGGTATCATCCCAGCTACTCAAATGCAGATACAAGGTTCCTGAACCTCTTGTGGTTTGGATATGAAGTGTTGCCCTCCAAAAGGCCCATGTGTATTATAGTTTGGTTCCTAGCTGGCTGCCCTAGTAAGAAGTAGCTAGAGAATGAAGCCCTAACCTCATCAATGGGCCAATCTACAGATGAGTTCAAAGCTGGATGTGCTGTTAGGAAGAACGACCTGGTTGGAATTATCCCTCACTGGAGATGTGCCTTTGATAAATACATCTTGTGTCTGACTCCTTGTCACCCTCTCCCCGTTCCTTTTGAGCCCTCCCCGCTTCTCTGCCACTGTGAGGTGAGCAGCCCTCTTCCACTGTGCTTATCTGACACAATGCTCTGGGACACTATAGTCCAGAGAATTCTGTAGCTCTTCTATATTCAAGGGCTAAGAGTTACAGGATTCCGAGCTCTTTGTGCACACACAGCATTCCTGTTGGCTGCTAACACACACACACACACACACACACACATTCCACCATTAGGACTCCATCCTCCCTTTCCTTGTGAGCGCTCAAAGATATTTTAGGTTCTGTTGAACTTAATGAACTTCTGCTGTGCCACCTTGGAACCCACCTACAGTTTATAAAGCAAATAGAGACTTTTCCAAGACCTCTGAGCCCAATTATCGTTCCACAGTTGTTTTAAACATAAGGTAGTCCACAAGCCAGATGTAGCCCATAACCATATTTTGTTGACTTAGATTATCAACCTATGGGGGTGTACTTTTTTCTATTTTAATTTGAAATAGTTGCCATCATTAAAAAATATGGACATTTTGCATATGTTATTCAAAAAGACTCTGAGCCCACACAGTATCCTGCAAAACATGTAAAAAATACACTAGAGGCAGCCATGTCCCCAGGTGTGCATTCTTTTTTTTTTGTTTGTTTTTTTTTGTTTTTTCGAGACAGGGTTTCTCTGTGGCTTTGGAGCCTGTCCTGGAACTAGCTCTTGTAGACCAGGCTGGTCTCGAACTCACAGAGATCCGCCTGCCTCTGCCTCCCGAGTGCTGGGATTAAAGGCGTGCGCCACCACCGCCCGGCCCAGGTGTGCATTCTCACCTGTCTGACACAGTCCACACACACCACTCCCCTGGGCATCTCTGATACCGACACGGTGTGCTGGATACAGTACAAGAAAGAAATGCAGCCAGGTGGAAAGCCTTGGAAACCTGCATTTGCCAAACCATCTGCATGGCTTTAGGAAACACTTGGGTTAATTTTTTTAACATTTACTTATTGTGTGTGTGTGTGCGTGAGTGTATGTGTGTGTCTCCCTGTTCACACACACACATGTATCACATGGGGTAGAAGTCAGAGGACAATTGGAAAGAATTTGTTCTCTTCTTTGACCATCTAATTTCCAGAGATGGAACTCGGGCTGTCAGACTTGGTGGCAAGCTCAGGTGTAGCAGGTGCTCAACACAGCACAGCAGACAAAATGCCCCCACCCCCCAGAGGCAGGGACCTGTCCAAACCTCGTCCTCATCCCTTGAAAATATCCGACAACACCAGTGTTTAGAAGTGGGTCCTCGGCTTCCCATGGCACTGTCTTAATTTCTATTATTAAACCCTTGATCTATAAGCATTCACTCTGGGCAAGAGATTTGCAGCCGAGCATGGGTGTGGTAATTAATATTTGTACCTCTTTGTGTCAGCTGCACAGATTTAAAACAGTGCAGCTTAAGCATTTAAAAGACACTCCACGTGTGTTGAAAGTAATTACTTTCCAAAGATATTTCCCACTGATGTCCCGTTGCATCTAAATACGTATTTACAGGACTCAGTAGACCAGAATAGCTCTAATTGATATATTTCAGTTCACTGGGTTAAAAAAAGAGAGGCATTTTGAAGCATATTTTTAATCAGTGTGTTTGTCCCAAAGATAGTGTTTGGCATCTCCAAAATCAGTCACATGGTGCTAGAAAAAATATTAGATATGGTACGCTCCCTGCACAGATTTGGAATTTAAGGAGAGATGACGCTGCAGCCTAAGCATGACTGTGGCTGCAACTTCAAATCCGGGCTCATGAATGTCCTGGAGCTTGGAGGAGCTGATGAACTCCCTCCGTGTCATTGTCTTAATGTGAAAAATGCCTGTGACACACAGCCGCTGCCCTTGCGTGGCAAGAACTAATGCTTGCTGAGTTGCAAGCGTTGTTCTAATAAAACAGTCTTAATTGTTTGGTTTGTACATTTTCTATTTTATTGTTTTTATTATTTCTCTTGCCTCCGTAATTGGTAATTATTGGGCTCCCATTAATTCTTTATTAGTCAGTTTATAAACGCTATCATGTGATTTAGCCTCCTGCTTACACTTGTTCTCCCCTCGTGACTCTGCCTGCATCTAATGGGGCCAGCAGGGCTGCCAACAGCTTCCCATGGCTCACTCTTGTCTGTAGGACTGATCATTCCCAATTACTTGGTTGCTTTGCTGTGGAAGGATGAGTATGAAGCCCAGGAGGTTTATTAGAAATGCATTCGAAGAAGCAGTAAGGGGGCACAATGAACAGCGTCTGAACAAGGACTCTACGTTTCTTTTTTTCTTTTTTGTTATGGGAGAGAGTTAAAAAAAAAAGTACCCTTGAGGCTTGGGACAAGCATCCTGAATGTAAATGATCACGAAATGTGGCATGCTGGGTAAAAGGTCAAGGAATCATCATTCATTCAGAACAGCAAGGCCAAGGCTCATTGAGCCTGAGATGTGGTATCTTGACTGTACTTCTAGACTCTGTTACTCTGGTTCCTTCTCCTACTTCTGCCTTGTGATTCCACATAATGTACAATCATTCTCTCCTCTCTCTCTTTCTCTCCCTCCCTCCCTCGGCAGCTTTGCCAAATTCCAAGCAGCCTAAGTTATGATCCAACTCACAGAAACCCGAATGAGCTTGCCCTGGGGAGATGAAGACAAATGTTTATTTGCCACCCAAAACACACATGGTATAGACTAGAGTAACATTCCACACAAGGCTAATGTGATGGTTAGTGTCTGTTGTCAACAGACTCTAGAATTACATGGGCGACATGCCTCTGGGGTGCCTGTGGGGATTATCATGCTGCCTTACTTGGAAGACCCATCCACTATGGGTGGCACCATTCCCTGTCAGGTCCCGAACTGTGCAAGTGGAGAAAGAAAGCCGAGTGGCAACATACGTTTGTCATCGTTACTTTATGCTTTTTGACGGTGAGCACAATGACCCGCTTCCTCAAGTTCCTGCGCTGTGACTTCCCCACAGTGATGGACGCATCCCTGAGCTCTGAGCCAGGATAAGCACACCCGTTTTCCTTAAGTTCCTTTCTTCATGGTACTCCTTAGAGCAACAGGAAAGAAGCTGAGACGGCTGCCTTCATGACATTGGATTTATTGGGCATACATACAAGGGATACTTACAGGAGCAGGTGACCCCCAAACAGATGCATCACCAGAAAAGTCTTGCCCCTTTGTGGATCATAACTTCATCATAGCTGTAAAGATGGAATCCACCCTCTTTTTCAACCTTCCACACTCTATGGACTCTTGTACATCAAGACCAGATATATCTTGGGGATGGGGATGTGTAAAGAATAAATGTCGCTAGATTCGTGGACAGCTCCTACCAACTGTTCAGTCATTCACCTGAGGGATGTCAAGAGGCCTGAGGCCAGCATCTCTGAGTCATGATTTCACCTGCTATCATGTAGATGGCAGTGGCTGTGACACTGGGAGGGACAGCATTCTCCACCCTCCATTGTGTCACTTGGAGGAGGTGACTTCATCTGGGCCTTGCTAGGGTGATAATGAGTTCACCTATCCTGCGTGGTAAATCTGTGAGTTAAATCCATACAAAAAAAGCTTAACATAGCATTGGCCCACATTCTGACCAGGTTCTGAGTCATCTTTAATTAGTTAATTAGTTGATTATTTTTATTCTTTGAGAATATCATGCACTAATATAACATGCTTGGATTAAATAAATTCTCATTCCCTTCCCTCCACTTCCTTCCCTATCCCCCCCCCCACTATTTTTCTCTGCTGTTGTCAAATGCTATTCTCTCTCTCTGTTTTTAACCCATTGAGTCTACTTAATGCTGCTTGTATGTGCATGGGTGTAAGGCCCTAAAGAAACCCGACCCCTCTCCTCCAGCAGCCATTATTTGCCAGTCATTCCTTGGCAAGGTATAGGATTTCATGAGCTCCTCCAAATCCATGATGGGTTTTTAAGTGATGCATGGAGTCACAGGTATTATGGATTTCTGTATGTGAAAACCCCATCACGTTGGCAAACACTTTCAATGCAGACATCCACTTACAGCTCTTATAATCTCTCTGCTCCTCTTTGGTGATAATCCCTCAGCCTTGTGGGGACAAGGGACGATATAGATGTCCCATCTAGAGCAGAGCTCTCCACCGTCTCTTGTTCTCTGTGTGCCAACTATTGTGAGTTTCTGTGTTAGTTCACTGCAAAAGTAGGCTTCTCTGATGAGGGTTGAGAAACACACTATAAGTATAAAGATAATGACTTAGGGGAAAGTTTATTATAGCCATTTAGCAAGTAATCGTGGGATTTTGCCTAGTGAATAGTATCAGGCATGGGTTCCATCTTGTGGCGTGGCTAAAAAGCCACTCAGGAAGTGATTTCTCACAACGTTGTCCCACTGTTGTACCTTATACTAGTGGGACCTCTTACCAGGCCACTCATTATTGTAGCTCACAGAGTTTATAACTGGGTAATATTGTTGATTACTTTTCTTCCCTAGTAGCATATACAAAACCTTACAGCTCTAAGGATGCTAGCCAGTGGGAACTAAGCTTCCAGGTCAGTACTGGCTTGATTTCTCCATGTCCTGACTCAAGTATGTGGAGTCTTCAGCAGTAGGGTCTTATATTCACGTAGTTCTGAAGGGTAACTTGGGCAGAAGGAATAATCTGCAATGTTGGGAAGATGTCTACAGGTCCCCGCTGACAAACAATTCAAAAATAGGTAACCTATACCTGTCACTGGGCCTTTTATTTGCTAAGTTATGGTTTCAAACTGTCTGCTGCTATAAGGGAGCTCCTTGTGTATATGTAGGTATATTTACGACACTTCTACAGTCTTAGGTTTCCATATGGCATTTTCAAAGGCCTTTACTCACTTCCTGCTATGCTCACTCCTCTACCCTGCCCTCCCATCCCCCTGTAATGTGATCCTAATTAGTCTTATTAAATAAAAACCTGGAACCAGATATTAGGGAGGGAAAGTTGAAAGATCAGAGAAGCGGGGCAGCCAGTCACTAGAGTTCATACCTCTCCAAATTCTCAGACTGAAGGGGATATCCTGTCTCTATGAATCCTCAGACTGATTGCCCTAAGTTCCTGTCTCCTCCCGCCTTATATTCCTCTCTCTGGCCAGCCATATCACTTCCGGTCTCCACCTCCCCAGTGCTGGGATTGAAGGCGTGTGCCACCACTGCCTGGCCTGTATGGCTAACTAGTGTGGCTAGCTCTGCACGCTGATCTTCAGGCAAGCTTTGTTTAAGCACAAACAAAATATCACCACATTCCCCACTCCATTTAACCTTTCTTGTTCCACTATTCCCCAACCCCTTAATGCCACCTGAGTCTTACTCTGTTTCACTTGAAGCCTCCCTACACACACACATACACATACACATACACACACACACACACACACACACACACACACACACACACCTACACACCTACCCTTACCCCATGTCATGGCCTCACTAGTTTTCTGCCTTCTGTGGTTTACTCCAATTGAAACACACCACACACACACACACACACACACACACACATATCAAAATTTAAAGCTAACATTTAAAGATGAGATATCTTTCTCTGTTGTCCTTCATTGCTGGCCATTATCGGGTTCCTTTTGGGGCCGGGGTCCCCTGGGTTTGTGTCCTGTTCTCCCCCTTTGTGTGCTTGAAGTACTGAAAACCAGGGAGTCTTTGGAGAACACTTGCTGAGATGCATTGCTCAGGAACCCTTAGTTAAAGCAGGCCAACTTATTTTCTTTTATCTCTGCTCGGTAATCACATTTACCTGCCATGTGGACAGAGGGGGAATAATAAAGTCAAAATTCCAGAACTGTTTGCACAGGTTGTTTCTGGCCATGTGGGAGATGAGATACCTTAGCTGACTCTTTCACTTAAAGCAACTGAAAATTATGGGCAGAATATTTCAGCCATTCTTTAAAGACATCAGTAGAAGGCAGGGAAGGGAAGTCCTGCTAAAAGGCAAAAAAAAAAAAAAAAAAAAAAACCTCAGAGAAAATAGGAAATCAGGGCTTAGAGGCAGGCTTTTTTGCTTTTAAGAGTCTTTGTCCATACTGTTGTCCTTGAATTCTGTTGTTTGTGACCTCAGGAGGCACGGGAATGGGAGCTGAGCCCAGGATACATCAGTTCATTAGAAAACCAGGAGAGTCCACTGAGCCCCTGCACGCCTTAGCGTTAGTTCCAGGGTAGAGCAGCAATCACTGTGCCTGCCTTCTCCCAGGAGGGAAACAAGGAGGGAGATGTCTTGACTCAGAACACAGTGCTAGACAAAGGCAGGAACCAGGGGAGCCCCTCTGAGAAGATGCCCAAGCAGCATTTTCATCAGAGTTCTGCCATCAGGAGTTCTGGAGGAGGCCTCAATCCAAGAACTGACCTTAAGTGGTCCCAGTCCGAGTATTCTAGGGCACTTGGTGGAGTAAACAAACCCTGACTGGCCAATGTCTTCCACATAGACCTCAGGATATTGAGTCTGCTGTCAGATGAATACCATGGTCTAAAGTTCTTTTTTTTTAAAAAAAAAATTTATTCATTTTACATACTAACCACAGTTTCCCCTCCCCCTTCCTCCTGCCACCTTCCCCCTACACCTGTCTACTCCCCAGAAAGGGTAAGTCCTCCCATGGGGAGTCAACAAAACTTAGTACATCAAATTGAGGCAGGACCAAGCCCCTCCCCGCCATCAAGGCTGAGCAAGGCATCCCACCATCAGGAATGGGCTCCAAACAGTCAGCTCATACACTAGGGATAGATCTTGGTCTCAGTGACAGTGGACCCATGAACAGACCCAGCCATGCAATTGTCGCCTGCATGCAGAGGGCCTAATTCGGTCCCATGCAGGCTTCCCAGCTGTTAGTTCAGAGTCCTTGAGGTTCTGTGAGCTCTGGTCTGCTGTCTCTGTGGGTTTCTCCAGCATGATCTTGATTCCTCCTTTGCTCAAGTAATCCCTTCTCCCTTTCTTCGACTGGACTTCTGGAGGTCAACCAAGTGATTAACTGTGGATCTCTGCATCTGCTTCCACCAATAACTGGATGAAGACTCTGATGAAATTAGAGTAGTCACCAATCTGATTACAGTAGATTTAGGTACTCTCTCCACTATTGCTAGGAGTCTTAGCTGGGGTAATCATTGTAGATTTCCTGGGAATTTTCCTAGTTTCAAGTTTCTCTCTAACCCCACGAGTCCCTCTATCAAGATATCTCTTTCATTGATCCTCCTCTCTATCCCTCCCCCAACTCACCCATCCCATTCCCTCATGTTCTCACCCCAATCCCCTCTGCGGTACTGCCCTCCCCCCTAGTATACCCAGGATATTTCTTCTATTTCCCTTTCCCAGAGGTCCCTCTTGGGTCCTCCTTGTTGCCTAGCTTCTCTGGTCTATTTGATTGGAAAATCTTTTCCCAACCCTGTACCGGCAAGGGTACCAGCGGTTATAGGGGTTAGGGAATAACCACGATAGTCCTTTATAATAAATCAGTTTTAATACAAGGGAAAATAAGGGAACTTACAGAACCAAGGGTCCAGCGGAGCAGAAGGTACGCAGGGGAGAACCAAACGGGCCTCCTTTCGGCGCCCCGATCCTATTTAAGGGGTATCCTACTCCGCTGGGGCAGCCACGCCCCTGAACGTAAGGATTGGGCCAGCTGCCCCAACATCTCCCCCTTTTGTCTAAATAAGACTGATTTAGAAACCAAATACAACTATATACAATGGGAACAGATCATATAAAATTACAAGAAGTAAACAATATCAGGCGAGGAGTATATAACAAAAAATTTTTTTAATCACTCTACTTTGGGAAGTCTAAATAATCTAGAAGGTAGCTACCATTATCTAATCTTTAACCCCATCAAAGATCTGAGAAGGAGAGTAAAATTACCAAAGCAACCAGGAAGCACAAACGAGAAACTTCCAAAATGTGTAACAGAAGACAGAGACAATTGACTACCTGGGCAACCATACGAAGTCTTGATAGCAATGTTGAGGCAACCAATTTTGGCTGAGGCCTGAAAAAAAACCTGACATACCATTATACAATGGCAAGGAACCTTTAGTAGAACTATCCTATCCTGTCTTGGCAAGATAAGACAATTTTGTTTTATCCACTTATGGATATTTTGTACTTTAGCCAGTAATGGAGGTATGGGCTTTTTTTTGTCCCAAGGCCAGTTTTGCCAAGTAGAAGACAAACTCCCAGTGGAGTGTCTTAGGTGCTCAACGTTTTTTTCGGGAGTAGAGCATTGTTGTCAGGAGTGATTGTGTCTCATAAATACAAAACTCTAGGTTAGATTAAAGGCCATGTTCTACAGCTCTTTAAAGAGGTCGAAGATTATGTTATCTATACTAAATACAACCTCTATGTGTCTAAAAAACCTGATTGTCCTAAATATAAATATGACCAACATATGATTTTTAAAACTTATGTAACTGTATGACTAATAGAATAGACAACTGTACAATAAATGAAGACAATGATTTCCAAATGTAAATAGGGTCATTACATAAAATCTGAGGTAGAAATGTACATTGTAATATAGTAAACAATGTCATTACATAAATAGTATCAGAGGTAGAGATGTACATTGCAATATAGTAAACAATGTCAATATAACAATTGTTTCAAACAGAGGTAGTATCATACTCTCGTACAATGTTTAATATATCAATATACAAGAATCAACACTCATATAGTTTTTTAAAAAACAATAACACAAAAATCAATTATTCCTTCAGATCACCAGTTAATCCCTCCCCCCTTTATTTATTTTTTTAATATATATATATATATATATATACACATATAATTTATACCCCTGAGTCCATATAAAGCCTTCCACAACCCGACCACCCTATACCAGCCACCAATTAGTGTCCCTAAACCTGAGGGTAAACTTTGTTGGGAGGGGGGGCGTCATCATCTAAGATTGCTTACAGCTGACATAGGGGCGACTTTTCTTTCCAGGGCTACCTGTGAAAGCAAATGATGGTAGAATACCCAGGGTAACATTTCATCTAGGAAAAATGTGTCCAGCCTCTGAATTTTTTAGAAAATGAGGCCAGAATGTTGTCAAAAATGTGCACCATTTAAAAGTGTTCTGTGCAATTGGTACCAAAAAACAGGCCAAATATTAGCGCTACAAAAACATGACGTCATAATAACCAGTTGGAGTTGATGTCGCGAGTCGGTAGAGCATGAGACTCTTAATCTCAGGGTCATGGGTTCGAGCCCCACGTTGGGCGCCAAATGTACCGGCAAGGGTACCAGCGGTTATAGGGGTTAGGGAATAACCACGATAGTCCTTTATAATAAATCAGTTTTAATACAAGGGAAAATAAGGGAACTTACAGAACCAAGGGTCCAGCGGAGCAGAAGGTACGCAGGGGAGAACCAAACGGGCCTCCTTTCTGCGCCCCGATCCTATTTAAGGGGTATCCTACTCCGCTGGGGCAGCCACGCCCCTGAACGCAGGGATTGGGCCAGCTGCCCCAACATAACCCTTTATCTCAAGGTAATGTCTGTCTTTGAAGTTGAAGTGTGTTTCTTGTATGCAGCAGAAGGGTGGTTTCTGTTCCATATCCATTCTATTAGCCTATTTTTTATAGGCAAATTCAGTCCATTGATATTAAGGGATAAGAATGACCTGTGATTGTTAATTCCTGTTATTTTTTGGTTTTGTTGGTGGTGATGATATGTGTGTTTCTCTTCTTTGGGATTTGTTGATGTGGGATTATGTATTGCCTTTGTTTTCATAGGTATAGTTAACTTCCTTGGGTTGGAGTTTTCCTTTTAGTAGTTTCTGTAGGGCTGGATTTGTGAATAGGTTTTTTAAAATCTGGTTTTGTCATGAAATAATCTTGTCTTCTCCATCTATGATGATTAAAAGTTTTGCTGGGTACAATAGTCTGGGCTTGCATCTGTGATCTCTTAGTGTCTGCATAACATCTGTTCAGGACTTTCTGGCTTTTATAACCTCCATTGAGAAACTGGGTATAATTCTGATGGGTTTGCCTTTATGTTACTTGGCCTTTTTCCTTTGCAGCTCTTAATATTCTTTCTTTATTCTGTATATTTGGTGTTTTGATAATTATATGGCAAAGGAAGGGATTTTTTTTTGATCCAGTCTATTTTGGTGTTCTGTAAGCTTCTTATATCTTCATAGGCATGTCCTTTAGGTTGGAAAAAATTTTCTTCTGTGGCTGGTATTCTTCTCCTTCTATCCCTATTATTCTTAGCTTTGGTTTTTTCATGGTGTCTCAGATTTCCTGGATGTTTTGTGTTATGACTTTGTTGGATTTAATATTTTTTCTTTGACTGATGAATCTATTTCCTCTATTGTATCTTCAACACCTAAGATTCTCTCTTCCATCTCTTTCATTCTTCTAGCTATGTTTGCATCTGTAGTTCCTTTTCTTTTGCCTAGATTTTCCATTTTCAGAATTCCCTCAGTTTGTGTTTTCCCTATTGCCTCTATTTCAATTTTCAAGTCTTGAGCAGTTTTCTTTACCTGTTAGATTTGTTTTTTTTCCTTGACTTTCTTGGCAGTCTTTAAAGGATTTATTGATTTCTTCCAATTTTTTGTTTGTCTTTTCCTTGATTTCTTTAAGGGAAATTTTCATTTCCTCTTTAAGAGTCTCTATCATCTTTATAAAGTTATTTATAAGGTTGTTTTCTTCTGCTTCATCTGCATTGGGATGTTCCAGGCTTACTGTTGTAGAAGCACTAGGTGCTGGTGGTGTCATGTTGTTCTTTATGTTTACACTGTCACCTTCCCATCTCTTCCTCCAGTCAGTGCAGGTGGTGCCTGTACCCCTGGGGCCTCTGCTGACTGGCTGCTGGGGTTCTTCCTCCAGTAGATGCAGGTGGTCCCTGTGTCTCTTGTGGCATTGATGCCATGGTGGATGGTTAGGTGGGGGTAGGATGATGGGTTCTGTGGGTTTGTGGGTTAGGGTGGGACTACTAGGTTGCAGAGTTCAATGGGTAATGTGGTTGGGGTAGTGAAATGACCTGCCAGCGGGATCTTACCTGCTGACCCACTGCTAGGGCTTCGATAGGAGGGGTATGGGCCTCTAAAGTTCTTTTTAAATATGAAGGGAAGAAGGGAGGCAAGAAATTAAGGAGAGCTAACAGAGAACCATGAGCACTTCAGATAATTTAAGAAAACAGAATAAAATCATCATGATACAAGAAATAAAAAAGGGTAGGAGCAAAGAAAATAGTATAATAAATTATTTGTGTAATCTAAAAAATAATCAAATGTAATCTTTAGAGATAAAAATATTTAATTGAATTTTGAATAGTAATAGTCAGAACTGCAGGGATAGGTCAGTTGACGAGTGGATTATAAGAATAGGGACCTGAATTTGCTCTCCAGAAGTTCTGTAAAAAGCTAGGGGTGGGGCTGGAGAGAGAGCTCAGTGAATAAGACTACTGGCTGCTCTTCTACAGGATGCAGGTTTGATTCTCAGCACCCACATGGCAGCTCACAACCATGTTTAAATCCAGTAACACATGTGGTGTGTGGATAGACTTTCATGGAGACAAAACTCTCATATACATAAAATAATATAATTTTTTTTGAAAGCTGGGAGCGGCATGAGTGTTTGTATTTCCAGTTTTGGGGAGGCGGAAACAGGAGAATCCCTGAGACTCACTGACCTGCCGCTCTGGTGGACTTGGTAAGCTCCAGGCAAGTGAGAGACCCTGTTACAAAGTGACAAGGTAGCTAGCACCTGAGGAACAGTCCTCTGGCCTGTACACATGTGTGTTCAGGTGTCGTTGAACACACATGCCCTCATAAACATGCACACATATACAGGTGCACTTGCTTACTCACATGCACATGCATGCACACTCACATGCGTATACACAATTAATCTGTGGCTCTAAGAGCAAATTGGAGGTAACTGAAGAGAATGGGGAGATGTTCTGGATGCACCAGGATACAGTTAGGCGGCAGAGTCATCAAGGTTGCGCAGAGCCAGGACGAGAAGGACGGAAGCACTTCTACGGGGGAGCACAGGAAGAGAAACAAGTGGGCGACCCATGTTAAAAGAGGCAGTGGTTGAAAATTGTGAGGAAAACCAAAGGAAAACAGTTTACCAGCTGTATAAGAAATCCAGAATCCCAAAGAAGATAACCAAAAAGGAACCTATACTCATGTGTTTTGCAAGGACCAAATGATGAACTCAAGCAGAGCCAGAGAGAAAAAGACATTGCTTATGTACTTTCCTGATGGACATCAGGAAGTGAGAGAATAATCTCTTCAGTGTGTTGAGAAGGGACGATTGGTCACTATGGAATTTTAGACTTAGTAACCGTGTCCTGTGCCTCTCTTGCCCTGCCTCGTCTTTCTAACTATGCATCCATTAACCTGTACTTACCAAAATGCCCATTTCGATGTTGTCTTTGTCAATAATTTCTTAAAACCAGGGACTGCATTTCTGAGACCTAGAGTACCCATTTGATTCTCTCTAATAGCTTCCGATTATCCATTGGCATTCCCCATCTTTCTCTCTATAATGATAGTAATTTTGAAGCTCTCTGTCCACTCTTGCCCTGTGGTCGGCACTTGGGGGCTGCATTGGTGAGTTTATCCCGTGATTATGAGTTCCCTTTCCTGTCCTGCATACCTGGACTTCATTAGAGGATTCTGGTTTGCAGGAGGCCCTTTTCTGAGATGTGGTCCTCATGCAAAAGAGCAAAGCCTTTTAGAGATCAGTTCTGACACTCAGTGGCACGCAACAACTGAGTTCTGTCACTTACTATCTGAATTCAACATTAGACACCCCATCCCCATGGTTGGGATTCAGTCCTTAGTGAGCAGCTCTCTCTGATATTAAACTTATTATTTCAGCCCACTCTTTCCCCCAGAGCTCAGGCTCGCCCCCAGCCTCAAGCCTCTAACCACATAGTTGCTCTCCATGGTGACCAGGTCTTCCTCTGTCATCTCATAGTGTAAGCACAGAAGTTAACTATGGGATTAGAAAATAATAAAGATTTTCCTATTATTGGGAAGCTTCTCAGGATTTTTTTCCCTCACAGAAATTGACCAAAACCTGTCCAACTCTTTCTTAGGCCACTGTGTCTCAACTGTGTGAGAGTTCAGAACTTGACCAGACTCAACATTTGACTAGGTCATCCCCCATCTGTTTGTACAGCCTGCCGGATCTGTATTCACCTCCACAGAGACATCCTCTTCAGCTCCCACAATATCACTATTATTCTCAGGTTTTAGCTTTTTACCAAACAGAAGCCCTGTTCAGATTTTGGAGATGCTTTTTCTGCATTTGTTTCTTCTGAACTTAACCAAAGATTAAAGTTATGTTTATCATATTTATTTAACTGGGTATGGTGGAATATATCTCTATAATCTCAGAAGACACAGACACGTAGCTATCTATAAGTTTGAAGCCATCCTGGTCTATATAGCAAGTTCTAGAACAGCCAAAGCTACATAATGAGACCCATGTGTAAAACTCTGTGTGTGTGCATATGTGTGTGTGTATGTGCGTGCATGTGTGTATTTGTGTGCCAGGTTACAGAGTAAGGGTCAGAGTTCAAATTCCCAGAACCCATGTAAAAACCAATTGGGTAGGAATGGCAGCCTGCCTATAGTCCCAGCAAGCCAAAGGCAGAGATGAGATCCTAGAGCAAGCTGCCTAGGTAGACTAGCTGAAGTAGCAAACAGTAATTTCCATGAGAAACTCTGCCTTGGTATAAAGTGGAGAACAATCAAGGAAGGATCTGGTAGGATGTCAACCTCAGGCTTCTTCCATTCACATGCACTCACGCACATATGATAAATATATATACATGTTTCACACACCAGTGAATATATGTGCACATATACAAGCACCATAAACACATACATAAAATAGAATTAAAGGGTAGTAGTGGGGACATAGCTAGTGGCAGGTCACTGGCCTAGCATGTATGATGGCCTAAGTTGAGTCTTAGACAATAATCATAAATAATAATAATGAAAAGCTGATATAAGGAATGGAAGAAAATATTACAGGGAACCCACCAGAGCTGCCTGTTGATGCTGCCATCAAAGAGAGACAGAGTCACAGGGCCCTGCTAGAGAATAAGACACTCACCAGGGCCAAGGGTGACTCAGTGGCAGAGTGCTCGGCTCCTGAAAGGAGGCCCTGAGCGCCACTCCAGCTGTCACTTGTGGATGGGGGAGCATCACTAAACAATAGTAAATTTCCCAGGAACACAAGTAATCTAAATCCTGGTTATTCATCAAGGCCCTCATCACTGCAAATATAAAGTCTCCTTTTTGTGGAGTAAAGTAGACAGATTCATAATTGCAGTGGGAGCTATTACATAATTTTAAATAGCTCCATTAGAATAAGAAAGCACAAAATTTGATGAGTTAAATATCCGACTCATAGAGTTAAGAAAATACTGTTAGAATAAAGCCAGTGAACCAGGATGGAATAAATAATAAAGAACCATCATGAAAAGAGATGGATAAAATTAAAATAAAAAATAGCAGGAAGGATCAAAAAAGCCAAATTCTGATTTTTCTGAAAAATATAACCTGTGAAAGTCTGGCAAGAGTCATAAAGAAAAGAGAAGAGGGTACACTTATCAAGAATGAAAGGAGAATTTAATTACTGAGTCTGATAAAATTAAAATGCTAACAAAATCTTATTTTGGCAATACAGTTGAAAGTTCTGATGATCCAAGTCATAGAAAAAAGAAGTTTGCCAACTTACAAACCAAACCTGGTCATGAAGCTGAAGCTCGGTGGGTAAGAGCACAAGCTGCTCTTCTAGGAAATCAAGTCCGGTACCACATCAGGGGCTCACAATGCCTCCACCTCCACCTCCAAGGACCCCAGTACTTCTCTCCTGTCCTCCCGAGGGCATCTGCTCATTTGCACATATTCACACACAGACATGCATGTAATTAAAAGTAACAACATTCTTAGCAACTGACAGGGGCTGCTACAGAAAACCACAGCCAGCCGGGCGGTGGTGGCGCACGCCTTTAATCCCAGCACTTGGGAGGCAGAGGCAGGCAGATCTCTGAGTTCGAGGCCAGCCTGATCTACAAGAGCTAGTTCCAGGACAGGCTCTAGAAACTACAGGGAAACCCTGTCTCAAAAAAAAAAAAAAAAAAAAAAAAAAAAAAAAAAAAAAAAAAAAAAAAAAAAAAAAAAAAGAAAAGAAAACCACAGCCAATCAATATGATGCAGAGTTGTGGTGTCCTGTCCCACTGGACAGGTCTACAGAATGCTCCCGCACCTAAGGGTCAGGGAACATCGCAGAAGAGAGGGTCATCAGATTGTAAGGGCTGGAGGAGCAGGGACTTCTCTGTGAGACTGTGTCTCCTGGTAACATCAGAAGCTACACCTGTAAAGTCTCACCAACATGACTGGTCAAATGTGAGCTGAGCAAGGAGTACACCACCGAACATGGCAAATTATACTCAAGCCCACGAGACCTCAACCCTCCACATAGAAGTAGCAACTGAGGAAAGCTGGGTATAGTAGAGGTGGTCCTCCCCAGGGAAAAGGGTATCAATTGGTTGTCTAGTGTCAGGTGGTCAGCCCTGAAAACATATATACAAGTAACATTATATAGATGCAACAGGCTATATTTGGGAACATATATTTACATACAAATACATGTGCATACAATAACAACGAAAAAAGGTGGTCTTGCCTGTGGATTGGAGTTGGAATATGGACAAGGCTGTTAGGGGTAAGACGTAGCATCTTCCTAGGTCCCTGCGCTAACAAAACATAGGAGCGGTAGCACGTGACACTGCAGTGAGCCCCTTCACACCCAGAGTTCTCCACCAGGACTCACTCAAGGAATGGATGATTCTAACACATACTGCTTTGTATGAGAAACTGAGACATTGCCATAGTGTATACCGGCCAGCTGGAAAGGGTGCGGCAGATCTTCTGAGCTGGGGGTTGGGTAGGTGTGTATTAAGGGAGACAGCAAAGTGTTCACCATACAAACATGAGGACCTGAGTTTGGTCTTCAGAACCATGTTTAGAAATAATTACTGAGAAAGCTAAGCATGGTGCCTACCTATATATACATACCTATAACCTCAACACGGACAGCACAGAGGCAGGAGAATCTCTAGGACTCTGTGATCTTAGTCAGAAAAATACAAGGTAATGTCACTTGGAGAACAACACCTGACACTGTCCTCTAGCCTCCGATTATACATGTATGCAAGCACACACACAAGACAAAAAGAGCAAGTGCTAAGTCAATAGTGGCATCTTTTGTTTTCCAAAGATAGTGCAATATTTGATGTATTTTTCTTACTAATGCTCCCTGTCCTTGAAAGTGGGTACATTGGTAGAAATTATATAGGGAATTTTTGAGGTTGGTCATAAAATCGGGGTGGCTCCACAGTTCTAGGTAGAGCACCCATGCAGGGGCTTAAACCTAAGTTTCCTGGGGTCACTGTGCCATAAGGAAGGCCTACTTAGTCCATATGAGAGAAACACGTGGGGGACCCCAAAGTGAGCAGAGGAAGAATAATGTCTTGCCAGCCACCACTTGACAATAGCTACCCATGAGCTCCTGAGCAATGGCCACCTACCTGCACCCTCCCCAAATCCCAGACCTACAGAGACCGAGACACACTGGAAAGTACTTCATTTAAAGTGCTATTTCGTGGTGGTTTGTTGCAAGATGTTAAGTAATCTTCCCTAGTAAGCTGTGTGATGAAAGCCTAAAGCCAGCATATTGTTCTGGGACAACGTGACCAATGTAGCCAAGAAGAAGCCAGAGGAAGGGCTTTGAAGAGACACTGCTAGCAGCAGAAGGGCCTGCGTGAGAAGGCTAGTTGTCGTCTGGAGGGCTCTCAGGAGGCTCTTACCAAGCGAGGAGGGAAAATGTTATTAGAAGTTAGATGCTAGAGGACTCTCCATCTGTGGAGGGGAGTTTGCCAGTATTGGCTCTTGTCATAATACAAGAAAAGGGAAATCTACCAGATAAACTCTGAGTTGGTTGAAGAGATTGTAGGGAGAATGTTCAGCAGATACCTACAAGGGCTTCCTGCTTGTGAGAAAACACGGGAGGAGAATGGCGAGCTCAAAGGACCAGCGACCCAGGGGAAAG
The DNA here is from genome assembly GCF_903992535.2 of Arvicola amphibius. NCBI lineage: Eukaryota > Metazoa > Chordata > Mammalia > Rodentia > Cricetidae > Arvicola > Arvicola amphibius. The sequence continues at coordinate 68,139,642 of NC_052050.1, read as the reverse complement.
GAGGCAGGACTCAGTGGGTTTGTAGAGTCAACTCTGGGGTGGAAAAGAATATCAAAATTACATTTTAGGGCAAAGAACAAGGCCACTGGGGGAGAGGGTCTATGATCCGTCATAAAAGCTTGGGGATATGTAAAGTGTCACAGGTGTTTCTACCCAGGAAGAAAGAGTAAGGTCTTCTAATGTGTTTAAGGATGTACCCTTCTGTAAATGATCAGGCATCTAGTATTGCAAGAGCATTGCCCCATAGCAGCCTCACAAAGACATAGATTATTCTCAGTGATTTGTAGAACTGCCTATAATATGAAAATATGCATATTATAGAATAATATAGAATATGTATGAGCCAGTATTCTTGGAAGAAATACAACCAACAGGATGTCTATGTGTAGGAAATACTTTAAGAACTCCTATGGCTGTGAACATTTAGCAAGTCTAAAATCTGATGGAGTCATCTAGCATGCTGGAGACCAAGGAAAGGATACAGCTCAAATCCAAAGGCAGCCTGACAATTGAACAACTTCTTACTTGAGAGAGGGCAACTTTTATTATGTTGGGGCCTTTATCTGATTGTTAAGCTTCACCTGCAGTATGACACCAGCTGTGTGTGTATTTATCCCTATGAGGGACCCCGAGCCACAGTCAGCTCACCGAGTTCATCTCAGATACCTAACCCACAGGAAAGGAGAAATAGAAGGTGTTAGATGAAGCCAGGGGATTCTGAATGGTTGGCAGGCAAATTTGTCTCTTTTCTGCTGCTTGGGTTAGCACCGTGTGCATAAACCACTTAAGGAAGAGATAATTTAGTTTGGCTTTAGAGTCCATTGCGGTGGCAGGAAACAGAGCGACCCCATCTCTGCCCAAGGGCAGGAAGTAGAGAGAGTGGTCTGGAAGGGGGATAAGGTCCCAAGCTCCCAGCCCGCCCCAGCGCTATTGTTTCCTCTAGTAAGGTCGCACTGCTCCTCCAACAGTGCCGTCAAGTGGAGAAACCTGAGGGACATTTACACTCACAGGGACCTAAGAAAAGAGAATCAGAAAATTATTATAATACATTGAATAAAGCCAGAATCTATGTCTCTATAGCTTAGGTAAATGAATAAGCAAATGCATGGGGTTATATCAAGGAAACTTCCTAAGGGAATAGCAGATAAGAAACATAGGAAGAATAATGTGATTTGGAAAAACCTTCGTGGTTAATAACAGCCAGGAGTCACACTTGATGAGCCGCAGAAGCCTTACGCGTCTTAGAAGCATTCCTCTACACCGTGGATTTTAATTACAAAAGGGCAAATAGTGACTGCTTTGTAGGGAGACCCTTGGTGGGCATTGCCTTATAAGGAAACAATTGGAGCTTGCATTGCCAGTCCTGGGACAGACTAATGTTGCCTGTCTCTTAATAGGCTGTCCTGAGAAAGACAGAGGGTCAGCTCAGTGCTATTCTTGTGACAAGGTTGTGACTGAGACCTGAAGAGAACACATCAAAGGCATCCAGGTTGAAGGTCATTCTACAGAATAGCTCTCCTGCTCTCTTCAAAAATATCAAGGTCGAGAAACAGAGAAAGGCCAAGGAACTGTTCAGATCAAAGGAAACCAACGAGACATAACAGCTAAATGCACTCTGTGATCCTGGAATAGGGAAGAAAATAGCTACAAGGACATGCCCAGGGCCACTGACAAAGCTCAGATAGGGCTGTGGATTGGTGGTGGTCAGGTAGGATGCCGACATGTGCAATTACACCAGAGCAGACTCTCTTGACCTTAAGAAGTGTGTGCTTGAGGTCAAAGAAACAAGTTGCTTTATACTTGCTCTCAAATATTCACTCAGCAAATGCATAGCAATACATGTTGTGTATATGTGTGTATAGAAAAGTTAGTAAGCAAATAGGTCAAAATGGTGACTCTGACAACACAAATCCTTATCTATTCTTGCAATAGTTCTAAGCTTGGAATTGTATTTTGTTGTTGTTGTAGTTTGGGGTGTGTGTGTGTGTGTGTGTGTGTGAAAAGGATGGGGTCTCAAGTAGCCCAGACTGTTCTCATAGTGGCTGCAAAATAGACAAAGATGTTGCTGTTGGCATCCTTCCACCTCCTCTGCCTCTCACATGCTGGGGTTACAGGCTCCATGGCATTGATCTCAAGGCAATCCTCCTGCCTCAGCCTCCAGAGCACTGGGATTTAAGCATTATATTTATTTTTAGTAGAGAAATATTTAAAGTCTCTTGAGGTTGAGGAACACAACAAGGCAGCCAGCTTTCCTGCTATTTAACTTGTTCCAGAGGACTCAAGCAGCATAGCAAAGCAAGACAAAAGTCAGAGAGGAAGAATGACAGCTGTCATTCACAAGTGATGTAATTATATAGGAAATCCGGAAGACTTAATAATCGTTAGTATTGAGTAACTTATTTTATTAAGGTTCTTAAATAAAATCAGCATACACAGTTAACCACACAGACAATAATAGCAACAAAGATATTGGTAGGTTGGATGGATGGACAGACAGATAGTTGATGTTAGAGAATACATACTAGATTTGAGAGATGACTGTAGTACAGGCGTTTGCTGCCAAGCATGAAGACCTGAGCTTAATTCCCAGGCCCACATGATAGAAGAAGAGAACCAACTCCTGCAAGTTGTTCTTTGACCTCCACACGTGCATGTATATAGAGTCACACATGTATTCACACACACACACACACACACACACACACACAAATGTAAAAGAGAGAATACCCATTAGAGTAAAGACTGAATGCATTTCAACTACACGTATTAACACTGACTCTCAAGAACACGATATTGGACAAAATGAAATAATCAAAAGATGTATTTATAAATGTGTAAAAGTTAAATAATCCACATAAATAATCATCTTATTATTTTATTTGCTACCTGTATTATACAGATACTTAATTTCTATTGGAGCTGAATTTTAAGTAATTTTAAATTTATAGAAAATGCTCATCATATTGCCTATAAGGGGTGTCTTACAAAGGTAACCGACAAATACCATCATTGCCACATCCATCCTCCTAAACATCTGATGCACAAGGATGTTTGTTGGAATGAAAAATTGTTTTCAATGCCATGGGAGGATGTGGAAGACAGTTTAGAAAAAAAGTATGCTTGTAGGCTTACAGTTTGAAAAGCATAGGAAGCAAATACGAATATATATGGAACAAACATTTATTGTTTATTTCGATTTATTGTTGAAGGACCTAAATTAATGCACAAGAAAGCACAGCACTGTTAAACACAGCCCATCTGCATAGACTTTTCTCCACAGCTGCTGGGGTCCCCAGTGTTTCCTCACAATAAGCATATGCTCCTTCTATAAAGAAGGTAAATCTGATGCTGGAGAGGAGAGCGGGAGAACGTGGTCCACCCCCAGGAGCTCCGTTCAGCTGTTCACATGCTTGCTCGTCACTTACTGTGGGCTTGCGAGGCTCCACGGTGTGAGAGTGGTGGCATGGGGACCGTGAGCAAGGTGTGGCCATTGCCTGTAACCAGCACACATAGTAATACAGCATCCTATGTACTCAACACACAGGACTATAATCTCTCACATGATTTCCATCCCCTTGTCTTAGTCTGTGTGGGTCCCACCACAAAATATCAGAGTAGGATTAAACCTCAGGAACATATTCTCACATTGTTGGTGGCTGGGTCCAAAATCAAGATGAAGATGGCAGCCACTGTGGGCCTGATGAGGCTCTCTTCCTACATTGTAATACCTACCTCTCTGTGCCCTCACACTGGGGCAGACAGGGACCTCAGTTTATGTGTCTCTTCTAGGGTGCTAGGACAGTCTCATAATCACACACAGCTCTATTCCCTCCTGGATGACCTCCTTGGCATGTCATTATGTCAATCTAAGTCCAAATGCTGTCATGTTGGAGGAATGGGCTGTCAAGCTATGAACTTGAGACAGACACACTGTAGTCTGTAATGCCCTCTTCTGTCTCCGTTCTTCATTAAAAAGCACCATATTGAAGAGGTGAAGGAGGGTATAGCAGAGAAGAAAAAGTCAAGAAGAACAAGAGAGGAGCTTAGCGCACTTGTAGGGAGAGACACCAGGATGGCTGGGGTAAACGATAAAAGGGATGAAACAAATGCTTCTGTAAATTATGTCTTTACCAGAGTGGTTATTCTAGAAAAAAAATGAGTGAAGAATCTTATTTTTGACCTGGGGGCTATGCTCCTTCAACTACATTATTCTTATGAGGCCAAGACCTGATGGGCCCTGAATTTAATGGTTACACAGTAATAGATATGAGTGCATAGAGGACAGAGTGACCAAAAACCCTATTAACAGGCATAGATAGAACCTGGATACCTATGAAGAAATGAATCAGAATATAAGAAACTCAAGCTGGGTATAGGTTCACACATCATTAGTCCCAGCACTTTGGAGATAGAGGCAGGTGGATCTTTGAGAATTCAAAGCCTGCCTGGTTTACATAATGAGTTCCAGGACAACCAGGACTATGTAAAAGACCCTATGTCTTTGTTAGGGTGTCTATTGCTGTAATGAAACACCATGACCAAAAGCAAGTTGAGGAGGAAAGGATTTATTTGCTTACCACATTGTAGTCCATCATTGAAGGAAGTCAGGACAGGGACTCCTCAACCAGGTGGGAACCTGGAGGCAGGAGCTGATGCAGAGGCCATGGTGGGTGCTTCTTACTGGCTTGCTCTCCATTGCTTGTTCAGCCTGCATTCTCACAGAACCTAGGACCACCAACCCAAGTATGGCACCACCTACAATGGGCTGGGCCCTTCCCCATCAATCACTAATTAAGAAAATGCCCTACAGCTGGATCTTAAGGAGTTATTTTCTTAATGAAGTTGCCTCCAGCTTGTGTCAGGTTGACATAAAACTATCGAGCACACTCTGACTCAAAAAGCAAAACACAAAACAAAACAAGAATATAAGAAACTCCTCAGCACACCTCAGTGTCTCTGGAATGATTCATTTTCTGTCCTGGATCTTAGCTCTTACCCTATGCCCGGGCTTGTTACAAGTCAGGACCATACTGTAGAAGCAAAGAGGTCTCTCTCTATTCACTGGGATATGGCAGAGGGATTTCATAGGCAGATCTGGAGTTGGGGGCACACATCTTTAATCCCAACACTTAGCAAATAAAATACAGGCAGGAGGATCACCTGAGACACGTGTGGAGACCCTATCTCAAAAACAACAAACTGTGGATGATTTCTTAACTTTAACTTGGAAATTTCTACTAAAGGAAGGTCTACTTTATTGACTGTAGGCGGGAGACTTAAATAGAGCCATTTTTTCCCCGTGCTGTCTGGTTGCTACAGTAGAGCCAGGTTTGGGTGGGTTGAAGAGCCATAGCTAAGGGAAGCTGCTGAGAAGCAGAAAGCAAAGAAAGGCAGGGGCAGGGTGGAGAGTCATTTGGGGCAGGGCTGAATCCGCTGCCCCTTTTCCTCATGGAAGACCTAAATCAGCTCGGGGGAGGCTCCAGAACCACACATTTCTTCTTTTTATTTACTTATTTATAAATATTTCAGTAGATGTTTATTGTATTTATGCTGGGAATAGAACCCACGACCTTGGGCATGCTTTAGAAGCATGCTCGGCTGAACTACAGTCCCCAGCTCTTCAGCAGCTCCTTTCTGATGTGAGATGATGGCTATGGGGAAGGGATGTTGCTGGGCTTTAGGAGTGTCTGCCGTGCTAAAGGGATGAGGCAACTGTTCTAGAGAGCTTCTCTTCCTTTTCTGTTGCTGTGGTAACAAACTCCCTCAAGCTGGCTGGGTTAAACAACACCGATTTGATGTTTTACAAATGGAAATTACAACTGTAGAATCAAGCTTTACTCTGCTAGAACCAAGGTGTCAAGTATCAGGGTCACCCATGACAAAGCCTGTTTTGTTCCTAACATGACTCCTGGCTTATCAGGCACTACTCTGAGCATGGCACACCTGAATCCAGAGCCTGGAAGTTTCACAACTGAGATGGGGTCTGGGGTGTTCCCCTGGTGTTTTGGCCCCTGAGTAGACGGGACTTGTTACACTAAGAAGCTAGCTGGTCAGCCCTGCTGTGATAGGTCTTTCTAAGCAAGCATCTTCAGGGACATTGGTAATGCATGCTCTGAGCGTAGCTACTGTCTGTGTGTATCCTTACCCACGTCTTCAGAGAAGCTGAGTTCTGTACAGGTAGAAAAGGCAAAGCCCTGCTTGTAAGGCCCCTTGGCCATGGGAAGCATCTTAGCCCCATCCCCAACGGAATCTCCTGTGGGAGCTCTTCACCCTCAGGGTTTTGGACTCAGTAGTGACACCCCCTCCCTGGCCCAGCTCCAAGATGGAGGCTTTGCCTTGTGCCCGTGTCCAGAAAGGAGGCTGTCTTTGCCTGTAATTGGGTCTGGAAAGTACACTAACACCATTCCCTAGGCTGTGAACTTAAAAGACACAGCATGGAGTGGGTGGTGTGAGGGCAGCGTGTGCTTTTTGTTTGTTTGGTTGGTTGGTTGTTGTTGTTGTTGTTGTGTTGTTTGGGACAGGGTTTCTCTGTGTAGCTTTGGAGACTGTCATGGAGCTCACTCTGTAGACCAGGCTGGCCTCGAACTCATAGAGATCCACCTGTCTCTGCCTCCCTAGTGCTGGGATTAAAGGCATGCGCCACCACTACTTGGCCTGATTGTGGAGTCTTGAGGTTATGCACAGTGCTTGGTCTTGTGGCCCCATGCAGCATACAGCGGCTGGGAAGAGCACAGTTTGGGAGGCAGGGGAGGAAGAGGATCACCTAGCTTCTAGAGGCCATTTGTTTCCAGCTGGTGACTCCATACCACTCTGATGTCTGCTTCTGTGTCCACTCTGATTCTGATGCTTCTGCCTCCCTTTTAGGAAGACCTTGTGATGATACCGGATAATGATGGCCACCCCTCTACCTCTAGACCCTTCCTAATCTCTCTGCAGGGGCCCTCGTCTTCATAAGGAACCATACAGAGAGCCCTCAGTCATAGACATGATGTCTGTGGGCAGCATTCTGCCCACTGGAGAGCTGCATTCTGAGCCCTGCTTTGTCAGCTCCCCATCCAGGAGTATGCTTGTTTTCCCTTCTCATGGTGAATGTCCACCCACTATTAAAATGCTGTCTACTGTGGTGATGGATGTCAGGGATGGGGTCACTGTGTACTTTTCATGTGGCTCATCAGAGCATGGCCACTAGCAAGGAACTGAGGGTTTGGGTCTCTGTTGCCATCACTCATCCTGTATTGGTACAAACTCAACCCCAACTGGCGGTTGAGATAAAGGACATCTTTCCTCACTGTAGCTCAGAATCTAAGCCACTGGAAGGATTCATGGCTCCCCTCATCCCTGTACACCCCCAAACTGAGGAGTCTATTTGGAGCCCTGTTCTTTTAGGGAGGCGTGGAGGGAAGGCTCAGACTTCTGTCTGGATGGGAAGATGCCATGTGAAACAGTCTAAGCCCTCCTGCTTCCCAGCAGATCTGCAGCAACAGAAGTAGGGTTCCTGAGGGAAGGCTCCCCAAACTCTTAGTATGAGTTCCCTCCCTGGTAAGGTGACCATAGATATCAGAGCTAGGGGCTCAGGACTACAGCCTGCCCCTCCCTGCTGGGGTTTCTCATTCATATCACCGAGAAGTTGGCAGCAGTACTGTTTCTGGAAGAGGTGCCTGTGATTGTGATGGCTCACTGAAGGGGATATGAAAAGGTTATTAGGATCTGTGTGTGCAATATGCGTGTTTGTGTGCATGCATGTTATTAGGGTGCATTGTGTGTCTGTCTATATGGAGGCCAGAGATTAATGTCTTGTGTCTTCTTCAATCGCTCTTGTTTGTGAAGCTAAAGACCCTGAAGCTTGCTGATACAGCTAGGCTGGTTGGCCAGGATGCTCCTTGGACCTGCTTGTCTCCCCCCAGTTCTGGGATTACAGTTATGCACCACCATGCCCAGCTTCTTATGTGGGTGCTCCAGACTGAAGCGTGGGTGCTCATGTTTACTGCAGTCACAGTCTCTGACTGAGCATCTCCCAAACCCAGGTTAGGAAGATCTTGATGGAAAAGTACTGAACTAGTGTGAAGGAAAAGCCCGCTGTGGCCAGCGGCAGGCAGACATGATAGCAGAGAGTCAGCCCGGCAGCTGGACCTGTTGCTTTTTACATTAGTTCCCCTGGTGCGCGCACACACAAACACACACACACACACACACACAGTCAGACCCACACAGATCTCCAGCTGACTTCCCAGAAGGGAAAAAAAATCTCTCAAGTCCAGGTCTGGGCATTGTCCACTGAGATCCCAGGTCCTTGAAATCCTGGGTAATAGGGCAGGATTCCAGGCCAAGGGTCATGTTAGTGTTAGCCCAGTGTATGGCCTGTGCCCATCTGAATATCACCTCAGCCCGAGGCTATCTGCACTGGGGCCTGAACCCTGGTGAGCTGTGGGCAGAGGTTGCTGGGTTCTCCAGAATGCAGGTATCTTTGAAGAGGTTTGGGAGGTTATTGTGTTCTAGATGGAGTCATTGATCCTAACGCCCCCTGAAAGCTACCTGACAATGCAGAGGCTCCACAGGAGGGGATAGAGTTCCCTCTCATTAACCTTGTTCATCCTGTGCATGATGGGTATTTCAGTTGTCAGCTGGACACAATGAAGAATCCTGAGAAGAAAGTCTCAATGAGAGACTGTCTAGATCAGGCTGGCATATCTGTGGGGTTTGTGGTTGCCTTCATTGATGTGGGAAGACATAGCCTAAAAGGAGGCAGCACCATTCCCTGGTTTGCAGCCCTAGACTATTTAAGAGCAGAGAAAGCTATCCAGCCACCAGCATGTGTGCAATCTTTTCTTTGTTGCTTGACTGTGAATTTGATGTGTCTTGTTGTCTGAAGTTCCTGCTTAATGGTGTCTCTCTGCTGTGATGGACTGCTACCCAGAACTGTGAGCTTAAACAAACCCTTTTCCCCTAAGTTGTTTCTTGTTGGGTTATGTTACCACAGCAGCAGAGAGGACATCAAACCCCTGGACGCAGGAGCAATACAAGCCCAACTGTTATAAGAAGTCCGTCTCATTGCATCCTCCTTACTGGCAGGTGCTGTTATGCTTAGCTTACTTTGTGGCAACTTCATTACTTTGCCCTTCATGACTCCTAGGTTTGTGCCCAGCATGCAAATACTTATCACATGACTTCGTATCACACATGACCCTGGAGAGCCGCACCATGAGAGTTGGCCCAGGATGGCTAATGAAGCGCACAGATGCTAGACCAGAGCCTGAAAGTCTTCATGCATAGTGGCTTTAACTTACCATTCCCTTGAGATAAAGTATGAGCAGAAAGTGCCTCTACCACCCTCACAGACCCATAAAAGTCCCCCCCCACTTACTCCCAAAGCCTCTGAAATGCTAATATGTTGAATTTTCCCTGAACTGGTTTCCATAGTTTCTCACTCTGGTTTTTACAGCACCCTTGGGTGCTTCCTGTCCTCTTAGGGGCTGGTAAAGATTCTCAAAATCATTGACTTCCAACAAAAAACCAAAGCAGTACAATACAGCAGTTTTAGCTGCATTGGAAGAAGCACAAGAAGGAAAAGTGCCACCAAATCCAAGCAGGCAGACTGGGTGTCACACTCTGAAGCTTGTACTAGCTGCCCTAGGAAAAGAGATGGCTTCCCAAAACCAATGTCTTCTCAGAGATGTTTCGGGCTCTGCAGGGGCTTGGAGCACAACTACAACCATACGGGGTTTCTGATTTATTGATACTTGTACTTATTTTTCCCTTTTCATAGAAAGCAAGTATTCTTAAAGGTGAAGAGTGTTGTTAAAAACAAAATACAGCAGAGGTCTGAGCAAGAAACCTTGGGAAGTGAGTCTGCGGTGACAAGAATGTCACCACTGGGCATTGGAGAGATTGGCTATAAACAGTGAAGAGTGTGCACTGTTCTTACCAATGATTCACTTGTTCTCCCAGCACCCACATCAGAGGGCTCACAGCTACCTGTAACTGTGGCTCCATGGGATCCAACGCCCTTTTCTGGCCTCCAAGAGCACCTGCACTCATGTGCACATTCCTAGGCACAGAAACACACATATGCATCTAATTTTAAAAATAAAATAAGCTGGGTGTAGTGACTCACATGTCTAATCCTAGTACTTGGCAGGCAGAGACAGGTGAATCTCTGAGTTCAAGGTCATCCTGGTCTACCTTGCAAGTTCCAGGTCAACCTGGGTTACACGGTGAAAGTTGCTTCTCAAAAACAAAAGTTTAAAGTTTCAAATTTGTTAACAAAGCTTTAAAAGATCACCATCTGCTAAGGCTATGTTCAGGAGTGTGCTCAGATCCAGAAACTCTTAGCCTAGATTATGTGCTTTCCAACTACTTGACATGGCACTGGAGAAGCAGCTGACCTCAGTTTCCCCATCTTTAGGATGACAGTTATGGTGGTATCTCATAAATCTAGGAAAATGAAATGAACAAATATTTATAGAACTGTGAGAACAAATCTTGGCACACTGTAAGCATTTGATCAGTGCAAGCTTGGTAAGATGCTGAGCACCCATGTAGACCAAGGTTGGTGGGTGCTAGCTAGGTGGGTTTGTGTCTAGAGAGGATGGAGAGGGAACCAGCTGAATTCAGGGCCTTGTGGTGGATGCTAGCTCTTTGTGCAGCCATGTGGGGACTCTTAATTAAAACATGGATTCCACTGCTGGCTTTTGTTGTTAATATTTTGGGTGAGTCATTTATCTCCCTCTGCCTTGGGGTATTTGTAGGGAATTCTGGGTTACAATGACAAATAGGCTTCATAATTTCAGTGGCACAGCACAGCACAACTTTATTTCCTGCTCTGGGACAAATGCTAGGCAGGTGTTCAGATGTTGAAGGCAGCTGCCCTCTGCATGGTCATTCGGTGACCAGGCTGATTCTGGCTTTCAAAAATCACGCTAAGAATCAACATCCTTGCCATGATGAGAACGGTACAGTGGGATGCCTGCTTGATGCTCCCTAGGCTGCATTACCAGGGGCAACTGGCAGGCAGGGTGTGATGATGGAGCTAAACTGAGAGGCAAGAGAACCTACATGTTATCCACAGTAAGTCTAAGAAGTCTTGCTAGGTGCCTCCATTTGCTCATTTATTAAATCCCACATGATGATCCCTGACTTACAAAGGATCATCATGGAAGCTCTGTGCTCTAAAAGGAGCCAAACCACCTGAGCTAGAAAGACCATGCAGGTGGGGCAGGAGTGGAGGGATGGGTGTGGTCAGTCATTGTCTGGGCACAGTGACCTTGGCTTGGGAGAGTGAGCTGGGGACCTGTTGACATCTGGGCTTCAGTCCTTTAGTGTCTCCTTATCGAATCAATTCAGCTCAACCAGTTTTCACATAGGAGGGGGTGACAGAGGCCCCATGGCGAGTTTGGTAATGTTACCAGGGGAGAGCAGGTATGAATTAGATTGTTGGTACAGTAAGACATGCAGAATAGATGCATGCTAACTTCAGATCAGGGACTCAGGATAGCTTTCTCCAGTAGGTAAAGGAGAAACAGCAGCCCATGAAGGTCCTGGGGGAGGGAGAGTCTAAGTGAGAAACTCAAAGTCGTGGGACCAGAGTGGTTGGTGCACAGGGCAGTTTTGGAGGCGACTGTAAATAGTCATGGAAGCCCACCTTCCCATGGGAAAGGTGGCCGTTTCCTGAAGCCACGGTGATATGTACTTAATGCTCTCACTAAAGTATCTCATCTACAGCCAATTCCATCTGTTCCGTCATGCAGATCATTAACCTAGTCCCCGAGAATGACAGGCAGATAGTGGAAAGGCTGCTCTGTGTTTAGACTACATCTGGCCAACAAAGGTCACCCTCATTCTCAGCACACGCCATTTATTTGGGAGGAGCTGAGCGCATGAAGTATGTGTCTTCATAGGTGGATTCAGGGTTTCTTCAGAGTGGGAGGCAAAGACTAAGCTTGGTCAAGGCTGCAGTGCCAAGCAGCTGGCTCCTAGCTACATACGTTACGGTCTTACAGGAGCATGCCCCTGTGCTTTCAGATATAGCCCTGGGTGTTTAACGCGACTGTCTGTCAAGAATGCTCAAAATATCAGCCAGTAATTCAGTAAACTCAGCGTATTTGTATGTGGGTGTGTGTACATACGCTCATGCAAATGCATGTACATGCAAGAGACAGAGTGAGAGAAAGCAATAGAAAAAGAGAAGAGGAGGTAAATGAGGTAGAGCTGATAGAATTGGCACTGGCTGAACCCCTGATTTGGGGGTGAATCCTATTCTTCAGAAGTCACTTCGGGTGAGAGTGACCTGACTCTCTCAGAAATCTAGCTGTGTTGATCTTCCTGGAACTATGACTAATTTTTGATTCCCTGGTTCCATCCACCAGGCATTAACCAAAGTACCAAAATATACCCTCAATTTGCAGAGAAGTGGAAGGTGTTTAAACACAGAATCAAAATAAAGGATAATTTTTCATCTGTCCCGGAAGCCTCTCATTTTCCAGCAGCATAGAAACAGAGTGGGTGGCAGTGGGGACATGTGGAGACGGCGGATCAGCGCATTAGTGGTCCCCGGAGAGGACAGCACTCACCAGTGAGCTTCTTGGGACCAAAGCCGCAGTCAGGAGGCATCTCTGCCCACCACAGTTGTGGTGCCCTCAGCTTCCACCAAGCAGCTTGCTGTAGGCAAGAGCACTGCAGAAATGAAAGGAAGTCGCTGGTCCCTCGTCCACCTGAGCTCAGCAAAGGAGCAAACTCCTCTGGGTCTCACGTGTGACACATCTGGTTTGGCCAAGGAGCTCTGTTCTTCCTCCTCTTTGGGCTCACATAGCCAGCTTGGTTTGGGGTTGAAGCGTAGGTGATGAGACAGTTGTCACGGACTTCAGAGACTGCCAGGGACCCTGGGGAATCTGCACTATTTCCTGCCCCAACTTCAAGGCCTCCTTTGGTTGACCTCCACCCTTTAGAGATGCTTTTCCCCCTTCACCCCTTCCAGTATTGTTTGCTTTCTGACCATGTGTTTCAATGTGTTCCTTCCGAAGTTCCTATACTAGAAAGCTAATCCCCAGTGCAGTAGTGTTGGCATGTGGACATATGAGAGGTGAGCAGGTCAAGAGGTCCCGCCCCTAGGCATAGACTAAAGTCTTCACTGCTTGACTAGGGTAGTTATCATGGAGTCTGACCCTCTTATACCCTTCCATTTTCCATGAGCCAGTGTGGCACAGAGGCCCTGGACAAATGCCATGCCATGCTTTTGGACTTGCTAGCCTCCAGAGCTGTGAATCAAAGAAATATCTTTATAAATTACCTAGCCAGTGGCATTCTTTCATAGTAGGAACAAACACACAGGCAAAAACAAAACCAAAAAAAAAAAATTGCAGACTTAAGATTCTGGCTTTTGTCGTCTGTGAATACATTCTCTTCTCCCTCCAAGACCCAGCAGAGGTCTACTGTCTGTTTCCTCTCTGTCTGCTCCTTCTCAGTATAAAGCCACTAGGATTCACTCATGAGGCTACCTTCTGATAACTGTATCCCAGTCCCCTCCTAATGACCCAATCACTAAACGCTGTACCTGGATCAAGTTCCCACAATGGGGAGATTAAATGTCAATACAGGCTGCCTTGGGGAACACACTCAAATCTTATCTAAATCAGAGCAATATCAACACTCATTTATTTAGGCATTTGATTCTTTGAAAAACAAGTTCTTACCATGAGGTCCAAGCTGGCTTGGCCTCCTACTCACTATGTAGCCTAAGATGGCCTCAAATTCTTTTCAATCCGCTTGCCTTATTCTTACAAATTCTGAGATTATAAGCATACATCACACTGAGCTTCAATGTCCTACTTTAATTAGCAAATCACTGTCAGGATTCAGAACTCTTTTTCTGTAAAAAGCAGTGATTTTTCTCCAGGACCTTCTTTGTGGTTGGCTTACGATTGGTACTCAGTAGATATCTACTGAAGTACTGATATAAAACATTAACTTTTCCCCAGATTGGTACCAAGCATGCAATACACACTCAACTAACAAGTCTCTGTCCTACAGATTAGAAATAATTAAAGGCTGAGTTAGTCAATAAAGTACCTGCTACACAAGTCTGAGAATCTTGAGTTCAAATCTCTAGCACCCACATAAAAGCTGGGCATGGTTGCCTATGTCTGCAACCCTCTTACTATGAGGAGTGGAGACAGGTGGATTCCCCAGAACTTCCTGGTTTGTCAGCTTCTCCGAATCCATGAGCTCCAGGTTCAGTTGGAGACCTGTCTCAAGAAACTCGATGGAGAACAAATGAAGATATCTTGACATAGACTTCTGGTCTCCACACAGATGCACACACATGCACACATAAAATAAATATAAATAACCAGTTTTTAGAAAAGGAGAATTCTGACTCTCTCTTCTGATGAGGAAGGTAGGTTAAACTGGGGTTCCAAGAGACAACATGGCTTTCCATATTCTCCTGGCACTCTACTGATGGTTGTGTGGCCTCTGACCCTAACATCCCTAATTTTGATTCCGTCAACTGAATGACAAGGGGTTGTGTGTGGGTCTTGTGATCTCTAGGACTCTCCACACTGTTATTTTCATTCTCTGAAGAGGTTAATTAGGACTGGTGCTCGTTAACTAGCTATTACACAACTGAGACACATCCCCTTGTTAGTGAGGATGGACTCATTGCCGACACCACAGTAGTTACCTGTGATTATTTGCCGGTCTCAGGAGAACGGAGAGCCAGAGACTGCTGAAAATGAGTAGAAATGGCCCTCTCTCCCCGGCAAATGGGAAAACCATGGATTCAGAGCTGAGGAGTCTTTCTCACATTGAAGAAGGAAGGAGCTGCCTCAGAGAGGAGCTCTGCTCTGGCAGCCCGACAAGCCTGAGAACAGTGCAGAGGAGGGACCCAGCCCTTCTGGAGCACCGAATGCCAGGCTGTGCTCTTGGCCAGCTCTGTGTAGGCTACAGTATCTATAATGAGCTAATTCACACAGAGATGGAAATAACCAACAAGCATCATTTGCATTTTTAACCAAAGGGATGCATAATTTATAAAAGTCCTTCAGACATCCGCCAACCCTGGGTCTGTCTGCCGAAACAGCAGAAAGACTGTAACATCCGCAGGCTCAAAAGAGTCCATGGAGCAGCGTGACAAGCGAAGTTTCAGTGGTCTTAGTGGTAATGCTTCCATTCCAAGATTCTTAACGTCATTCATGGGCAGATTAGCGATATGTAGTGGTCCCAAGGGGTTTAAAGAGTCCCTAACCTGGGAAGATCAAATGTGGTCCTGAAAGGTAAATTTGCCAATGGATTCAAATAGGGAGTTCAGGGGGGCAGTGCCCTCCACAGATGAGTAAGGTAGGTGGCATTGCCAACAAGTATGAGAGGAGACTGTATTGAATGTGACCTCCCTGTGTTTAGTTCTCTACATTTGACCCACTGCGAAAGCATATGGCTATCCCTGGGAGATGTCCGTGGAGGGTTCTCTGTATGCAGCTATGTATCAGAGAGGGCTGGCTGGGCTGAAGCTCAAGTTCCATGTATACCTGATGTTCTCTGAGAGACAGTCATCCCATCAGCTCCTTGGGGCTGACCCTGTTCGAATCTTTTTCTATTGCATAGACAGAGGCCATGACAGTGGTCCTTCACCTTTCAGCCACTATAAAGCCTTTATCTTTAGACTTTGGAAACTCCAGAGGACAATTGGGACTTTCTTCCTAAATCTTATGTGTCCTCCCATCACGCTTGTGACTTTCTGCTCTGTGCCCACAGCCTGTCATTCCCTCAGATCCCCATTCTCTACAGCCACAGAATCTGTCTTTCTGCCCCTCGGATGGAACCAACTCTCCCCATTTTGGACCTTTGCCTAGACCTGGATGGTCTGCTCTCAAGTCTGCCTTGGCTTCTGCTTTCTCAGTTCCCCAGAGAGATGGTCACAGACTGTCCCATCTCACAGGGCTCCAGCTTCCTCTTCAGCTCGCCACTCAGAGTCAATCTTATTATCTGAACTAAAAGTGTGTGCTGCTTGCTCTGGTGAGCATCAAGGCATGAACATCTGACTTGATAAGCACTGAATCCCAGGTGCCTGGGGCACTGATGTCAGGAGAAGGGTCTGAAAAACCACCAGAGAATCACTTGCCTCTTGCTGAACACATAGTTGTGCATTGGGATCCATATATTGACATAAGTAATTGTCTGTCACACCAACTTCACATGCCTGGTGCTGTTACCTTACATGCAGGGGAATGAGAACTCGGATGCAAGTAGCCATGTAAGTAATTCCCATAAGTAAGCATGATAGCAGGGTTTAGACCCAGGTCTACCTGACCCGGGAGCCCACACACATTCTCTAAAGAACAGTGAAAAGCTTGACATGTTACCCACAGTCTGCGACAGCAAACTACATGGGCTGGGGAAGATGAAGCAACAGCAAAGTATTTTGAGATCATGGAGCCAGCAGGATTGCTTTCTGCTGAGGTTTTTTTCTAGGGTCAAATGTGCTACTTCGTATTCACCTGGCCTTTCCTCTCTAGACACAAAGGGGTCTGAGTGCCTCCTCTTCTTACTAGGACCCCATCTTTATCACACCACAATCCTTACTGGCCTCCTGGAAAACCAGATTCCAAGTGCAGTCATATGGGTAGTTAACCTTTCAACGCTTGGATTTTTTTCTTTTTTCTTTTTTGTCTTGCTGCAACAGAATACCTGACCAAAAAAAAAAAAAAAAAAAAAAAAAAAAAAAAAAAAAAAAAAAAAAAAGACAACTTAAAGGAACGAGAATGAAGTAGTTTTTTGGTTTATCTTCCTGGTTTTATTTTGTTTTGTTTTTTGTTTGTTTGTTTGTTTTTTGACCACAGTTTTCAGGTACTTCCCATCATGGTAGGGAAGGCATGGCGACAGGAACATGAGGTGACTGGTCACATTGCAACCACAATCAGGAAGGAGAGAGGTAGAAAGCAGTGTTCAGCTGGGCAGTGCCAGTTTTGTTTAATCTGGGACCCTCCCCCAGCCTAATGAGTGATTCTGCTCATATCCTGGGTGAGTCTTCCGACCTCAGTCACCTTAATCCAGATAACCCTGCACAGGCGTGCCCAGAGGCCAACCTCCTAGGTGATACTAGATCCTGTCAGGTTGACAATATTACGTATCAGCACTCACTCATTATGGTAACAAAAATAATAGTTGCTGAGAAGTGCTTCAAGCGTTAATGAAGATAGAAACTTAAGAGTTTGGGATCATGGACTCAGTGTGCGGTGTGCTCTTTTAATGGTGAAAGAGGCCTTTGCAATGGATTCTGGATGCCACCAGTGAAGCCTCTTGACTCTGAGGGGCCACTGGGGCGGACACGTGTTAAGAATGTGTCAATTAGATAATCAATTAGCTTAATTTCAAAGTGGCCACCAGGGAAAGATGCATCTGAAAATGTTTAGTCTGCAAGTCACATCAGAGAGCCGTCTGCGTCAGCGTTATACCATGCTCCAGCCCCCAGAGTTTAGGCAGGATATGAGGAATCTGGAAGGGGTCCAGAAATAAACAAGGCCAGATGAAGGGGAAGAAAATGAGGCTGTGAGGAAAGGTAATAAGAGTCGTGGGCTTTTTATTGTTTCAAATCCCAAGGCCTGAGAGAGTCTGGCAAATCGGTAATTTACTGTCTTCTAGGGGGCTGAAGGAGGAATGCTGACCAGTTTTCTCAGAAAACTTAATAGGAAACTTGGGCTTCAGCCCAGCAAGAAGGCTAATGTTGGAGGGTGCAAATAAGCCATCATTTAGATTTTTAGTGTGACTCAAGACTGAATTGGCCAGCAAAGGAATCACACCCTGTGGGCTTGTTCTGGCAGCTACCTGTTGTGAAAGGCTTAACATGGAAGGAGGTTCCAGGCTTTGTCTCCCCAGTGGAATTCCTGCCCCACATGGATGATTTCCCTTACAGATCTGTGTCCTGGGGTGAACTCTAGGGCCCCCAGGAGCTGTCTCTCTCTGTTTTATGTCCCCCAGGGTTGCTACATCTTCACCAGCTGAAGAACTTGACTGGGGCTGGGAAGGCAGGGAATGTAGCTCAGTTTGTAAAGAACTTGCCTAGCATGCAAGCGTTCCTGGGTTCAATCCCGGCACTGCACAAACCAGGAGTCATTGGTGCACACTTAGAATCCCAGCACTTGGGGGATGGAGACTAGACACTCAGAAGTTCGAGACCAGCCTTGGCTACAGGAAGCTGAGTGGGGTGGGCAAGTGGGAGAATAAATGAAAATTAGCTGGATTCTGTGCTGCACCTCCTGGCGGTGTCAGCATCTTAGGGGGACAGAAAGGATGCACAGTTCCTCACTGTCACCCTCAGCAGGCTGTCAAGTTCCCCTGGAGTTCTAGAAAACTCGACAGTGGCCAAACTCGGCTTTGCAGGACACTGAAAGGTATTTCGGGACTAGCTAGTTTATGAAGCACAGTTGGAAATTTCATTAATAAAGGCTTAATCTCAAAGATAGGGAGAAAAAGAGGTGCTCAGAGAAAACAAGAAACAAACTGTGGTTCGGGCTTCTCCAGGAAAAGCCACAGCTCATTGTTTTTCAATACAGCATTTGGGAGGGGTTTGAAGCTACTGCCTTATGACCGAGTAGTTCCTCGGGGGCACCTGACTGTGCTATATTTGATAAGACCAACTCTAGCCCAGAGGCATTTAGGAGCTAGGACACATTTGCTGTAAACTGTAAGTTTTGTTTGATAATCAGGCAATGTCTTCGGAAAGGAATGAGGCCCCATCCAAGATCGCCACAGTGGGACTTAAGTCTGGGTCACAGACCATTGCTACTTTAACATATCTGTCTGTGGAAGGCATGTTAGCTTTGCATTAGCAGCTTGGCTGCAGGCGTTAGCTGTGTCCGGAGTTCTGCTTCTCCACTGGTGAGAGGCTTCTATCAGACGCCAGCAGGAGGGACACTTCTCATGTCTCCATAATTCTCCCCTTTCAAGCCTGTCTGAGCTTTTTTCCTCTTTGGATAACACTAAGTCTACCCACCTGGAGGCAGGCGATCACACCTGGCATGGCCAGAATATCAAGGAACCTTATTTATGAGTAATGGGTGCAGTAACCCACCTGCCCATTTGGCCTTACTGCACAAGAGAATTGACTAAAAGTTCTCACTAAAACATTAATAGGCAAATAAAGAGTTAACAGGATCCCTCTCTGGGAGTTAATTTAGAAAGAGTCTTATAGGATAATGGGCAATAAATGGAAAAGGAAATAATGTTTCTAGAGGTTCATTTTTCTTTTAAAACATAGCAGACTTATCAAAGGGAAGCAGTTGTTTCTACTATATCATTCAATTCGGTGACTCCACGAAGATGTTTTATCAAATTCAAGCTCATTTATTTTTCCCCATTGACAGATAAAATTGCATGTGTTTCTCATGTATAACATGATGCCTAGAGGCACATACATATTGTGGAGTGATGTCTAGCTGGTGCCTCCAGTAGTCACCATGCTCATGTGAGAACACAGAACTTCTCTGTCAGCATTCCTCATCTACTTCTGAAACCCGGCTCAAAGCCAGGCACTTGCACTGGTGTGGAAGGTGGGAAGCAGATGGAACCAGGCCCTGCCTTTGTGTGGCCTGTGATTCCCACCTGCTGGGATTCCCAACAGGCAAGGACAAACCAGCTGTCTTCAGCAAGGAGAAAGTGATTCTTGCCTAGGAAATCCAGCAGTCCCTGGCTAGATCATGTGATCATTGGGCTAGGGACAGCTAGGGATGCTCACACCCACATGCTTCAACCCAATTCAGAGGTATAGGTATATAATTTGTATAGGGTTGGGAGTTGGGGGAGAAAATTATGTAGGCTCAGGGATCTTTTTGGAAAAAAAAAGCGGGGAATTGGATAATAGATTTGTGTGAGCTTACACTAATAATAATAGTGAGTAATAGAGTGAATATTTGTGAGCTATTATTTATAGACAATTTACATTGGTATAGATTCTTGTATATTGATACAAACTTAAATCATATTGAATGTATTCCTATTTTCATCTACAATATTTGTATATCTAGGCAGTTATTTTGTCATATTGTATGCATGCATGCTTCTACCTGTGCTTAAAACATTTTTGTATATTGATACAATTTTATGTTGTATTTATCATATTTCAATGTACATTTGTGTTTGTCATACTTATAGTTAGACTAATCAGGTTCTTTAGATACATAGAGATTGTATTCTGTATAGATAGGTAATCTCCAACCACTTCAAAGAGCTGTAGAATATGGTATTTAAATAACTTAGGATTCTGTTGATGTGAGACACGATTGCTTCTGGCAGCACCAATCTATTCTTGAGAGAATGTTGAGCACAGAAGACACTCCACTTGGAGCTTGTTTTCTTCTTGGCAAAACTGGCCTTTGGGCAAGGAACTGCCCATGCATCAACCACTGACAAAATGCATGATGTCCAGACAGGAAAAGCAGGATACAAGAAAAAAGATTGTCAAGTCTTGCCAAGACAGGGTAAGATGGTTTTGAAAAATTTCTTGCCTCTGAAAATGGTCTGTCAGTTACTCTAGGCCTTAGCCAAAGCTGGTTGCTCCACCGTTGTAAATGAGACTTTGGGTGATTGCCCAGGTAGCAGTTGTCCCTTTCATCCTGTCCACCCTTTGTCCTCAGCACCCAATTGGTTCTCTGTTTTCCAAAATGTCACCTGTTCCAAACCACTCCGTAGTGCAATGGAAAAAGCTATATGCATACAGGTCACAGGCACAGGGACATGATATAGGTGAGTCTTCATAAACAACCCCGTTTAAAAGCTCCCTTTCTGAGATATTCCCAACCTCCCCTGCCCTCCGACCAATGCTGAAGCTGAACACCACACTCTGAAAACAAAAACAACCACGCTAGTTTCTGTCCCTGGAGAACTGCATTCTCTGGGTGTGTTGGTCACTTTCACTTGCTGTGGCAAAACTACCAAAGGACACTGAAAGGTCAAAGATTCACTGCGGCTCCGACCGAGTTTCTTAGGTTTCAATCCAAGGTCACCCAGGTCCGTTGTTTTAGGCCTGCAACAGGCCAGAATGCCATGGTGGCGGGAATGTGTGGAAGGAGGAGGCTGCTCAGTTCATTATAGCCAGGGAGTGGGAAGACAGAGAGAAGAGACCAAGGGCAAGATAAAGCCTTCAGGGTCATCCTCAGTGACTCACTCCTCCAAGGAGGCCCCACTTTCCAGAGTTTCCACCACCTCCCAACTGCTCTGTTCAATTACAAGTCTAGCAATGGGTCAATTGTTGATTAATTGATAAAATCTCTGCCTAAACCCCCCAGCTCTGAACATTGCACTGGTTACCTAGCTCTTAGCATGTGAATCTTTGGGGAACTTTTTTTTAAAACTTACAGACAAAATTGAATGTGTTTCTCATTAAAGTGCATACAGTGCCTTCAGCACACAGGCATTATGAGGTGCTTGGATCTGCTTAAGCCCTCTCAGCCCTGGAGTTCCCCTCTTAGTGCTCCCGTTCACACTCTGCACATGCTCCCGCTGGTGCCCCAGCTGAGGAGGGACAGACTGAGCTAACATAGTTCCCAGGGTTGCAGGATGAGAGGGAATGCCCACCTCCTCTCCAGTGTGTGTGTCATTCCTTGTTTCTGAGTCCTCGGACATTATCTACCTGCCTATTCTCACACTCTTTCCCCCAATCTTTCATTCTTCCATAGGAAATACAACCCTGGTGCCTAAAGAGAAAGAAGGAAGGCAGGGAGAAAAAAGAAGGGCAATAAAAACAAGATCCTAGCTGAAGAAGTAGGGAAACTCATTACTCTGACTTCTTCCCAGACTCATTTCCCTGGGCATCTGTTTTGTGTCATTTGTATTTTTCAACACTGAGCCTGCATCTTCTTTAACGTCTTACTTATATCAAGTAATTTCATGCTAAGTGTGTGTGTGTGTGTGTGTGTGTGTGTGTGTGTGTGGTGTAAAGCTGACTCCCAGTTTCCTCTATGCCCTCCTTAGGGCTAACACCTACCTACCCTGCCTAACTATTGTAATTAGACCTCAAATGAAGTGCATGTGGCTGACAGGGTTGAAGGTTCTGTGTTCCCTCTCCCTGATAAGGAGATCCCTGGGATGACTTGTTTTAAATTCTCACTCCTGATGCTGCCTGCCTCTTAGGGCCGAAACAATTCTTGTTAAACAACAAAATTTTCTATGAAAGGCATCTTGCTGGGAAAGCGGGGATAATGTCTGGTTGGGAAAGCATAGCCAGTTCTTGTATGGAAAGTGTCAGCGGGTTCCGGCACTGTTATTACTGCTATTCCCCTCCTCTAAAAGGCTTGACGCAACTCTGCCATTTGGAAATGGACTGCACCCCTCGGGGTTCTCCTCTGCATTGCTCAGTTGGCATAGAAGACCAGGAAAAGTACCCCTCATAAAGGCTATCACCCAGCACCTATTTCCTGAGGCTAGCCAGGTGCCCGGGTAAGAGCGGAAGGGTGAGGTCTGGGTCTGGGGTCTTTGGAAAAGAGCTAGCTGCATGGCAGGTACTGGTGCCCAGTTCCTGTATATCTAAGAAGCAGTGGGCAGAGTCTGGCTTATGAAACAAAAGTCTTGGTGTGAAAATGGGCTGTGGGCCTTAACAACAACCAGAGCAAATCATAGCATTTGATAAACACCATGGGCAGCAGTCAGTGCTAGGGATCAGCAATTGGAGCTTAGAGGCCAGAAGCAGGAGGAGAGCCCCATCTCTGCTTAGGGGACAATCGTTCTACCTGTCAGGTGAGCCCAGAATGCCAGGTATGGTTCTACAAGTGTTTCCTTTCTTCTAGGCATCAATACTTTGAAATATAATAATCTAGTCCCTCCAAATTATATGACTCAGAGAAGCACTCCGTACAAAGATCGTTGTTAATGTTGCTCTTTGCTTTAGGTCAGGCGACAGTATCCTTTATAATCTGGCTTTGATGAAGGTTTAATTCTCCCCACCCCTTTCCACGCTAATACATCTTTGTTGTCATAGTCTTGGCCTCTTTTCCCATCGCTGGAATAAAACACTCTGTCAAAAGCAACTTGAGGGAGAAGAGCTCACAGCTCAGGGGTGGAGTCCTTTGTGGCACGGAAGTGACAGTGCAGGAGCTTAAAACAGCTGGCCACATCACACACACAAACAAGAGACAGGGAAAGGCCCTATCTCCATCCAGACAGTCCAGAATCCCAGCCAGGGAATGATGCTACCCACAATAAGTGGGTCTTTCTACCTCAGTCAATGCAATTGAGATAACCCCCAAAGGCACGCCCACCGGAGAGTCTGCAGGTGATTGTAGGTTCTGTTGGTGCACTACCCATTGGAGTCATCAATTCAGCAAATACCACAAAGCACACAAAAATATTTTAAAATTACTACTAGACATCAACAAGTGTCATCATCTGCACATATGCCTGAACAATTCTAGGCTTTATTTTTCCACCCATGTTAAGAAAAAACACGCATTTAATGTTGTGTGTAGTTCTTACTTCTTGGTCTATGTATTCCTATTTTTTCCTAACATGGTCACCATACTGTTACTTTAGAGAACATGTCTGGAACTTTAGATTTTTAGAGGCATAGAGTCAAACTGCCATTTTGAAAGGTTATTTCAGCTCACATCCCCACCAGAAATGAGAGCTAATGTCTTTCCTCCCCTCACCCCTGTTCATCTGGGCGTTAGCATTTCTAAAAATCACTACTAATTCGATCATATTGAAATGGTATTTCATTGTTTCAATTTGCCTTTCTTTGATTATTGATGGTGATGAACACGTTTTCATCTGTTTATTGGGACCTGTATTGATTTTTGTAGCTAGCCTGCTTCCTTGTCTTTTTTCCGTTGATGTGCTTCCTCTTTTTCACTATTGGTTTGTAAAATATTGTGGTTTGGGGGTTTTTTGTTTGTTTGTTTGCTTGCTTGCTTGCTTAATCTGTTTAAGACTTTAGCTTCTCAGCATCCAATTTGCAGGTATTTTCCTTCTTTTCATTTGCCTTTTATTTGTGGCACATGGAATATTACAGAAGAGTTGTTTTCTTTCTATTTGTTAGCCAAAATTTTCAATTTTCCTAGTACAATATTTGAATTTGTTTTTATACTTAGAAGTGCTTTTCAAATTGTGATGGTTGTTGCATGTAGCGGTGCATGCCTCCAGTCCAGCACTTGGGGGCTGAGGCAGGAGAATCAAGAGTCCATTGCTATCATGGGACATATAGACAGAACCTGTCTTAAAAATCAAAACCAAAAACCATGGCTAAGCCATGGTTGGTACACAGATAGTAGGCCAAATATTATTCTATGTATTAAGATGAATATTAAGATCAGTACATTTTGAGTCTCTGTGTGAGTGGACATTTTCTCATTAGTTGGAGACCTTAATGGAAAAAATAAACTGATCTCAGGCGGGAGATGAGGCTCAGTGGGTGAGTGCTTGCTCTGAGTCTAAGGACCTGTTCAGATCCTTGACACTGATGTAAAACCTAGCATAAGGGGTGCATATCCATAAACCCAGTGTTGGGCAGGAAAGAGGTTGGGGGCAGAGACCAGTGGATGCAGGGGAATCACTGGCAAGCCACCCTAGCAGGAACAGAGAGCCCTAGGGTCAGTGACAGAGAGCCTGTCTCAAAACAGTAAGATGGAGTGACCGAGGAAGAAACCCCACATTGATCACTGGCCTCCACTTGGGCGAGCACAGGTGAGCTCACCCACACACATGTGCACAGACAAAGGAACAGAAAAGAAGACTGATATTCCCTGAGGAAAAGAAGGTTCTGCCAGTAGACATCTTCGGGCTCAAGCTGTACCAACAGTTCTTCCTCGGATCTTCACCCTGCCAGTCTGCATGGCAGGTTTTGACCTTGCCTGCTTCTATGAGCACATGAACCAGTTCTTCAAAATAGATTCAGTCTCTCACTCCACCCCAACCCTCAAGCCCTCTCTCTGCACCAAATCCATGTGCTGTGGGAGTTGTGTCTCTGTAGAATCCTGACTAATGTCCAGACCAAGAATTAGATATTCATCTATATAATTCCTTGTGTTTATCATTTTGTATGATGGTAGTAATTGAATACAGAGCCTTGCACATGACATCCGAGTACTCTACCACTGAATTACACCCTCAGCTTTTATCTGTATCTACTCTTAGCACTACTGTGCTTTGATTTTGTACATTTTTTTTTTCCGGATCATCAAGCACTGAACATTTTCTGTTAGGGGTTTTATTTTATCTTTCATGGGGTTAACTAGGTTCACTGACAACTGCCAAACTAGATGCATCTATTTTTTTCCATTTGAACTGAAATAATTTTTAGCATGTTCCATAAAGAAATGTCATTGGATATTTACTAGAATTGTGTTAATGCTATGTGTGTGTATGTATGTATATATGTATATATATGTATGTATATAATGATACATATATGTGTTTGTATTCATTTCTTTTCTCTTGTTGTGACAAGATGCCATGACAAAAAGCAAGTTAGAGGATAAAAGGTTTATTTTGGCTTAAAGTTCCATAAAGATACAGTCCACTCAGGTACAGAAGGCATGTGAATCTGGCCAGGAAGTGGAGGGGGAGACACAGAGAAGTGGCCCCAACTCTAAGACCTCAAAGCTGCCCCCAGTAGCATACTTCCTCCAGCAAGGCTCCACCTTTTAAAGGCTCCATACCCAATAGCGCCACCATCTGGAGAATAAGTGTCAAGCACATGAGCCTGTGGGGTGCATTCCTCAATCAAACCACCACACCATTTTAGTGGAGAAAATTAAACTCTTTACTATTCTGAGTTCTCCCACTCAGGAATATAGACTCTCTCCATTTATTTGCATCCATAATTTTTCTTAACACTCTTGTCCTTTATTCTGGGTGTGTTTTGCTTATTTCACTGGTGTGTTATACTTTGGGTACAGTTGGATTTTTTTGGCTGTCATATTTTGCTTTTATTTTGTTCAGCTACTTCATTTTGTAAACAGAGTCTTATGTATGAAATTAAACTCTCTTGCAAGTTCCAACAGTGACTGTTTGAATTATAGATTTTCCCCAGAAGACGATCATTGCTCTGTTTGTCCCTTTGACTATTGATTTGTTTCTTATCTAATTGCAATGGCTAGATGTCCTAGTTTGTTTTCTGTTGCTTTAATAAAACACTGACCAAAAACAACTTAGGGAGGAAAGAGTTTATTTGGTTTACCATTTATAGGCCATCATTAAGGGAAGTCAGGATGGGAATACAGGCAGGAACCTGAAGACAGGAACTGAAACAGAAGCCATGGAGGAGTGTTACTTATGGACTTGATCTCTATGGCTTGCTAACTTGCTTGATTATACTACCCAGGCTCACCTGTCCAGGGATGACTCCACGCACATTGGCCCTGGCCCTCCCACACCCATCCAGAATTTGTTGCCTACAGGTCAATCTGGTGGAGGCAGTGTCTCAACTCTGAGATCCCCTTTTCCAAGGTGTAGCAAGTTGACAGAAACTAACTGTGACACTAGACTGTCCAGAAAACAAAGCCGTGGCACACGAGCTTCCATTCCAGACATTCACCATTGGGATGACATTGACTGGTATTTTACCCCAAGGAGCAGTCCCCACACGGGGATGACTCTGAACCTGGCACCTGTCCTCCACTGGCCCAGAGTAATGAGTCAGTCTCTAACCATTGAACTGTCAGTGTGCAGCCAAGGTCGTTGTGAGTTCTAGAGCTGAGTTCCTCTGCTCAGGCTCAGATACGCTCCTTGCTAGCTATAAAGATCTGGGCAGGTTACTTGGCTTATAGTGTCTGGCGTTCTTCACCTTTTGAATTTCTTTTTCTCTAACTCTCACATCTGTCGAAACACTAGATCTTGAATCCTAGTGTTAATTCCTTTGAATAAACCTTAGCATTTCCCCCCATTTTTCTCCACATCTACCAATTCTTACTGTCACCGCCATTGTTGTTATAGATTTAGAGCCAAATCAATTAAAAAAAGAACAACAAAACCCCTTAGTCTGTATTTTCAAAATTGTTGACAGTTTCTTCACTTTATAAGCAAACACATTACTTATTTAGATTTCATCTCTTGCTTGCTGTGTTTCTTGGTCTGTTGAGGTTTCCTTTCCAGATGCTCATTTCCTTCTCCTGGGTTCTGTTAATCTCGCGTCCCCTGCAGTTCTGATTCAAGAGCACATTAGTGTAAATCCTGAACACCTCATATCTATGAATATAATACTTTTGTATACAAAAGACACCTCCCTTCCTATACTTCTTATGGAGAATTATTTTCTCATTTCTGTTTTATAGATATCAGTCCTTTTGTCTTCCAGTATTTTGTGTTCTGTAATAAAAGTCTAAAGGAGCCCTGATTTTATTTCTTCTGCACAACAACAAGATCTCTTTGTTCCTTTGTTTCCTTGCCAAACTGCAGGAACCACTTGTTCTTTCTTGTTGTTACTGAAGTGTTTTATTTGGATAAGTAAGTATAGGCCTATGTCGCTCACCATGTTCCAGAATGATGAATGGTAAGAACCCTCAAACAGTGCCCTGCTCTCTGTGAGCCCACCTCATCTGCCATCACAGTGAGGACAGGGACTCTCTCACCTCTCTTCTCTCTTTGCTGCATTTGGGGGCAGTTTTGAGTAACAGTAATCTCGGTTACTGATCTATTTTTGCCTGTGTCTAGACTGCTCTTCAGTAGCACCCCAGTGACAGAGAGTGCTCACTGCTCAAGGGGACTCATGCCTTTTGTCTTCCACGGGCACAGGGTCTACTACAGTTGACAGTGTCACCTGCTGACAGCATGCCTGAGTCCCTCTGCCCTGACGTGAATTCACTGTGTCATTGCTTGTTTTAGGGGTGACCGTTTCTCTTTCTGACAAGAGAGTATAATTTAACCTTTGTCTGTATGAAATAATAAATGATGCATATTTATGGAAAGAGTAAACCGTTCGACCCTTTTTGGATCTAAATGAAAAGGTACATGTATACCAAGAAGCATCATGCTTATAGCTGGGGTGAAGTATCACCAAAACAGACTGCCAGATACAGAAGACAAGGAACAGAGGAGCAAGCAGGCTCTGGGTGAAGGGTGAAGAGGATAGTAGAAAATCTTACTCAAGGAGATGCAGAGATGCCTCAACAATAAAAGCATACACTCTGCTCTTGCAAACAACCTGAGTTTTTTTGGCAGTTCACAAACACCTGTAATTATAGCTCCAGGGGACCTGACACATTCTTCTGGCCTCTGTAGGCAATTGCACTTGTGTGCACATATACATTATTTAATACAAAAAAATTATAAGACTACAGCCTATTCACTTCTTAGCTTCACCTTTCTCATCTAAGCCCACCCCTCTTGGCAGCTAAGGCTACCACAGCAATCCCCTGTAAAACTCACTGCTTTTCTTGCTGAGAAGATGGGCATTTCTAAATATATAGAAGAACAAATGTACACATTTATCTTTTTGTAGCATATGATACATAATTTATAATACAGAGGATTGAAAAGCACTTAGGCTGCCTCAAATATCACTCACCATATGTAGGAACATAATTGAATGACATGCATTCTAAAAATCTGGTGTGTAAAATTCTTTGAAAACGTACTCACATGATTGTGTTCAGTCTCTCTGTTTAAAATAATCTGAAACATTGCATTGGGTTGTTGTTGATTTTAATCTCCAAGTCTCCAAATTGTTTGAGATCAGAGACCTCAGAAGACCATAGATCCTTGGTAACACAGTTTGTTAACTGCCAGCATTGTATGTGTCTGTGGCGCCCATTGAGGACCTAGAATAGATTAGATTGAGGGCAAGAAACGAGGTTTCTGTATTTGGCAGTGCCCCTCTGTGCTCCCCAGTGATGGCTTACATTACAGCAGTTCTTTTTTTAAAAAAGATTTATTTATTAATTATGTATACAGCATTCTGCCTGCATGTATGCCTGCACACCAGAAAAGGACATCAGATCTAATTACAGATGGTTGTGAGCCACCATGTGGCTACTGGAAGTTGAACTTGGGACCTTGGAAAGAGCTGCCAGGGTTCTTAACCTTTGAACCATCTCTCCAGCCCATTACAGCAGTCCTTATCACACCCAGAAGCCCCTCAAAGGAAAACTAGCTTGATCTCAGACCCAGATGAAAGTTATGTGCTCATCGTTGGCCTTTTGCTACTAGTAAGATTGTTCAACAGAGAGAGGAGGGGACCCCGGTGGGAATCATGGGGTGGTACATTTGTGCTGAGAAAGGGTGAGACTGAAGTAGGCAGAGCAGGTGCTCGGGGCTTCAGGCTCTAGAAGGATGGGGTGACTGTGATGGCCTGAGGGAGCAGTAAGGACAACAGGGACCTTCGAGAATAGACCATGGAAAGCTATGGCTCTGGGAGAGCCAAGAAACTGGAATAGATCATGGAATAGATAACAATAGGCTGCGCACAGGCTCCCTGGGGACACACAGCTCTCACACCGTGTTCATCCTTGAAAGACGTCTGCTAGGTTCCATCCTCACTTCTCCCTTTCCGTCCTCACTTCCTCTACCAGATCCGTTCTAGCAACTAACATCCCCTCTGCCCTCACTCTTTATTCTACCTCACAGCTTCTGAGTACCCAGGGCTGCTGCTTTCTGTGCCTGCCCCCCCCCCCAATTCCTGGTCACCTCAAGACCATCTTTGAAGCTTCTTTTTCATTTCAGTTCTGGGGGAAACTGGTTGATGTATCATTTGCATTTTAGCTTGTTTGGTTTTATTTGTTTGTTTGTGTAAGTTTACCTCAGTAAACTGAATCTAACTGGCCTTGCTCAGTTCTTGTAAAATGTCACTGAAGAGTCTTAGGAGTTCCCTCCTCTGTATAGGGAGTGAACCATTGTAACACAATTAATAAAAACCTAGAGACTGATATTGCGGTTCAACCTGAAGGTCAGAAAAGCGAAACAGTCAGCCACTGGCTCTTACCTCTATCTGAGTCTGAAAAGATCCCACCTCCAGGAATCTCAGAATGGGACTAAGAGCTGTCTCCTCCCATCTTATATTCCTCTCTAGAGCTGGGATTAAAGGCACACACTGCCCAGTTTCTATGGCAACTAGTGTGGCTACTGGGATCAAAGGTATGTGCTACCATTGCCTGGTCTGTAAGGTTGACCAGTGGGGCTGTTTTACTCCCTGATCTTCAGGCAAGCTTTATTTATTAAAATACACTACATATTATGATCCAGCTAGAAGCTTTACAGGAAGTCACAAGGCACAAAAATGGCTGCTTGGAGCCATCCTGTTAGCTGATTCTGTCACTGAGATGGTTTTCCTTAGAGAAAGTTGTGGGCGTGGTAAAAACTAATATGATGTCTTCAGCCATTGGAGAGCATAGAGGGCAGGCACCACACGAGCACAACTGCCTTGCTCCTTGTCTGGCTACAAAGACAAAGGGTACAGATGCACACCAGCAAATACTCAGAATGTCAGGGGGCTGATCAAATCTGATATGGTTTGGATGTGAGATGTCCCCACAGATTCACATGTTGAGAACTCGGCCCCAAGCTGATGGAGCTACTTTGGGAGATTCTAAAAAACTCAGAAGTGTGGCTTAGCTAGAGAAAGTAGGTCACTGGGTGGGAGTTGTCCTTGAAGGTCATATTTTTCCTTGGTCTGTCTGCCTCTGCTTCCTGAGTGCTGCTTGGTAAATAAGCTGTTGACCACACACTTCCTCCGCCATGATGCTCTTCTCAACACTTGAGGCCAAATGACGGAAAACTGAACCCTCTGAATCAATGAGCCAATATAAGTCTTTCTGCCCTAAATTGTTCATGTTCAGTATTTTCTCGCAGTGATAAAAAAAAACAAAACAATCCACTATTGCACTACACTAGGGACTCAGACCCATACAAACCACTCCTACTGCAAGAGATGCAAGCCTAGACGGAGCTGGCCCAAAGCTGGGCAAGCATGAGGCATCCCCAAAGACTTACTCCATGGTCATAGAGGAATTTGCAGGGTTGCATATCAGGCACAGTCATCAAGATGACAGGACACCTTGAACTGAGCTGTGAGAGGACCAAGCAGCAGAAACACTAATTGCTAAAACTGTCAATGGTTTAATGGCTGAACTGTTAATGGCTTCTGGGAAGGCTCCCGCCAACAGAGCTGGAGAGCTATCGTTGTTGCTAGAGGACTGGCTTTCCTGTCCCTGTCCTGCAGATGGGTCCTGTGGCCAAGGACTTTGAATGTGCAGCTCTCGCTCCAATCCTCTGCTGAGTCTGTTCTGCTGCCTCACCATAGATGTTGGGGATCAGAACCACATTTCTTCCTGCTACCAAAAAGGTCTATGTGGGGTCTGTGGAGTCACCATCCCTAGTAACACACTCTACATTTGTCCCCGTTTGCCTTTAAACTACTCTGTTTTCCCCCAGTTCTCTTGGAGCAGGTGATAAAATCTAGGCAGGCGCTGAGTCTGTAGTTTTCTCTCTGCTGGGAAAATTGATCTTCAGGAAGCCTCAAGGAAGGCTGGGGACATTACAGGGATGGGCCAGTAATGAACTCCCAAGTCATGCATTAATCACAGGTAGTGGACAGGAAGGTACTACCTGACATCATGAGCTACTACCTCCAGACCTGGGAATACAGAGGCCCTGTCCTTGGGGTTCAAAAGGTAATTTCTAATACAGTCATAAGCAGAGTCTCATGTGTCTGCCTGGTGCGTCTTTGGGGGTTCAGGCCTTAGTGAATATACAATGCTGTCAGGTTGCTTTGTGCAGAGCTTGGTGTTTTGGTGCAGGCTATGTCTGCTAGTTAGGAGCCTTGGGAGTCAGGCAACTCGGTTCTATTGTCTGACCCTACAGCTTAATAACTTGGTGATCTTACACAAATGAGTGAAACTCATTGGGCCTAAGTTCTCCTACTTGCAATACTGGTGGCCACCTTGTAGGCTCATTGTGCAGATGTAAGGAGATAGTGTATATCTAGCTACCACGCCCTGGAGCCTGCATCCAATGCCAGTTATAATCTGAAGGTATGGGTAAGTTGACTGGAGCTTTTGCCTGCTCTGTGTCTGAACCGTGACATCTAGGACTTGAGCCAGACACTTGTTCCTGAGAGCTTCATAGTCAATGGATAAAATCATGACTCTCATAGCCCCTGCCTAGCTTCTAAACAGGCACAGCCACGTCAAGGTCTTCAGCTGGCAGATGGTGCTCAGACCAGGCATAGAGGCAGAGTGGGCACACTGGCTGAAGCCCTCACACTCTCTCAGTATGTTCTCCGTGTTCTGGTTTCTTGCTTTCATCCGTAGGTGGACCCATTATCTATAATGAAACACTCAGCATTTAGCAGTTCCACAGCTATTGTGGTCCTTGGCTGAAGGGCTCTGGTTATGAAATGTAGCATTTCCACAAGAAAGCAAAGAAGGACACCAGCAATTGTGTTCCTGGGTTGAGAGCAAGAACCGTTTAGCAGTGAGGACTCACACTCAGTGGCTGCAGCCCTCCATGGTTTTCCTGGGGTACTTCAGTATTGCTTGTGTGGGTCACGTCTTTGAGAGTTCTCAGAGCTGCCGCAGTACACAAACAGTTGAAGGCTCATCTGTGATAAAGAATCAGAAAACTAGAACATGAAGATGATGATGGGGAAGGCAGGCCAGACTTTTTTTTTTTTTTTTTTTTTTTTTTTAGTTGTCTAAAGAAAAGAGCTCTGAGCCGGGCGGTGGTGGTGCACGCCTTTAATCCCAGCACTCAGGAGGCAGAGGGAGGTGGATCTCTGTGAGTTCGAGGCCAGCATGGTCTACAAGAGCTAGTTCCAGGACAGCCTCTAAAGCTACAGAGAAACCCTGTTTCGGAAAATAAAAAAAAACCTCTGTCCTGAAGATTCCAGAGGCCTAGGGGAGGTGGGTGCAGAACAGGATGACAGAACATGTTTCTTCAGCACATAGGAGTACATCTGCTGTGGCCAGGAGGATGCCCACACACAGGGATGGGGATGACGGGGCCTTAGGGCATTGCCTACAGTTTGAAAATCATGTCGGATGATTTCTATTCATGATCTCTGCTTCCTTTTGAGAGGGAGCAGTGGGCCACCTGCTGAGTTGACAAACATGGGTTCTGAGCTTCTTTAGAGAAGCCTTCTGGTTGATCTAAGGAAATATCCGGTGAGCCCAAACTCTTCCAGCCTAACTGAGAAGACCTTGGATAAAGTGATAGGCTGCTTTATTCATATTCATTAAGACACAAACAACAACAAAAAAATTAATATTTGTACTTCCTGATTTTTCTAAGGCTACCTAATTTATTTTAGGTGAACCCTTTTGAAATGTGTGGTGCTTGTTTACTCAATCACCCTGCCAGCCATTCCTCCTGAAAATGTTTATTCAATGCTTATCAAATGGCCTCACTTATGCCAAGAGGTGGGAAGCTAAATAACTGGTTTTCAACCCACCTCAATTCTCAAATGTTCAGAGCGCGTTCTGGTCACGTAACAACACTGGGTAGCTCGGTCCTTGCTTCCCAACTAAGAAAGCCATGATAAAGAGTGGTTAGTGGGGCCAATGAGATGAGTTCCCCCTCAAAGGGAAGAAGTAATAAAAACATCAACATGGTTTTCACAACATAGGCACTTCCCCGCCAACCAGTTACCCCCATCCCTATGTGAGGGCATCCTCCAGGCCACAGTATATACACCTGTTTGCCAAAGGAACATGCTGGAATTCTGAGTATCCTGTTCCTCTTTTCCCCTAGGCTTCTGGAATCTTCTAAGTAGAGCTTTGATGAGCTGATTTCAGTCCCCAGGACCTACACAATGGAAGGGCAAACACAGACTTCCACAAGTCTCCTGACCTTTGCACTCATGAGTGTGTGGGGGGGGCACAGATAAATTATAATATAATATAGTATGTATGTATTATGTATACATATAAGAGTTAGTGGGTCCATGAATTATCTAAACTCATGGGGGAATCAGAATCCAGATCTTCACTCTCCTCCCCATCTCTTCTTGTCCACCTAATTGAGTTTCCAATCTTTGCTCTGCTCAACTCTTGAAATCTTATCTGCAGCTTTTCTCTTTCCTCTAGGACTGATCTGTCGGCTTTTCAGGGTGACAGGTTGATAGAATCAAGTCATCTGTGCTAGCCAGGAAGGTAATAATGGCTTCCTGCAACTCTTCAATGTCTTCGCTTTGACCCTGGCTCGAGGTCATGTGCTTTCAAACAGTTCTTCATCTCTGGCTCTAACAGAGTCTGGCTTGGTTGAAGTTAGGACTGTATTTTAGGCCAAAACTTTGAATCTGGTCAAGGTATAATTTTGCCATTGTTATACATCTCTGGATAGTCAGATGAATTCACACACACACACACACACACACACACACACACACACACACCCTTACCTATATGTATATAATCAACATTTTCCCCAAGAGATTGAGTTTGAGTGATGATAGCCACAACGACTTCTCATCTAATAAAGTCTTCCAAAAGTTAGAGGTCCTTCTCCAGCTTCCAAAGAGACCCCACACCTGCTTGGGATTGGCAGGCAGCCCAGCTGCCCTGCTGTCTGGGATCTGGCAGTTGTCTTGCCCTAAATAAACCAATCTAAAGGATATATTCCCGAGCAAGTAAGATGGGTATTTTTGATGGGCATCGAGCAGAGATGTAGTTTATTGGATTTTACCTCACAACTGATTTGTTTCTGCCAGACGTTGATATGCAACCCCGACTCCGTGATTTCAGGCCTCAGGAGTATTAATGTATAAACAACCCTCCGTTGCTCCGTCTGCTAGTAGGAGCCTTAATTTATCACAGAGATGGTAGAGTTGCAGTTTCTCATCTACTTGCAAAAAAAAAAAAAAAAAAAAAAAAAAAAAAAAAAAAAAAAAAAAAAAAAAAAAAACAAGAGGCAGCTGTAGGGAATGTATCTTCTCTTCTCTCTTTTAAGAATTCATTCTTTGGAATAAGAGAGAAATTTATTCTAAAATATCTTCATCCCGAAGGAAATAAAAACCCTACTTAATGGTGGAGAGTCTCCCCTGGGCTTTGATTAAGTGGAATCGCAAAGCCAGGCTTTCTGTACTTGTTGTTGTTTGTCGTCGGGGCTGTTTAGACTTGGGGAAGAAAACCTTGTCTCAGGCACCTAATGTGACAGGTACCTTCTGAGACACAGATGTCTGCCTGCTAGAACCTGCTGCCACCACAGGTGTGCGGGGAGGACACACGTGAGTGGGTGTCCTGCTGATGAGTGTGGAATGAAGGCAGGGAAACATTGCCTCTGTTACTTAACCTGGATGCAGTGCCTCTTCTGCTATGCTGAAAATATAGCATTCTTCATGATTTTTTTTCTGATTATAAAGACAGAACCATTCCTCATGAAAACATTTGAATGTATAACTTCATAGAGAGGATGACAAAAACCTACTTGTAGAGTTGTGAAGATGGCTTGGTGGGGAATAGTGCTGGTCGTGCAAGTAGGAAAACCTGAGTTCGCATCCCCAGAAACTATACAAGAGTCAGACACATAGCATGAGTACCCGTAATCCCAGCGCTCCTATGGGGAGATGGGAGATGGGGAGGGGTGAGTCCCTGGGAACTCATGGGCCAAATAACCTGGAGCGTGAGGCAGAAAACAAGAGCTTGTCTCCAACAGGAAGAAGGTAAGGACCTTGTGCATATTTGTGACTGTGCATGTGTGTGCACGCACGCGCGCACACACACACACATACACACACACAATCTTCCTTGTAATCC
Source organism: Arvicola amphibius (assembly GCF_903992535.2). NCBI lineage: Eukaryota > Metazoa > Chordata > Mammalia > Rodentia > Cricetidae > Arvicola > Arvicola amphibius. The sequence goes on along the minus strand of NC_052050.1, from coordinate 68,103,982 downwards.
TACCACCAAGAGTTAGCATTTGTTGCCACTCTATCTATACCCAGCCTATTCTATCTTAATACATTTATGTTGTTTTCACAGAACTGAAATCTTCCTATACATCTTATCTGACCTGTTTCTTCATTTAATTGTATATTTCATAGTTGTTGTTATTAAAAATATATTCCACATCTCTGCACAAAAAGGTCATTGTAATACCACAACAAAGCAGTGAATAGACTTATAGCACCCACTACCTTTTTAAATTCAAGAGAAGGGGACCCTGAAGAGATGGCTCAGTGGTTCAGTGCACTTTCTATACTTGCAGAAAACACAGGTTTCATTTCCAATACCCACATGGTGGCTCACCACTGCCTGTAACTCCAGTTCCAGAGGATCTGATGCCCTCCTCTGACATCATATGTTCCACATGTATGATTCATATGATATACATGCATACACGCATACACATAAATAAAATGAAAAATTTAATATATCTATAAAATTCAAGAGAGGGATAGACATTACATCATTCTATAGGGGACTGTTTGATTGTTATTGAGATAAACAGTTAGGCAGAGGGTTCTGAGCACCCGACCTAGTCTTGGGAAGTCAGGAAGATTTCTCCAAGCAAGTGATGTTAAGGCTGAGAGCTCAGGATGGGCTGAGGCAGCAGCTGTGAGAAGCAGGGCCGGGGACACGAGTTCTCTGGCCCAGAGCTCGGGTAGGAGGGGTCGATGGGAAAAGACAGTGTGGGTGAGAGGAGGAGGAGGAAAGAGCTGAACCGAGCTAACAGCAGACACGGTAAGGACCGACCACATGAACGACTACGTTTAGGATAGGGGACTTTTTCTGAGAGAACTGATAAGCCATCAAGGGTTTTAGTCATTGAGTGTGGCGGAGAGGGTGGGGAGATTGCCCTGCATAGTCGTTCTATTGTACAGAATTGTGATGGGTGGTGGGTGTGAGGAGCTGGGTCAGGAAGCCACCACTGTAACCTAGGTGACCCTCTCAGGATGCTAAAATGGGGAAGCCTGGGGAAGACCAGGTCTTTGTGGGTAGGGGATGATGGCGAGAAGCCCGCACATTGGCTTAGTTTAAACAGACTGGAATGAAGCAGGTATATTTTGAGTGAAAAGTTGAGAGTTAGGAATCACCATGAGGACAGCAGAGGAAGCAATGAGTGGTTGAAACTGTCCAGGCTAAGGTGGTCTAGAGAGGCCGAGCCTCTGCGCTTTGGGAGGGGAAATGGGGTGCATCTCAGCTACACCTCCTCATCTCTGTCCACCCAGGCTCAGCTGAAGTCAGCTGCTCATGACAGCCCTCACCATTTGACGTTGTGCAGCAGCCAGCTCCCACCAGTGCACGAGTGCTGACTGACTTATCTTGGGGACTTTCCTGTGCCTGTTGTTTGAATTTGGCTGTGTCAGAAACGTTCACAAATGGGAACTGGCAAGTGCTAAGAATTAGCGCTTTGGAAAGTATCTTTTCCTTTTCACAGATAACAGATTGTTAAATATTTACCAGCATGCTGTTTTTGACCAACCTCTGTATTTGTTCCTGATGTCATTTTGTGGTTTACTTCCCTTGGAATCCGTGAAAGACAGTAAACTGTGATCATCTTGATTTATGTCTTGAAAATCTCTGATTTGCTTTTAAATCATCAGCCCTCCAGGGTAAAGAGATAGTCAGCCAGCAGCTCCTTGAGTCATGTGACCTTCCTCAGTCTCAGTGCGGGCCGTCTATTTCCCCACCACAAACACACCCAACAACCTAACACAGATCAGGGTGCTCCTGTAGTTTCTCTAGTTTGAGAGTCTTGGGCAGTTCAATGGGGTTCTTGGCTTAGGCGGCCAAGGGCTCTTTCTAGAGGCTCTAAGGGCAAGCCCCCTTCTGTGCCCTACTACAGTGTGCTAAGTGAATTCAGTTTCTTGTGCCAGTGGGACCAAAGTCCCCACTGTTTGCTAGCTGGTAGGGCTGCTGCGTCCATAAATATCACATTCTCTTCTGCCAATGCCTCCTCCTCTGCTCCCAGCTGGAGAAAGCCCTGGACAGCTCCCCCGTCTTAGCCTGCCCCTGCAATTGTGTCCTGTGCTTTTCGTAAGCTGGATAGCTTAAAGCATTGATGATTATTTTTTTTTTGTAGTGCTGTAGGCTCAAAGTCAGAACTGGGAGTTCCCTCCAAAGCACCTCTCTAGGACTCTTTCTTTCCTTTTTCCAGGTCCGAGTGTCTCTGGGTTGTAGCAGCCGCACCCCAGTTTCTAGCTCAGTCTTCAGTACTGTGGTCCCTCTATATTCTCCTCTCTCCATGCCTGAACCCACATCTTCCATTACTTGTATGGGGCCACCCTGATGACATCCCCTTCCCTAATGCAATGGTTTGATCTTAAATTTTTCATAATGCCCTTCTATGTGTTAAAGGCATAGTGTTTTGATTGCCAACTTGACACATCCTATCACCACCTGGCAAAAGAGTCAAATGAAGGATGGTCTAGATCAGACTGTGGGTGTATCTATGGGGATCATCTTGTCTAGATCAGACTGTCTGTGGGTGCATCTGTGGGGATTGTCTTGGTTGCCTTAATTGAGATGGGAAGGCCCAGCCCGAATGTGGGTGGCATCACTCCCTGGGCCTTCTAAGAGTGGAGCAGGTGAGCTGAGCACTAAGCAAGCATGCGTGCATTTCTCTCAGCTTCTGACTGTGGGTGTGATGTGAGCAGCTGCCTCAAGCTCCTGACTGACTCCCCTGCTCTGATGGACTGTAGTCAAGAGTTGTGAGGGGGACATAACCTTCTCTTCCCTCAGCTGACTTGGTTAAGTTTCTTATCCAGGCAGCAGAAAGGGAAGTAGAGCCTGTATCCACAAGGTTGGGGTCTTTTTCAGAAGTGGAAGGAGCTTAAGAGGCAGGGCCCAGTGGAAGGAAGATGTGGATTCCTTTCCCTTGTTATTACTTAGTAGCCAATAAGTAAGGTATTTTTCTCTCTACTGTGTACTCCCTGGCCATAGGCCCAAAGCAGCATGGCCAATGACCAAAACTAACAAAGCAATAAGCCAAACAAATCTACTCTTCAGTAGTTGTTTACCTCAGGGACCTTGTCTCAGCAAGGGGATGTCTCAATAATATCTGTAATAATAAGATTCTATTTCCAAATCAAGTCACATGAGCAGCGGGTTAAGATCTCATCATATCTTTCTGAAGAGCACAGCACATCCCCTTAACAATGCTACAATAACAATTTAGTCACAGGAATGGTGTCGGTGATGGCAAATGTTGATTGTCAGCTTGACAGGACTTAGGGTTGCCTAGGAGACACACCTACAGGTGTATCTACATGGGAGTTTCCAGAGAGGTTTCACTGAGGAAGTAAGATCCACCTTGTCTATGGAGTTAGAACTCCCAGCATGAATAAAGTGGAAAAGGGGACTGAGCAGGGGCATCAGCCCCTTCCTGCTTCCTGACTGTGGACACAATGTGACCACCCACTCTATGCTCCTCTAGACCTTGTCCACCGTGATTGACCAACCACACCCTTAAACCCTGAGCCAAAACAAGCTCCTCTTTCTTTGAGCTGCTTTCGTCACGTATTTTGTCACAGCAACAAGAAAACTGACGAGCTCAGTATCTCGTTATAGTCACAGGTCCCAAGAATGTGGGTGTGGAGTATTGGGGAAGGGTGTCACCAATAGAATTCTGTCCATTTTCAAATGTGCCCGTCAGGGTCACTGGCTGACAAATCAGAGCCCGTGCTCTCCATGAGGTGACAGCAATGCACTAGTTTCGTCTTTCTCCTGTCATGAAGGTTCTGCAGTTCTACGTTATAGTTGTGTGTGTGTGTGTGTGTGTGTGTGTGTGGTGTGTGGTATGGAAGGACACACGTATGCTGTGGTACATTTGTGGAGGTCGGAGGGCCACTTGTAGGAGTTAGTTCTCTCCTTCTGTATGTGGCTCCCAGTGGTCAAACTCAGGCCATCAAGCTGGGTGCAAAGTGGCCTGTACCTCCTGAGCTATCTATCTAGTCCATCCCGAGTTTATTGTCTGCCTGGCAGACCTCACTGTTTTCCTTCTTGGCTCATGAGCTGAATCAGAGGCCGGGATGGGCAAGCTATCATGAAGCTCACTCCTACTTCTCAGGCATGACCATCTCTGCTCCAAATCAACAGCGACGGCAAGTTTGCTGTTGCTTTTTAGTTATGTTCCTGACGTTAGAACGTGTGTAACAAACCACTCCTCATTTTCCCTCACAGGCCTCCGCTTGGAGGAGGCTTTCACTCTCTAGCTGCCCGGGCTCTTCTGCAGCTCCCCTGGCGGCTTGCGTGCTTGCTCAAACTCCAGTCGTCTTCAGGGCACCTCTCTTCCCATCTGCCCTCTCTTTTCATCTCCCCCGGCAACAGGGTACCCACTTTGAGTGATGGCTGTGTTTCATCTGCAACTGACTAAAATTACAAGGCAGTCAGAGACTCCCTTTTATCTCTCCCCGCCTCGAAGTCCAGCAACTCCCAAAGTTAAAACACGGGTTTTTATGAAGCAAACAGGAGTCTGGTTGGAAGCTGTGGCTTACAGACATGTGGACAGCTGGAGGGCCTCCCGCTGGGGGACCAGTTTGCTCTCCCCTGAGCAGCATCCTTTGGGAAATTTAATTATGTTGAGTTATCCTCTGACCTATGACCATCCACTCCTTCTAGAAAGGTTAGAGAATATCATTAGTCACTAGGAAATTTTGTTCTTGGATATGTTTGGTTCTTCTGTTGCCTTGTATATTCTCAAAGGATAATGTGTCAATCACTTTCCCCCCCACTGTGGCTGTTTTGTAAAACAGCTTGAGAACCCAAGCTTGGAAAAATGTTCTCTTTCATTACTGTGTGGTTTTCCATGCTGAACCCCTTCCCCGAGGAGGCACGACAGCCCCGGATGCAGAAGCTAGGGTCTTATTGCCTCCAAAGCCAAGCTCTAGCCATATCTGCCACAGCCTCATAGATCACAGCTCTGTACTGTGGTCACAGCATGAGGATGAGGAAGACTTCCATTGGAGGACAGAGCTGAACCTGTCACTTGGTCTTATCACCCTCTGTTCAGAGCCAAACATGTACCGTGCCCAAGACCAGGGCTCCAGACACATGAATCCTCCATCATAGAAGTGAGGGTTAATGGTGCTGGAACCCAAGACAAGCTGACTATTGTGAAACTTGTCTCTGCAAAATGAGGGCTGGGTTTCCCTTCCGGGGACACTGAGAGAGACAGATGAGTTAATGGGAGCAAAAGCAAGGAGGCTGGAGCGACAGGAGCAGGAGAAATGACTAGAAGACTAAGACCTCTGCTAATGACGTTCCTCACACAGGACAGGGTCCCAGACAGCCCCCCCTCCCCCCGCAACACACACTCTGCCTCTGAACAGAGCAGCTGAGTATTCAGGTGAATAGACCTCACCCTCCACCTTCCCAGCGAGACTTGACAAAGACAGAAGTCACCACTGTGGGATGGCTGTAAAGACGATAACTTCACGGGGAATTTCTACATACATGTTGGTTGACAGAATAAATGAAGATCAAAATCTGAAACGGCAGGGTTTGGGTCTTTCCTCGCCAGGATCCCCTCATCCAGCTACAATGTGTGCAGCGGGAGGTGGGGGTGGGAGAGAGCTCTGCTGCCTTCAGGACTTCAAAGGGAATGCGGAGCCATTCACAGTGGCTGGCAAGGCCTTGGCAGAAGCTCCAAATCCCCAACACGGGATTAGTCATCTGAGCCCGTGTTCAGCCACAGAAGGAATTTAAAGCCATGTAAGAGTGTGCTTCGCTGAAGCAAATGTAAGTTGTCACGATTACAAACAGCGTATTTTAAACTGAACAGAAACCCAGGGAGGTTGCTTGATTCCTGGGTGGGATTAGGCGAAGCAGCTGGTAATTGCGGCTTATAGGATCTTTCTCAGGCACCCATCCTCATAGTTACGATGATGCGCATCTGGCTTTTGCTTGAGTACCCCAAACAAATAACTGCATTGCAAGGGGCAGTCCTGCCTCCCAGGCCTTCTGGACCCACTAATGTAATTGTAACCAGGAGATGGGTGTTCAAATGATTTATCTTGGAGCTCTCTCTGCTGCTTCAAGCCACTACCCCAGGACCTGACCAGACAGGGTTGGAAGAGAGCCAGGTAACAAATCTGTGTGTGCTTTGTAAGGAGCCTTGAGGGGGACTGTTGTTCACCAGGCAACAGCTCATCCTGATTGGCCAGCATTATTAAAAGTTTGACTATTACTAGTGGGAATAAGTTTTATGTGTGTGTATGCATGTGTGTACGTGTGTGTGTGAGTGTGTGTGTGTGTGTGAGAGAGAGAGAGAGAGAGAGAGAGAGAGAGAGAGAGAGAGAGAGAGATTGATTTGTTGATTCTGAGTCTTGAGAGATTGCTCAGAAAGTTTTTTTGCCATACGAGCATACATAAGTTTAACCCCAGAACTGTTGCAAAAATGTCAGGTGTGATGGTCCCCTCTTGTAATCCCAAAGTTAGGAAGACAGAAACAGGCAAACCCCTACACTCTCCTACCCAGCTAGCCTAGCCCCCTAGGTAAGCTTCAAGCCAGTAAAAGACCCTGTACTGAGAAAACGGTAGATGGCATCTGAGGAATGACCCTCAACATTGTCCTATGGCTTCCACACACTCATACACACATGTGTGCCTATATACACATGAGCACACATATGCATAAAGAAATCCCATTTAGATACCCATGTATGGTTATTATGGCATTTCCTGTAAATGGATTATTTGTGTTGACCAAAGACATTAGAAACCCCTTCCCCCGGGAACTGTGTTTCCAGGGCTGCCTAATGGGATAATTCTAGCTCTAAGACAGCAGGTGGAGTACAGAATTCTCTCACACCTGTCTTCAGCAAGATAGGATTAGAGAAAACTTCAATCCCCTGGACTCCCTTGTTCGTAGTCTTGCTCACTAAGAACTTCAGCACAGAGGCTGATGAAAGCTGGGGAGAGTGTTTCAGAGACTGCATTGAAGTCTCCTTTCGAACCAAGTTGATGAGGCTGTTAAGGCCTTCTTCAGCTTCCCAGAGTCCCGTTAAGATTCCATCAGTGATTCTGCTCCCCTCCCCACCTACACAGGCTATGCTGCCTGGCTAGCTGGGTCCCGAGCTCCTGCCAAGGCCCAATCCACATGAGGTGCTACTTTGACAGAGGTAGGGATGGGAGGAAGACGCTCACAGCTTCTGCTCTGGCAGAAGCTCTAGGGACATGTGGCCTAGAACAGGTACCCACAAGGGGTCTGGGCACTGCTGTGACAAAAATAGAAGAGGTATTAATTGGTGCATTCTGAGGGGACCGTGGAAGAAGAGGCTGAGAACAGGGCTCCTTGGGACCAACAGTTAGACAGGTGGCAGCAGAGTTGGCTGCCTCCTGTGTCAGCCTCAGCCCCTCATGCCCAGCCCCTGTGAAAGTGGGCTAGTGTCTGCACGGCTAAAACGTGGTCCCTGGAGAGGTTCCTGTGTGGATGCTGCAGCCCGGACATGAAGCACCCCATCCTCTGTGTTTATTTACCATGGATATGTTTGCTTTTCTGCCTTGGCATGGAGACGGATGTTTACAGGCACAGCATCAAAATATTGACTCAAAGTAGGCCGTGGTTCCAGGATTGAGAGGAGGGAAAACACAACTCACTTTCTGCACTGATAAAGGCCTGTGTACTGAGTGCGCCATGGTGCCTGCATCCTCAGTATGCTAGAGCAGCATGGTGGAAGTCCGCTGACGGGCTTCCTCAGCAGCAGGCCACGGGCTTCCTTCTCAATGTTGTATGACACAAATGTACAGAAGCAAAGCCCCCGTCTGCTAAAGGACATTAGGGTCTCACCGTCCACATCTGCTTTCACCTGAAGAAACAGAAGAAACAACATTGATCAAAATCTGTGCTTGGAGTCTCACAAGGTCTGAAGACGCAGGTGTGAAATGTTCCATCTCCCAACGCTCCCCCCTGCCTCTCTGCATTCTGTGCTGGCAGGAGATCAAGAAACACCTGGAAATGTGTTTGGAATGTAGGATTCAGTTTTCATTAGCGTCTGTTGGAGACAGTTGCCAGGACACCAACACTGGCATTCGGCAAGTCATTCCTGTGCCTCAGTGGATGAGGAAGACTTTCAAGGAAGTGAAATTACATATCTATACAGCCCAGCGTTGTAAGAAGACAACATCATAGTAAGAATTGTCTTAGGCAGGCTAATCCAGTGTGAAGTTCCCGTGGGCAGGTAAAAGTTGTGGGAACCATCACCTGGGAAATCCCTAACCCTCTAGACCCCAGGACATGCAAAAAAAAAAAAAAAAAAAAAAAATCCTCCCTGTATCTCTGCATGCCTCCTGGGTACACATTTAGTGTGCCACTGCATTGACTGGTTCTCTCTTGCTCATGTAACTCTTGCTTCAGCGTAACACTCAGGTCTGTGGAAAACCCTGGATGGGAAGCTGGCTTCTGCACTGAGCAGGGCCGGGCAGCTGTTCCACAGGGAGCTCAGCTGAGAAGGGCTCTTAGGGATCCAATCCCTCACTCTGGAGGCTTAGGGTTGGTACTTTCTGTGGACTTAGAGCCTGCTGAGCAATAGCTCCTTGGGTGGGGCAGGACTCAGACCAAGGTAAGCCACCCTGATACCAGTAAAACCCAGTTCATACCTGTGGTATGGCCCCTCAAGTGCCCACTCTGCCTCAGTAGGACTGGCAAAATGACCTCTGGGTAAAGCTTGTAACCAGAGCTTTGGAGACTCAAGGATTCATGAATCGAATGGGCAGTGTCCAGATATCAGACAGCAGGAGTAGTGGTCCAGAAGCTGCTGGAAGCATGAATGACCTTGCCCGTGGTGAGAGCCAGATACCTTGGGGCCTGGGACATGGAAGCATTTACTACCTGGTGATCGATACCCCAACTCCTGATCACCCTGACTGATACACCCAACTTCAGGGAGGTTTTTCTGTTCTTTTTCATTTTCCTTAAAAGAGAAAATTGGCATTGGGTTGGGAACTTTTCTCCAAATTTGCATATTTGGGAACATCTCTCTTTCTCACTGAGATAAGTGTGTAATTCCCACAGCACACACAGGAGGACGTGCCCCGTCAGCAGTCTGTGTTGGTTTCTGGCTGCTAGGAGGGTCTTTGATGAAACTGACTCATTTTCTGTGACCTTTAAAAAAAAAAAACTAAATCATTTAAGAGAATAGTGTCAGCAAAAATGAAGATATAAAAACATCAGTTAAAAACGACAAATATGGATTAGAGCAGAGATTCCACCAGCTTCCGGCCTCCATGACAGGGGTTCTTCATCTTTTCCACTCACGGGCCCTTTACACCAACACTGGGGCTAGAGAGAGGGCTCAGCAGTTCTGAGCCCTGTTCCTGCAGAGGACCCCAGTTCAACGCCCAGCACCCATGTCACGTGACCTACCAACTGCCTGTAACCCCAGCTCCTGGTGACCAGATGCTTCCTTCTGGCCTCTGTGGGCTCTGCGCTTGTATTCGCAAAGTTACACAGAAATTACACAATTAAAAATAACAATAAAATCCATAAAATAATGAATCATTCATTGATGATAAGTTTTCTTTTAAAACAACTCTTTGGTATGCACACAATTTACCATTAATGATGAAAGAAAATTGCATACTAATGAGATGGCTGTCATTGTTTGTTGACCACATTACAGTCCAAAGTCATCTTATGTGATGAATGATAGAAAAATATTGTCTTTGTTTTCCATAATTAAACCATTATATTCTGCTAAGAATAGAAAACTTTATTCACATAGCAAAAATACTATAATGCCTAACACATAGTAGGCCCAATCTGAGTCTAGGTATTTGAGGTAGTATCTGTTGGTGGTGTGTGTGTACATGTGCAATACAAGAGCATGCCTGTATTATGTTCAGGACCAAGGCTGCAGTGAAGTCACGTGGTCCAACACAGGCCACTCTGTCATGAACACCTGGGAGTCATTAACACATCTGATTTTGGATTGTTGGTCATCTTGCATTCAGAAACCTTTCATTATTGATCAGGTCACAGCCCACACTTTAAGAACCTCTTTGAGTGCCTAGAGAGATGGCTCAGTGGTTAAGAGCACTTGATCTTCTTGCAGAGAACCTGGATTCAGTTCCCAGCAACCCTGTTTGGCAGCTCCCACCTGTAACTCCGGGTCCAGGCGATCCTCGCTGCCCTGCGGACTCCTGTTGGCACCTGTGGAAACATGGTGCCCATCCAAACAAACCTTTTAAAGACAAGTATCGGGGACAACCCGTCTGAATGTCGGTTCCTTCTCTCTTGTGTTATTACACATTTTCCATCTTTGCACATCAGACTCTCATTTGCACGGGGCTGTTGTTGAACTGGATGGTCCTTCGTGCCCTAATAATCAGTATTTGATTCTAAGAAAACAAACTGGAGGCAGAGAGAGATTTTCTTGAGGTCCTCCACAGCAGAGATGGAGCCAGTTATACAACCCCATAGGATTTGAAATCAGAGTCTCAAGCTGCTTATGTTAGTCCTGTGTAGTAGCTATATACTGTATGGAGGGCCCAGTAAAGGGCTGGGCTAAGCAATATCAGGCTTGGTTTGTGTTAAGAAAGTGTGGATGTTTCCATTCATAACTCAGAAAACACTTACAGTGTTGGTGTGAAAGATGGGTTATTATGTTTAAGAAATGAGAGCCAAAAGCTCTGAGGCAGGAGTTAAACCCGAAGCCATAGAGACTGTACAACACCTCACCACAATGCAGGCTTCACCTGTGCACACGGAAGGACTCCCTGACTCTTACTTAACCTCTGGTCCCTCTTCCTCACCTGCGAGAAAAAACGGCGACAACCGCTATGCAGAAAATGTGTGTTGAAGCAGCGTCTTCAGTCACAGGGACCTACCCTTCACCTTGAGCTCCTAACCTGAACTCCACACTCCTGGAAGGGACGCCATGTTCATGCCTCATGCAGGGAGATGTGAGGGAAGTAGCAGAGCAGTGGGGCAGGAGTGCTACTGGATCCTCATGCCCTTGGCATGATGCCCATGTTAGTGCATCCTCTCCAGCTGTGTGCACACACTGGCGCACTGAGAGGCAGCCGCTGCAGACCCACTCGCCCAGACAGGGCTCTTGGAAGGAAGACTATATTTGAGCTGTAGTCCCTGGTTAAGCTATGCACTACGATCCCTCTAGGGAGGCAAGTGGCAGGGGTTCCTGCTGGTGTCACACGCCACACAGGGGCACCAGATTCCCATACTTTTGGCTGCCTAATTTTTAGCTTATTAAGTTTATTTCCTACTCATTACTTTCCTGGGGAGATGAGTGCAAATGTCTCTGCACTCCGGAGAGGGCAGCAACCACAACCAGAGGAACGATTCCACCCAAGCCTCGACTGGTGGACCAATGAGTTTACTGGGGTTATTTATGGAAGTCAGGTAGCCCAAAGGCAGATGCTTTATCAGAACATCCACCCTGGCATGAGTGATGACTCACGGAAGCTGCATCCCTGGAGTTCCCTGTGCAATGAGAAAGGAACTCCAGCCACAATAGTTTCCTGTCTCCAGCAGTTGTTACTGCTGATAAAATGGGGTGGGGGTGGATGCGAACCTTAGTATCCAAGCTTTCTGAGTCTCAGGAGCTCTTTTCTCTCCAGGATGAAATATCTTAGTTTGGAAAATATAACTACACAGTATTAACTGGGCCTTAGTTTCCTCACTGGTCAAGTGTAGGTAGCATTCCCTTGCCCGGGTCTGTGGCTCTCCCATGTGTGTGTTTCCTGCCCATGACAGGGCCGTCCAAAGCTTTTCCTCTCCTGCCACCCTGTCAGTCTCCTGGCCCCGTAGGACCTTTACCTCAAATGAGGAACTCAGGGAAGGAGCCATTTCCAGCCCCCTCCGGTGATCTGATGGTAACAAGTCTCCTGAATTGGCTTCCCTTTCTTCACACAAGTCAGGGAGAGTGAGTTGTGTTGGTGATGGATTTACATAGGGGAGCACATTTCTCTTCAATTTATCTCCTCAAATCCTTTTCCAGACATGGCTGATGGTTGAGCTAGTTTTAAAGAAACTGAAGGACAGAGCAAGCTGAGGGAATGCTTGCTGCAATCATGTTCCCTTCCCTTGCTCCTCAGAAAAATCAATCACTCCCCTATCTCTCTCTCTTTCCTTTTCTGTCCTCCCTCGTCTCCATCTCTCCTTCAGTCTGCTTCTCCCTAAAGGTTTTCCCAGTCATGGTTCTTCTTGTACTTCCCACTTCTCATTTGTTACCATCTTATAGCCTGTTCCCTTTCTTTCAGACCCCTCTCTCCCCCTCCCCACACACATCTGACTCATCGATCTCCATGAGCCCATTTTGTACTGACAGCTTCGTGGAGGTGACAGGTCAAGGGTGTGAACTAATACAGCTGTGGCTGCTGCTGTTGCTGCTGCTGCTCACCCACCAGGACTTCCTGTTCCTCTCAAGTGAGGCTCATGACCTGATAGAAAGAAGGCAGGCTCCAGAGCTGAGCTTGGAACTGAGGCATGTGGAAATGTGCTATATAAGGGAGTTTGTCTTCTAGAGGAAGTCCATTAGAAAGATTTATTCTTCGGAGCAGTAAGGGTGCACTACCCCAGGAAACCACAGTACAGGACCATGTTGTGTCCATGTATGGGGACTGAGTCATCCCTGGCCCCTCAAGGCAAACATGTGTGGTTAAATTCCCTCGTGCAAAGTGTCGGAAACGTCATCTTTGAGACGGGTCTTACTATGTAGCCCAGGTTCACTTTGAACTCTTGATCCTCCTGCTTCAGACTCCAAAGTGCTAGGATTCTAGATGTGCTCCACCACATCTGGCTTAATATCTACATTTTGCATCAGAAACTGGCTCAGAGCACTTGCCGGGGTTGTAGGTATCACAGTATCAGTGCCTTCTGCCTGCCCAGTCTTCCCGTGAAAGTAGCTTGTGTGCAGCTGCTGTGGCTGGAGTGAACGGGTACTTGCCCGGAATGTGCTGATACCATACCATTTCCCTCTAGTTGATAGGGCTCAATAGACTTCTGTGGAGCAGCAGGTCCTAACCATGCTTTCTTTCAAATCTAAATAGCTAAAATGGAATCATACTTTGTTTGCAATGTTCCCATATCTGGCCCTCATCCCAGTTAGTTGGAACTGGTGAGGCTTGCCTGCCTGGGATGTAGTGCCATTACCTGCCATCAAGCGCTCTCTCCTGCTTTCTCTGTGAGTCTTCAGGCAGGTATTTCTTTAGTATCTGTTCTCCAGAGTCAGCTGTGAACATGATCCTTGACTCCTTAGTTGTTCTGAAGCATGAGCGAAAGGGAAAGACGGTTCCTACAGTGCAGGCTGCTGCAGGGCCTTCTTCATGGCCCTACAGAGAATTCTAGAATGTCTCATAAAATTATCTTCTGGGCAGAGACTTAGCACTACCTGGGGCAGTCATATTTCATTTTTAAACCAAAATTCACAGCTGCTATCCAGAGTAACATATTGAAGTTTTTGACAACAGGAAACCAATAAGCCTAGAGCCAGAAAGTTCTTTTGTTGGAGTTACCCTTCAAATCATGCCTGACCCGAGATGGAGCTTTAACCATGGGATCTCCCCTACAGCCGTAGCAAGAACAGTTACTCAGTGATTGCAAAGGAGCTTATACTTGGCATTCTTGTCTTGTTTCTTTTGCTCTGACAAATTCCCTGACAGAAAACAACACAGGAGAGGAATGGGTTGTTTGGCTTACAATCCTGGTAGCAGTCCATCATTTCAGGGAAGTCAAGGCAGGAACTTAAGCAACTGGTCACATCATATCCGTAGTCAAGAGCAGAGAGAAAAGAATGCCCCCTCACCATTCTGCCTTCTTCTTGCTCAGCCACCTTTCTTCACATTCTGCTCAGGGTCCAGTCTAGGGAATGGTATCACCCCCAGTGGGCTGGGTCAGTTAACAATCAAGAGAATTGCCACAGATATGCCCACAAGCTACCCTGACCTATGCAATCCCTCATGTAGGCTCTCTTCCCAGATAGTTCTAGGTTGTGCAAAATTGAATTTGCAAATCAAAAACCAGGCATCATCTACATGATTTCAGTTCTCCATTATCACAGACATGCAAAATATGCAGAGAGAAACGAATCCCTCCCACCAATTTCTGATGCAGAAGCTTGAGAGGCTTTAGGGTGTCCTTAATGCTCACTCTAGGTTCTCTTTGCTGAGCATGCTTTCATTTGGGAGACAGACAGCAGACAGCATGGATGAACTGCATGGAGAAAGAGTGCTACCACTGAGCACAGATAAAGCAGTGGCAATGTGGAAAATGCTGGTTGTCTGCTGGGGTGAAAGAGGGTGGGAGCTGCGAGCTGACCCACCCTGCACCTGTGTGTATTGTATACATGGTGCTGCTGATGGAACCCCGGACCTTGCCCCTACTAGGCATGCAGTCTGCCAGTGAGTTACATGCCCAGGCCAAACCAACCTGTTTAAAATCACAGACAGAAGCCTGAGCAGGTGTGGCATCGTGTGCCTAAAATCCTTGCACTCAGGAGACTGAGTCAGGAAGACCACAAGTTCAAGCCATCCGGGGCTACATAGCAAGACCTGTTTCAAAACAAAATCAAAACCTAAAGAGAACCCAGAAGCCTGTCTTTATTTGACTCATGATACTTTTGATTAAGGTCAGAGAATAAACCTCTTCATCCATTCAGACTAGCGAATTTCTTCTGTCCTTCTAAAGAAAGTAGGGATTTCCCATCCTCTGTTGCCTAGGAAAAGCTTTGTTTATGGAGTGCCCTTCTTGTACATCATCGCTAGAGTTGGGCTTCTTTACACGGAGGCTGCAAACATTATCTGGAGTAAGCACCTTCGAGCAGCAGATAGTATGTTTCTTCAAGTTTGCGTCTTCCCACCTTTCAATTTATTGCAGAACAGGCTCAAAAGTAGTACCACCCCTACTTCTGTCACTCCCTGCCATTATTTCTGGAGACCCCTAGACCCACCCCGAGAAGCTGTAGCACAATTAATAAAAACCCAAAGACAGATATTGGGGCTCAACCTGAAGACCAGAAAAACCAATCAGACTACCACTGGCTCTGACCTCTACTTCATTCCAAAATGGCGATCTTGCCTTCAGGAATCCTCGGACTTGAGAGCCGTCTCCTCCCATTTTATATTCCTCTCTAGTGCTGGGAGTAAAAGTGTGTACCACTACCGCCTGGTTTCTGTGGCAAACTAGTGTGGCTACTTGGATTAAAGGTGTGTGTCACCACTGCCTGGTCTGTATGGCTGACCAGTGGGGCTGTTTTATTCTCTGATCTTCAGGAAAGCTTTATTTATTAAAATAAAAATAAAATATCACTACATACAGCAAACCCATCACCTGGTTTCCTCTGGGGCCAAGAAAGTGCCATACCCAGAGAACACAGCCCCAGCCAAGGGCCGGCTTGCTGGGCAGAGGTGAGGGATGGAGGCTGACTAAATCCACTTTGAGGCAGTAACAGCCAAGCACTGACAACCAGAGTGTGAAGAGCTGTAGAAGGCTGAGATTCCTGGTGTGGGGCACGGAAAGGTACAGAGAAAGAATGTGGAGTAGATAGTTGCAGGGCAGCCTGGCAGGCCCTGGGAACATCTGCCGACAGGGCTTCCCCACCAGCCATGCCTTACATTGTCAGTACAAGGTCTTGTCCACAGAGCTGGGCTTGGAGGTGGCTTTTGTGCTGGCAACATATGTGGCAGCCAGGAAGGATATGGTCTCCTGTTGGGCATCTTCAGCCCTGCTCAGAGGTATCCCCCTGTCCTGGCGGCCTGCTGTGTCTCCTCTACCATGCTGGATGTGCGCTATCCTAACCCATTGCAGGAGGCCCTGAAGTACAATGACAGAAGATAAGCCATGCCCTGTGAACTGCCTTGACCCTCCAAGGTACTGTGAGACCAGAATTAGGTGAGTGGTCCAGGGTTCAGAGACAGAGACAGAGACAGAGAGAGAGAGAGAGAGAGAGAGGGAGGGAGGGAGAGGGAAAGGGAGAGAGAGGGAGAGAGAGAATGCTTCCTTGATCTTACTTGTGATGTTATGAGTGACCTCCAAAGGCCCTAGAAGAGAGATGTCTTAGCTCTGGCAGTCAGCCCTTTTAGAGAGAGATAGAGACAGACAGACAGTCAGAGACAGAGACAGAGCGACATAGAGAGAGAGAGACAGAGAGAGGGAGACACACAGAGAGAGTGTACATGTCTTGCACACCTGTGTGTTTGGGTACACATGCCGCAATGCACACAGAGGCCAGAGGAAGACATTGGGCATCCTCTTCTGTCAACCTCCCCCCATCTTATTCCCTTGAGAGAGGGTTTCTCCTTGAACCTGAAGCTACACTGGTACCTAGCAAGCCCCAGTAACCACCATGTCTCTGAGTCCAACAGGGCTGGCATTATAGCACATGCTTGGCCATGTTCAGGGTTTTATATAGTCCTGAGAATTCAGACTCAGGTCTCTGTGTTTGTAGAGAAAGTGCTCTTACCCACCAAGCAAAGCTCCTTGGCCCTTTCATTGGGATGGACACTGTGATGCATCAAACACTTTGCTGGGTGCTCGTTCTGAAGGTGGTGTTGTGGGAGCTCCTTCTGCTCCTTCAGTCGATAGCCGCTGAGATACCAGCCCATTGGGGCGTGGTCTCTCTCTTTAAAAAAGTGGCCACTTCCCTCTACTAGCTCTCTGGCTTCCTGCTCCACTTCTGGCAACTAGGCTCCCTTCCTGATTGCGCAGAGGGCTGTTGTCTGGGACGTTGATCTTTAAGTTTTTCCCCTTCAAATAAATAACCATTCTATTAATCATAATTCCTAAATGGTGTGGGATTGTTTGTGACTTACACCTTCATCTGGCGCTCGAACAGGGACTTGAACCCTGGACCCTCAGTCTTTGGTCTGTAGAACCAAATATGCAGTGCTCCTGTGTTCTTGGCCTGACCTCAACCAAGGGTTACCCGAATGATCCACAGAGAGCCTTAGTGTATCCTTCCCAAAGGGTATAGAGCCTCGGTAAGTGTTTGCTTGGGACCATCCTCATCCACTGACCAAGGGCGCCAGAGTCTCTGCCTCCCAAGAGAATCCTGGGGATTCCCATTTTCCTGTACACCAACACCTTCTCATGTGCAGGGTAGGGAGCCAGGATGGAAATGCCCTGGTCACCTTGCTTCCTCTCATGGTTCGTAAGATCTGTGTTCCTGCTGGGGGACTGTGAAGCTAGTGATGGGGAGAGGTGCTTACCATGGCAAGGCCAGTGTCAGCCTGTCATTTCACTGGGCCATTGAGAACAAGCCATGAAAACCAAGGCTCACCTAGATAAAACTCTAGGCATCCCCAGTCCCTGTCACAAATGCTTCTCTGAAGCTCGACAGTTCTATAAACTCGATACCTTGTCTCAGCTGCACTGGGAAAAGGGGAAGCAGGCCCATCCAAAAGCCTTGGCCTGGACTCGTGCCCCCCTGGCACCACAGCTAGCATCACCATTCTTCTGTAGATATACTCGGATGGCATTTCTTCCATGCTGAGCCAACTCTATCAGTAGTGGCAAATCTCACAGAATAGACCCTTTTGCATCAAGTAGAACAAGCTGAGTGCAGGCTGGTAATGCTTCTGCAGACACAATGCCTGGTTCCAGGTCAGTTTCTCTTTTCCAAATTGGCGCCCACTTCCCTTTCTTCCTCCCTAAGGAAAATCAGCCCAAGCTAGGCTCAAGCTCTCTCTGCTGCTGGGTGCTCCCACAGGTGCCATGGGGAGAACCTGCAGGTGAGAACCATCATGCTGCATCTGACTGGTTTGGGAACACACCTCTCTTCTCTGACCCCATGCTACTTCTAAGTCATCAGTAGGCTCCAAGTAGGGAGGAACAGCCTCTAACCGACTCCCCCCTGTGAGCCTAGACAGTGGCACAGAGCCTGGCATACATTTAGCTTTCAATAAGCAAATTGTTCTTCATAGACATCCATGTTCAGTCCAATCCATGGTGATGCTTAGCTTTTGGGTCACTATGGTCAGCAGTAAAACCTATAGTCACACTCCAAGCAGAGGCTTCAAGCCCAGAGAGCCCTGAACCCCATTCACTGCCCAAATGTCTTAGATGTGTGATGTCTCTCCTAACAAACAGCATAGTGTCCAGTCCTCAGCAGGCTAACCTCCTTGGGATTTATTATACTAAGAGCCACTGCCCCTCCCTGTCTACGTCCCAGAGGTATCTGGAATTTTCAGGTTCACCTCTGTGCCACAACCTGGTCCATCTCTCTCCATACCTAGGGTGTCTGTAATCATGTACAACCCGCTGCTCAATGGCAAAGAACTCACTTTTTCTTAGAAGTGTTACTGAGAGATAGGCAAAGGCTTTCTAGGTGAAATCTTATTTGAAAACCAAGCCTCCTCTTTCCAGGGAAATAGAGATCATCATTGGCTGGCATAGCCTCCTGGGCCACAGAGAAGGTGGTTTGCCTGAGAACAGAGGATGCACATTCATTGAGATTGTAGGGAGACTTCCAAGAGGTGTTGGCCCTTGCTAATGGGTAACATTGTTGGAAAAAAGGAGAGACACACTGCAACAAAGGATGTAAGGACCTTCCAGCTGCTCTTTTCCAAACCAGCAAACAGATGCAGGGCAAAGTGCAGCTTATTTAGAGCCAGCACATCGTCTGCAGAGCCTGGGTGATGAGGAGATCCGTGCGCTGATCTACAGTCACTCAGAACAATGCCGATCGCCATTAGCGCATCAGCAGGACTGTGGGGTGCCACAGTGGCATGAAACAGCCCCACTCTCTGTGATACCCCTAAGAGTAGAGGCAGATGCTCACATACGGCTTATTCTCCACCAGTATTACCCTCATCTTTCACATGGGAAAACAGACTCACAGAGATAAATTCATTTACACAACATCGAAGGGCTTGCCAGTGGCAGCCTGGTTTCAACAGGTGCCTCTTGCCCTTTGCTTGCAGGATGGGGTGGGTGTGTGTGTGGCAGGAGTAGTACTACATCTGCCCAGTGTGCTCTGCCCACTGGATCCTCACACAACTGCTTCCATCTTCCTCCTGAATTGCTTTGGATGCTGTGTGTAATTGCTTTGTCAGAAGGAGGAGGGTACGTGTACCATACCACCACGCCTTCCCCCAGGACCACATAGAAAGAGCTCATAGCACTAACAGAGTTTGTTTTATTTATGCATGTTTGTATTTCAGGCATGCATTGTGTGCATGCATGTGGAGGCCTGGGCCCAACTTCTGGTGTCATCCTCAGGAATCTTTCTCAACTCCTTAAAAAATCTTATTTTTAAAAAACTCAGGATACCTCATTGGCTTAGTCTGGCTGGTCAGTGAGCCCCAGGAGACTGGTGTCTCTACCTTCCCAGTGCTGGGATTACAAGGGCATGCTACCCTCACCCCAGATTTTTTATTTGGTTTCTAAGGATCAAACTCAGCTCTACATGCTTGTGAGGATGTTGCCAACTGAGCTATCTCTCAGCTTCCCGAGGCTCAAACTTAATAGCTCTGGAGACTTGCACTTTGATAGCTATATTAAGATATAACTTTAAGATATAGTTTAAGATACAATTCATTTATTTGTGCAACTCAATGACTTTTAAAAATATTTTTACAGAAGCATTCAGTCACTGCTACAGGCTAATTTTAAAAGTTTCTGTTACCCCACCAGCACCACCAAAGAAACTTCAAGCCCTTTTCTTTCCCAGCCTGAGGCAACTGCTCCGCCACTCCTGTCTCCCTGGTTTGCCTCTCCAGGCGCTTCATCTGTGAGTCAGACAGCAGGAGCTCCTGTGTCTTGCTTTCCACAAGCCCCAAATCTGACTTTCTCTCATGTTGCTCGAGTCAGCTCTTTGTTCCTTTGTGCTGCTGAAACATGTCCCTCTGTATCTGCCACACTTTAATGGCTCTTCACCTTGTTGGTTTTCCTTCGTGGACCGTTGTGTCCCCTTCTTTGGATGGAGAAAGGAACTGAATCTTAAAGAAGTCATAAGCTGCCCCAGGCTAGCCCCGGGCTAGCCCCAGGCTAGCGGCTTCTGTTTGATTCATCCACACATGTCGTTAGCATCTTCTGGGTGTCAGCTGCCAGGCCATGAGCAAGGTGCACTGGGCCCATCCACTGTGGGACACTCGTGCTTCAGGAGGCAGATGAGCAGCGAGTAAGCAGATCAAAATGAGGAATGCTAGATGGTGATCCGTGATACCAGGGATGTAAGGAAGATCATGCGAGGGGCCAGCCAGATGGCTAGGCGGGCAAAGATGCTTGCTAGACCAGACTGAGTTAGATCCCCAGAGCTTACACAGAGGCAGAGAGAAAACTGACTGCACAGACTTGTCCTTTGACCTCTGTACACATGCCGTGTGTGCTCTCTCAGATAATAATGATAATA
Organism: Arvicola amphibius; assembly: GCF_903992535.2. NCBI lineage: Eukaryota > Metazoa > Chordata > Mammalia > Rodentia > Cricetidae > Arvicola > Arvicola amphibius. The sequence goes on along the minus strand of NC_052050.1, from coordinate 68,083,634 downwards.
ATAAGTAATGGTAATAATAAGAGATCATGTGGGAACAATAACCAAAAATGCAAAATTTTTTAGAATTTTCATTTTACTTAGACCTTTCTCAAAATTATCACCCAGCATCAAATGCTTAAGGAATTATCCAGGTGTAGTGGCATACTTCTATCATCTCAGAAAGCTGAGACAGGAGGATTGTGTTAAGTTGAAGGCCAGCCTGCACTACCAGGTTAAGACCCTGTTGCAAGAAAAAAGAGAGAGAAAAGAACAGAAAGACAAAATTTTTATGTGAAAAAAAGCTTTGTATTTCATATAAAAAATGTTCAGATTTGAGAATCCTTTAGCCTGTGTTTTCTGGGGATACAGTCACAGCTACAAAATGTCTTATGGATGAGTTAGTTTCTGTTCACACTCTTTGGGCGGGGGCAGTAATGCAAGACCCTCCAGCTTCTATGTCCCTATCCCTGCCTGGCAAGACAGCCTCCTTCCCACTGTGCCAATACAGGTCAGTGCCGAGGCCTCAGAAGCCTCAAGCTGAATGGAATCAGTGTGTGAGAGCAAATTACCCCAGTTATCTGGCCATGTAGAAGGCTGCAGCACTGCCTTTCATGAAAAATTAAAACCTTGTCCTGATCTGATGGAGAGAAATAGATGAGGCAACTTGGGGGGCTGCTCAGCTATTGTGCATCAGGCCGATGATAAACTACACATTTTCCTGACTCCGGGGATCAATGGAGAATGTTAAAGAGAAAAACCACAGAAGAAATTAAGATTAAATTTGCAAGCCCATAATATTGGGCCTGCATCCTAACAAGAGCAGCAAAATGAGACCCACTCCTAAAAATGCATTATTTATCCCTGCCTGTTATCACAGTGACAGGCGCTCCTCCCAGAGGCTTGAACCCGAGCGGGTTACAGAGGGAGACCAGAGACAGACAACCAGCTCACGGATACAGTCAGAATTTCAAATGAGCTGTGGAGGCTGCATTTTTAGGCTGTTGCATGGACCGTCGTGCCATAAATTGTGAGGACGAAGGCAGCTGAGTGAGTCTAAGTCCAAATGGGGCCACAATGTGCTCTCTACACAGCGTACATTTTATTAAGAGGGGGAAAACAGGGTTGGTTATGCAGCTCAGCCCCACGTCTTTCATTAGTAGAATCTTAGAGAAGCATCGTAAGTGGTTTGGGGTTCAACAGGGACCTTGCACAGAAGAGCATAATTCATTTCCTAATGAAATCCGCTCGTCGTAATGTGTACCAGAGAGAAAGTGGGAAAGAGACAACGGGCCCACTGGTGTCCGTGGCTGAGCGTCTGTCTCCGATGCCGTCACCATGGAAGTCACACAGACCAGGTAATGGACAGTTTTGAGTAATTGAAGTATAAAATGATAGGAGATGCCCCCAGCTCCAAGTGTCCTTTAGTACCCATGAGCAGTTATCAATTATCTGGGCAAATTTCTCTCTGAAGTCTCCGGGAAACTGGCATTTCTCATGGGAGGAAAAACAGAGAGAACGAATTTTACAGAGTTTTAAAGGTAACGTTTGAAACGGGGCTTGAGGACAAGTTGCCGTCCAGGCCAATTAGAATTTCAGCTGGTTGTTATCAGGGAGAAGAGGCAGCAGCAGGATGCTCAAGGGTCATTGGTTCCCCAGGTCTCTCCTGAGGGGAATTGTGCTGGGGCTCTCCTGGGAGGAGGTGTCGGGAATCACTCAGTGCAGTGAGAGTTCCAATCCCGGTCTCTCGGCCTCAGTTTCCTCCTCCTCACGTGTGAATGTAATAAAGCCGTCCCCCAACAGGTCTGTTAAGAAGATGCAGTGAGATGCACGGAAGTTGTTAAAGATGGAATAAGGAGCATAACGTGCCTGCCCTGCATAATGGCAGGCTATTGGAAAGAACTAGAAGATATAGAATTTGTTATATGAAAGGATGGGGCTAGGGAGATGGATCATTGGCTAACATGCTTCTTCACAGTGTGAGGACTGAGTTAAGATCCCCAGGATCCATGTAAATGTCAGGTACCTGCAATTCAAGCCTGGGAAGGCAGAGACAAGATCCCCAGAGCAAGCTAGCTATGGAGGCTAGCCACACTGGTGAGCCCTAGGTTTGATTGAGAGACCCTGCCTCATTAGATAAGATGGAAGAAGGGCAGAGGATTATCTGATGCCAGCCTTGGGCTGCCACATGTATGTGCATATGCACACACATGCACTCTTATGCACTCACATGTACCCACACACACACACACACACACACACCAAAAAGCAAGAGAATGAGAAAGAAAACAGTAGAATGGTGTATTGGTTGTTTATGAGAATTTGACTCCCTCCCCTTAGAATTTGAGCCATATTTTCAAAGACCATCTGATAAAACTAGAAGCTATCAGCAGATCTGAGGAATACGTTTAAAACCCTTTCCTTCCCCTCTTCTCTCTTTCCTCTTTTCCCTTTCTCCCAACCCCCTCCCCCTCTGTCCTTTTCCTCATTAACCCTTTACAATGTGAACAGGTGGTTAAACCTTCAGTAAGGAAAGTGGGCAAACATGTTCATGGTGTTCTTGGCTCCTTGAGTAGAGTGTAATGGCTGGAAAGGCACAGAACTTTAAAACTGAAATGAATGACGGAGCACATTTTGTGTGCCAGGCACAGCCCCAGGGGTTAAAACACTGTTGGAGGAGGCATCCTCGTGGGGTAACCTTCAGGGGGTCAGTTAGTTTACATAGATCTGCCTAATCTTAAGATTCTCTAACCTCAGCCCTAGGGACTGAGAATCCATGATCCTGGCTAAACTTGGTCTTTGACCCTATCAGTCATCCAGTTTTGTATCGTGAGGTACAAGAGACAACTTGGGCATCAACCTTCCAGTTACAAGTTATATCTGTGTAGTGACCTACAGCCTGCTCAACAGAGGGCCCAGAAAGTGAGGTCCACAGTTCACAGAAAGGACAGTCTCTGACTTCTAAACAGAGGAACTGTGGTAGGGTAGTGACCAGAAAACGGATGTGGTGGGCACTGTCATGGGGTGAAAAACATTGTCTGCTCAGAGATTGCTCACATGTGGGTGAGGATGGCCCCTCTGACATCCGATGCTCTGTTTTCTGCAGGAGAGTTTACCAAGGAAGTAAGTGGCCGTGCAACAAAGATTTCACAGGATAATTTGCTCCTCCGCAACCTCTCCCTAGCCAGCTCTTTTTCCATGTCAGTCATGAATATTTATGTCTCATCTACTTGAAATGCTTAGAAGAGGAAAAAAAAAAACAAATTTTGATCTGTCTTAAATTTTTCTGAGACGTGAAAGCACTGGTTTAAGGTAACAGGAAGGTCCTGCTAAACGGAGGCCTTGGGCAGTGTTCGGGGGCTGCGTGGCAGTTGCTGGGGAGGTGTAAGCAAACACCTGTTCAGCCTGGGTAGGGCGCTGGCGGCAGAACAAAGAAGTGGTTTCCCCCAAGCCCAGCTTGATGAACGAGACCTGGAGGGGTTACTTGCAGAAGAGGGGGTGACTCAAAAGAAGCTGGATCTCTGCAAAGTCCACCCCAGCGTGGGTAGGAACCTGGAAAAGCTGTGTCCCTGGAATTCCCTGCACAGCTCCAGCCTCCACTCTCTCTTTCCCCAGCAATTGTTAATCGTTTTGATGACTCTGGAGAGGGGCTTGCGAATCTTGTGAGTTTCTTGTACTTCCTGAGGCTTTTAAGTGTCCTTAGCTTCCAAAACTTTATGACCCGCTGCCACCTCAGGTCTGCTACACGTAAGAGAGCTCAGTTCAGCTCTGATTCAAACCCTTGCGGGGTGCACTTCTAGGTTGGCATTCTGCAGCCCCAGAAGAGGCTCATTTGAGAGTCCAGGAACTTGAAATCAGTCTGGCAATATAGTAAAAGCCCATCTCAAAACAAGTTTTCAAACACCAGGATGCTGTAAGACAAAACGTGAGAGAAAGTAGGTGCCCAGGATGTACTAGTAACTGGCTCTCTGATGCTAGTGTGGCTTTGTAACCAAGCTTAAAGGAATCAGCCTCATGCAGATGATAGATGCTTCCAGAGGTTTGGCGTCACTTCTGTTTGGTTTCCCCCGACTCACCAAGCATTTCCCCTGGGTTTTGCCATCTCTGCTCTGCCCCTCAGTAGTCTCCTCACACCCTCCTGCTGGCCGTGGGTCCCTTTCTTTGCGCTCCCTCTGTCCTTTTCTCTCCTCCTCTTGTACTTGCCTCCTGCATGGCCATGCACACTCTCGCTGCACCACCCTGCCACCTCCTCAGAGGGCCCTCCACCTCCACAGGGACTTTTTTCAGCTCTGCTGTTTGGAGTTTCTAGAAAGTGGGGCTCTACACACACACACGCTGGCAGGGTGGCTCGCGCACCAACACACACTCATTCCCAAGCAAATTCTCTGAAGCGAGGGGAAGCTGATTATGCGGGACCACTCCAAATTCAATCTGCTGGTTATGTTATCACTGGAGCCCGTGATGGAAGCACTGCCCGATAATTCAGACTTGCCTATTACTTATTCTTTATCTAGAGGAAATAAAGAGAAACAATTACCTTGGTGTGACATTCTGCCATCTCTACAAAGCCACCTTGCACCCGAGACTTCGCCAGCAGCCGAAATAACGAGTTAAATGCTAAATATTTCATGGAGAAGAGAGTGGAGGGGCTATTGAAAATAAATTTAAAAGACCTTCATGTATTCTGGTTATATATCCCTGCATAAAACTTCTCCAGAGATAAAATGGCTTTATGACAGGCGGGGCTGTGGGGAGGCAGAGTGAAGGACGTGGGGAAAAGAATCCTGAAGAATCCTGCGACCTCAGGGTGACACTGCAGAGGGGAGCACGGCCATAACGGCATCTTGGAAATAATTGAGGTTGGGCTGTTACTGCAGAGCCCTTCTCAGTGATGAATTTTAAATTATGAATGACATCTTGTTATGGCCCCTTCACACCCACCTGTTGGCAGATTGCTGGGAAAACAAATGCAGATGTCATCAGGGTAGACAAACTTCTCAGGGACTCAGCCTGGAGCTTAGGCTCAGTGCTTAGCTTGAGAAAGGAGTCATGTGACTCTTAGACTCTTCCAGACATAAATGTCCAATTCGCTGTCTCCTGGGTCCAGCCAGGGCTGGTGTGAGGCTTGTGAACCCTTGAAACATGAATGTATTCCCTTTCATTTTCTTACCATTGAGGACAGGCTAAGGAGGATGCTAGGGCCATAAGATGACTTGAGCTGAGCCGGGCAGTGCTGGCTCACACCGTTAATCCCAGCACTTGGGAGGTAGAAGCAGGCAAATCTGTGAGTTCGAGGCTAGCCTGGTCTACAAGAGCTAGTTCTAGGACAGACTCCAAAGCTACAGTGAAACTCTGTCTCAAAAAACCAAAATAATAATAATAGTAGTAGTAGTAATGATAATAATAATAGTAATAATAATAATAAAGAAGATGACTTCAGCTGTTCAAGGGGTGCTGGACCGATGCTCTTGCTATGGTGTTGGAAACACTGTGAGTAAGGGGCTACCAGAAACTAAAATGACAGGACTCAGGCTGGGGAAATAGTTCCATGGATAAAGTGTTTGCCACACAAGTATGAGAATCAAAGTTTTTATACCCAGAACTCATGTGAAATCTAGGCAGTATGACAGCTACCTGTAATCCCAGCATTCAGGAGGCAGAGACGGGTGAATCCCTGGGACAAGCTGGCTAGCTAGATTAGTCTATATGTGACCTCTGGGTTCTGTTGACAGACCTTGCTTCAATAAAGTGGCAAGTAAGCAAAGAGGATACCAGAAGTCAACTTCATGTACATGTAAACACACATGCATGCATGCCCAACACACATGTGCCCACGACACGTGTACAAACTTTCACATAAAGTACACGACTACTTCAATTAGAGAGTTAGTCAAAGCTACAGAGGAACTGCTGATGTTTACCGCCTTTAAAGGAAACTGCTAAGAAAGGAGAAAGATAATTTAGCAGTAATCACGGGTATGCCAGCTCTTCCCACTGACCCTGGTGCTCACGGTTTTTGCTCACTGCAACAAGCATTCTTGGCAATTAGATGTGATCGCCTTATTAATGCCAGGGTCAGGGAGCAGAAAATGAAGGGCCTTCATTGCAAATAGCTACCTAATGTTGCACTGCCTGCCTACAAGTCAGAGACGCCGTGGGCCTCTGCCATCCCTGTTCACAGACTGCCTTTGATGGCAGCTGCAGAACGGAAGTGCTGACACAGATGACACAGATGAGCACACCCTGACATTTTCTGCTGGCCTCTGCATTTTTCCATTGCACGGGTGGAGCTGGGACACTCCTCCGTATAAGCCAAAGATGCAATAGCCCGCCCATTCCCCGGGAGTCTGAGCCTGCCCTCAGAGGGTGCTGTGTGCTCCACTGGGCTCTCAGGGAGAGTGTGGGAGTCTCCTCTTTGTCCTTTCCCTTGGGCGCTGTGAGTTGAGCTGCTGGACATGGGTCAAGAGGATGATCCGGGGACCAAAATCTGGGCCATGGGAGGATTGTGCAACTGTCCGAGACCCTATTTACCAGGAGCCTGTACAGAAGATGCCACAGCAGGTGCCACGTTCCCCTGTCCTCAACTTTCCCTGGAGGTGAGGACCAGCTCTCGGCAGTTCACTGACTCTAGGATGGGAAGAGACTATGGTAGGAATTCCTGTGAGACTTACATCTGCTTTCTTTGCCGAGGGAGGGGAGGGACATACCAGCCTTGTGACAAGATTTTTCTTAAGTGCTCTTACTCTCTCCTTTGGAGTAAGAACATACAAGATATTTCATTTAAACATGTCTAGGGAGGAGCATTGCTCCAGAAACTGAGGACTGGCCTCGCTTAACTCTTGACTCCATAACCACTTGGCAGCCGCACCAAGGCTGCCAAGGCGGCCTTACCCTATGCACAGCTGATGAGTGCCAAGTGCAGACTCACAGGGGCCACAGGAGGGACATGCTGGATGCGACAGGCTGTAACCACGGTGTCCGGCTGTAACCAAAGGCTCAAACCTTGCTCTGTCCTGCTATTGCTTTGCAGATGGAGCAGTGTGGAACTGCCCGCCTGGAAGACCGCCAGGCGCTGACAGGTTCTGAAGCGTCACCTCTATGTAGCACACAATTGATTTTTTTTTTCTTTTCAAATCAGTCTTTCAGATAGTCTCTGAAAACTGGAACCAGAGCACTAAATGAGAACATGTTGGACAGACAAGGTTATCTTCTCTTAAGAGGGAATCGACAGCCACCCCTACTGGGAGGAGAATTATCTAAAGCAACAGGGAGAGGGGGCCTATCAGAAGCTGATCAGGGGAGTGCACTCTGCAGTCACGTGGTGTTCACTGAGAAAGAGAGGTCATGGCTCTTGGCAATTTTCTTTTGGACACGGTAGGGCATTGAGATGGGGTCTTACATGGATGACTGATCTGGAGTGCGCTACGTAGACCAGGCTGGCCTCAAACTCATAGAGAATCGCCTGCCCCTGCCTCCCAAGAGCTGGGGTTAAAGGCATCTGCCCTCAATCCAAGCTTCCCTACCATAGCCCATCAGCGTGGATCCACACAAGGGCAACAGGCTGGGTCAGGGCCAGTGCAATGGGGCCACGAGAAAATCCCCTCCCCAGTACCCAGCTTCTTTGTATTCTTCTATATGGATTGGAATCTGATACAATGACCAAGATCTGCCTACTCTCGAGCCAGCATGTTCATAGCCTTCCATCACTGACCTGTTAGCTGGATCTAAAAGTTGAGGGCAGGAACTGGAAAGATGGTTCAGTAATTGGAGCGTCTGCTGTGCTTGGAAAGGACCTGAGTCTGGTTCTTGGCACCTACACAGTGCCTCACAACCTTCTGTAAAACCAGTTCCAGAGGATCCAGTACCCTCCTCTGGGGCGCGTGTGGTGCACAGATGTACATTCAGACAAAACACCCATATACATAAAAATAAAATCTTAAAAGTCAAGGACAGTCAGGATCTGGAACTAAATGCATTACAGTCAGATTTCCAAGGTTATCCCTAGGAATCGTTGACCTCTGGTCAATCAAGTTAAATGTTGGTTTTCTCTACCCTTCTCTGGGCATCCAGCCAAGGTTCTCCTCACTACACTGCCCCAGAAGCCCTCAGACTATCTCTTTGGTCGTCACTTGTCTTATTTTCCTGGGGCCCTCTCTTCTAGAACCTCTGTTGATCTGTTCTAATCTAGAATGTTCTTTTGAGTTGTTCTATCCTTTCCAAGATGGCTTGTTTTTTGTTTGTTTGTTTTTTGTTTATGCTTTTCATTTTCGGGAGCACATCCTTGTTACTTCAAAAAAAAAAAAAAAAACAAAAAGTAGAACAGTAGCAACAACAAAGCATGCTTAGGGGATCAAGTGTCTGTCCCTCGAATGTCAAAAACTGTTCTTGTTCTGTCTTCACACCTTATTGACTGGACAAAGAATTCCAGTGTTCTTCCTAGTCAAGATAATGTAACTGTCACAATCAAAACCCCTGCCTGCCCATGGTACACGCTGCATGCTTATGTCACAGCCCGCTCATGCCCCCTGCAGTGGCAGAATACAGGTCTTTTTACTGAATACAGTAATTGCGGTGCCAGACTCCTTCCCTTGTGTGGTTTCCAAAGTCACTGTGGATGAGAACAGAAGAGAGTGTGTGGGAAAGGCCCCTGGCTTTTAACTGGCTCAGCTCAGGAGTGATGCCTCATTCCCACTGATATCCCTACTTCCTTGCACAGGTCACATGACCCCCTGTAAATACAGATGGAGTGGAAAGTATGTCTCTAGGAAGAGAAAAGGACATCCCCATACTGTTAAATATGTCATCTTTAAGCAAGCAGTGTCACTGATGGAAAGCCCAGTGCTGGGGCTGGGGGGGGGGGTGATCTGTCAGTACAGGGCTTTACTGCATAAGCATGAGGACCTGAGTTCTAATCCCCAGCACTCACATAAGAGGAGCACGCAGCAGCATGTGTCTGTAACCCATCACTGGGGATGGGAACGAAACAGGTGGGTGCCTGGGAGCTCACTGGTCAGCTAGCCTAAACAATCGGTGAGCGCCAGGTTTAATGAGAGACTGTCTCAAAAAATGAAGTAGATGACCATCAAAGAAGACACCCAATATCATCCTCTGGTCTCCAGAAGCCTCCACATACAACATGCACAGAGGCCCTCACTTGCATATTCACAGACCTACATCGTCATGAAACTTGAGAGCAGAGTGTGTGTGTGTGTGTGTGTGTGTGTTCTACACTGACTCTTGTTCCTCATGGGAAGCACATTGGGTTTATTTGAAATTTATTAGAGTCACCCATGTCCCGGTGTCTTAGGCTGTCTGTAACAGGATACCATGAACAGCAGAAATCTCTTTCATGGGCTGGCACTTTATTGGCTAAAGGTGATTACCATCAAGTCTGATGGCCTGAGTTCACTTGTAGAACCCACATGGTGGAAGAAGAGACCTGATTTCACGTTGTCCTCCACGTGTGTGTACACTCATGCACATGCACACACATACACCCTAAATTAACTGCAAAGAAAGACGTTTGCTTATCTTGGAGGCTAAATGAGGTGCTGACAGATTCCTTGTCTGATATAGATGGACCTCCCCTCTGTGTCTTCACCTGAGGGAAGGGTTGAGGTGCGTCTCTAGGGCATTGTGAATAAAAGCATTGATCCCATTCATGAAGGTTCCATCTCACCCAGAACACTGCAGCCCACCACCCCTCCATAGTCCCATTCATGAGGGCTCTGCCCACCCAGAACACTGCAGCCCACCACCCCTCCGTCTTCTTTAAGGTCCCTTCACCCTCCATGCTGTTTTCAGGCATGAGGATATGGCAGCTGAGGCCCTTGCCTCTAACACAGAAACTCAATAATCAAGAAAAGTGATGTTAAATGCAATATTTTACAAATTAAAATTAATGTAAAAAGTCCATGGTGAACTGACTAATTAATACCCTTGGTGTTGTGAAGTTCTGCAAGGATGTATCCGGCTTTAAGGCTTTAGTGGTCATTCCATGTGTTTTCCACAGCCTAGCTGCACTTGGCTATCCTCGTAGGAAAGGTAGGGATGGGGGGGAGAGGGAGAGAGATTCTCTTACATTGGTTTCTCTTTCTGGAATTTTTAATTCATTTTAAAACCGCCCTGGAATAGAAGTTCCTCTCACAGTTTCCCCCAAAGCTTATGCCTCCCAATATATTTTATTCTTCATTCTTGAATGCCTTTGGCTTTGATGCTCAGTCTGAGTATTGAACGTTTTAGGTCAAAAATCCATGTTTGGAAAGCATAATATTAAGTGAGATCATTCAAATTAAAAAAGAAATGAACATATCCACCTTCATATGCAAATCCCCAGACTATAAAGCATACATGTATCTATGGAAACAGGGGTAAGAGCGGGTAAAGGCCTAAAAGTCTAGAAAGGAGACCAGGATTGGGGACACAGGTAAATGTCCCAAGGGACATAAAAAAGGAAAATCACACAAACACACTTTGTTAAGACATTTCATAACAGCATCTAACACATTACTATATGCTGGTTTAGAGAAAGAAAAGAACTCGTGCTTTGGCTGGGGAGAAGGCTCAGCAGGTAGGGCACTTGTCAACCAAAGCTGATGGCAGTGTTTGATCTCCAGGACCCTGAGTGGGAAAGGAAGCTAGCCAACTTCTGAAAGTTGTCCTCTGACCTCCACCCCCTTGCTGTGATTCTTAGCTGTCCATTCATGCTTAGAAACGTGGAGTGTCCAAAGGCTGGCTGGAGGCGCTCAGTTCTTGCTCCAGGGCGCCACCTGGCTGCTGGCAGTTTCCACTGCAGGATGAAGGCTCTGAGATGGACGCTTTCTGGGCTTCCCCTCTACAGTACCCTGCCACAGTAAGAAGGATTCCAACTTCCCCATGAGCCACTTCCTCTCACAGTTCATTCCACTTTTTAAAGGTTTTGTGTGTGTGTGTGTGTGTGTGTGTGTGTGTGTGTGTGTTTTCTGGGTGTGTATTTGTGCACGTGAGTGCAGTGCCCACAGAGGCCAGAAGAGGGCACCAGATCCTTTGGAGCTGGAATAACAGGGGTTTGTGAGCCACCTAATGTGGGTGCTATGAGCCACACTCACGCCTGTTCAAGATCAGTAAGCACTCTGAACTGCTGAGCCATCTCTCCAGCCACCTCATTTTACTTTTTAAAGGAAAGAACCCTCCAACTCCTTTTTCCTACATTAAGGAGTCTTCCATATTCAAGTCTTGGCTTTTCCCGTGCTTCTAGGGGAGGTGTGAATCTGGAGGTGTGAATCTGGAGGTGGGTCCCTTTCCGGAGGCAGCTCCCTCTGCATATGTTCTTGGCTGTGGGCTGTGAACTGAGGCATCTTCGGGCCATGTCCCGGAAATGTCCTTAAGTCCCTTGCTCTAAAGAGGCTTCTCCGGTTCTCCTTGCTGTTGTGATTTCTTTTAAAAGTCACTCTGATGCAGTCTCAGAAGGAGGCAGTAAGCCAGGTGTCATCTAAGCAACTGCATCCTTTTTTTAACTTTGAGAGACCTGCTTTCTGCTCGCTCATCCCGCCCCACTTCTGGATCCATCATCTAAGACCACACCATACATATTCAGGTACATTGACTCTTGTCCCTTTCCTGTATCCTTCCGCAACCCCACACAGCTCCACTTTTTACATCGAGATGTCAAATCCATCCACATTTCTCTACCTTACCCCAATGGCTCAGCCTGTCTCACTCCTCATCGGTCACTGGTCTTCCATTCTCACCCTCTTCTAGCCTGTCCTCCTCGGAGAGAGTGACCAGACTCAAAGGCACTTAATCTTACCTATCCTTTCCAAACTGGACCTTATTGCCCATCAGCAGCATCCAAACTCTGTCTGGCTTCCTGGTCACCTGGTCCCACACTGCTTTCCTTACCTTGTTCCCTATGGCCTCTGCATCTGATGAGGTTTCAAGGGGTGACCACCAGCCCCCTCACAGAACCTCTGCCTTCACGTCTCAGTGCCTGCGTTCACCTTGAACTGCTGCCTCCTCCAGATCTCTTTTCAAACCCTGCTTAGATTTGGGGGTTCTGGACTAAATGCTCACTCTGCCAGGGAGGTTCCTCTATTCCCAGCCGTAGCAAGGAGCTTTTCCCCCTTCATACACTTCCTGCCCTCTCCTGGTGTATCTGTCACGCAGCTCAGAGGCAGTACTGTCCTGCATCTTGGTAGGGGTGATAGGTGGTGTCCATTTCCCCACTGAGCTGTGGGATCCCAGAGGTAAGGCTGTTCATGACCCGTCCATCTCCTGTGGCCCTTCAGCAGACACATGACACAGGGAGAGGCTGACCCATGTCTTCCTGATGAAGAATCACACTTCTGAACCCTGGACCTTTGGCTGGGGTGCAGCTTGGTGAGCAACTAACCCAGTGCCTGGATGGGAGGGTAGTTGTCATGAAGCTAATTTCTCTCGGGGTACAGAAGGCTGCTCTATGCCTTAGCAGGCAGCTGTCATCATTCCTTCCAGAAGCTTGTGGTGAGCGTTAACTAGAAAACAGAGGCAGCCATGTGGCCACTGTCTCCCTGTTGTGTGACTTTTCCTGGGGATCCATGAACAAAGAACAAACATCTGTTCACCCCACGTAAGACCCAGTGACAGACCCAAGAAATGACTCCACTCCTGCCTAGCTTGGGGAACCGATAGCGTAGTGGGGTTACTTGCAGGAGAATGACTCGGAGGCAGCTGCATTCGGCCATACACTGCCCTCCAGCATGGGCGGCAACTCAGAGCAGCTGCATCCCTGTAAGCCTTGGCTTGCAGGCAGCTACCCTGCAGTGCCACCCCCCCCCTTCTAGTAACTGATTACTGCTTATGTAGCCTGGGGCCTCGTAAGTCTTGTAACTCTGAGCTTCCTGAGTCTGCTGAGTTGTACCAATGTCCCTTCTCTACAGGAGAAACTGTCTTAACTTGGAAGAAATAACCACGTTGATGCCCTTTCTATCCTAAGGCACAGCCAGTGGTGACATCGCTTAGTAGGACTGAACCACCATACACATAGCCAGGAGCCTATTCCAGGTTGCCCTCCCCACCCATCCCAGATTGTAGTCCCTGTCATCCCAAAACAGTCCCCCAAATCTGGTCTGACCAATCAAGATGAAGTTTTGGGGGAAGCAGGAGAGCTACGTTCTCAGCAGTAGCACAGGGCTTTACTGTTGCCAAAGGTGCTCTGTGGTATATAAGGGGCTGACACCCTGGTGACACCATGGCAGATGCCCTGGTGCTATGTGGCAGAAGCTTTTATTTCCATCCTTCCAACGTGTGTGGCTGCTAAGAAGCTGTGAATGGAGGCCTCGTGGTCCGCCCAGCCTCGCACCTTCCCATCCCTGAGATGTTTCTGCCCTTGACAGGACAGGAAAATTAGTCTATAAATTACGAGCCTGGAAGGAACCTGCCAGGCACCTCCTGCATGGTGTTTGCGGTTGTCGCCTATGCGCGCCCCATTCTGAAGGCAATTAATCTAATTGCTTTTGTTATTTCAGAAAACAAATTAAGCCACCCAAGTATTTCCAGGTGTGGGGGGAGGTCTGTAATGTAGAAGACACATTTCTGGGGTGCTCGGCTCACAGGCAGCAGCCTGAGAAGACACCCACAAAGCCATTGGAGGGACACTAGGACCTTTACGAGGTGAGCAGCTGCTTGAGTGGCGTGGAGTCTGGGTGTCTGCAGGACCCTGGAGCCATTGGACTCCTGCTCCCCTTTTTCTCCCCAGCCTGAAAGGCCTGTCTGTGGAATCTGTCCCCTGCTACCTGCTTTCACCACCGCCCTAGGGCAGGGCTCCTTCAGTGGTCAAGATTAATGGTCAACCACCCCACACACAAAGTGAGCTCTTTGCCCCCAAACCAGTCACTCTCCCTCAGCCACCACGGGTACTGTAAAAGGCAAGAGTACCACAAATCAGACCTGGGCTTCCTGTACACTGGAGCATGTGCCTGTCTACAGCCTAGCTTCCTGTACTCAAGCCTTGGAGACCTCTCAGCTTTGGCCTGGGGTTTGGTTGCTATTTTAGATGCTGGGCACAGAATCTAGGGATTGCTCTATGCCCAGCAGGCCCTCTTCATAAAGGTACTCCTCAGCCCTTCTCCTGCTTTCACCGTGTTCTTTATGCTCCTGTACCCCCACCCCCCACCCTCTCTCTCTCTCTCTCTCTCTCTCTCTCTCTCTCTCTCTCTCTCTCTCTCTCTGTGTGTGTGTGTGTGTGTGTGTGTGTGTGTTTGCTCCTTGCTTTCTAGACCAAGTATGCTATCTTAGTGATGTCGTCATCTGCCCATACATAGCAGGAAAGACCTTGGCGTTTACAGCTTGGTACTTGCTCTTGTCATTAGTATTAGGCTTCAGGTTTCTCCCGTGGTCAGCTAACATGCATTGTGCCCATTGAACGCGCCATTGTCCTATGAGCAACCAGAGTAGGAATGGTACCTCACCTGTTCATCTACCTACCTGCCACATGCAAAGGACTGTATCCCACACGATGAGTATAGCAAGCCCCAGATGGATAGAAGGCTAAAGAGAAAGAAAAACAAGTGAGCACCTAAGGATTATGGGTAAATATTGTCCCAAGGAAGTTCCACTTAAAATTAGAAACTACTGGGGGTGGAGAGGTGGGGGGCATTGGCTCGGTCAGGGCCTCTGTTGTCTATCTGGCCCGTGGGAAGTGCAGGGAGCAGAAGGTTGTGGCGAGGAGCTGCTCTGAGAGTGGGGAGCACTGTAGAGGCAGAGTCTTGTCACAGCTCCATCTGCTCAGAATGAAGGAGCACCCCAAATCAGCCGTGCTCCTGTTCCATGCCAAGAAATGCACAAATCCTGCATACCCCCATATCAGGTCTGGTCTCCAGGACATATGGGCCTTGTCATGGCAAGCTCCTCTATGTGCCCATGGGAACAGCCTGATAATCAGGGACACCCATTTTGTCAACATTTCCTAGCGCCATGTTGGAACAATCCAAGAGGGCAGAGCCAGGAGGTATGTTTCATTTTGAGGACCCAGTAGTTTCCCTAAAAGGGGATCCAGAGTACCTGCCTTGGAACCTCAGGGTTGGGGAGCATCTCTTGCTCCATCCTGCTGATCAGATCTGAACTGGCTGTGGGAGAGGGTGCCGTGCCAGCCTGAGGACTGAGAACGGTAGAAACGAGTCGCTGTCTGTCTCATCCTCTTCACTTTCTCGGGCCTGAGACTTGGCCTCTTGGAAACCATCCAGGGGCTCAGCTGCCTTCTGCTGTGATCTCGGCATCCTTAGCCTCCAGTCTTTGATCTACATTTCCTGCCTCTAATTGAAACACAGCCTTCCCGCCATGCCATTAGCAAAGTGTTGGTGCATCTCCAGCCAGCCATGGAATTACTCAGAAATTGCGTAGTGCCCTCTTGGAATTTATTTTGGTCACATGTATCTGTGTGCCACTTTGTCAGACTCAGGAATTTAGGCTTCTTTAGGATCACACCCTTAGAGTGTACCAACCTTCCCTTCATGCCTACAGCACACTGCCACCCAGGCCAGAAGACACACAGGAGCCCCTCCTGTACCCACAGCTTAATTGGCTCCTCGAATCTTCTGCCTCCTCGTGTGGGTGAACCCCAGGGGTAGAAGCTTCTGGGATAGCCCCTCTGGTCATGCTGAGTTTGGTAGTACGGTTAAAGTTTTCCACTCTTTGATGAAAAACAGTTATTTTCTTCAGAAAGCTTGAACTTTTTGTAAACGGGAGCCTCCTTTTCTTAGGGCATTTGTGCTGGGTGGAGCATTCTTTCTTACTATTTAACCAGGAAAATCAACATGTGTTTAGCAAGAGTGGTTTTATCGTGGAAAAGCGTGGCAACATTCCAGTCAGTCATCCAGATACGTTCACTGTCCCCCTCCCTCTGCACACGGTAGATTCCAACTCGGACCACAAGGTGGGCACTGAGCTGAAGATGTTATATGTGGGTGGCGAGAGGGGTGCACAGTCAAATGATCTAGAGACTTAAAGGGAATCCTTCCGTGACCTAGATCTGGGTGGGACAAAGCAAGCAAATCCACAGCTTTAGAGGTCTCCCCTCCTCTAGGTGAAAGGACAGCACACAAAGCAGTCTGGCACCCATTGCCAGATCATGAACAGTAACCACCATATTAGTTCCCAGGTCTTCGCAGCCCTGCTAACATCCTTTGCCAGGTGACATGAACACCTGGTCGGGTTGTCTGGAGGGATCTCTTAGGTATGGAAAATTGATGGGCTAGAATTGGGGTGTGTCAGTAATCATACAGAGACTCTATGATTGTTTCAGCTGGAACTAAGTTCAATACAGACGTGGGCTGTTTGGCATGTAAATCAAGGAGCCCTGCCACAACCTGGTACTACCAGGTGAAGAGTTGATCTGTGGCCTTACCAACCTCTTGCTTACCTTTCTTGGCCCTTCCAATTCTCTGACCTGCTCACCTAACTTTCTCCTGTTTTCCTGTTTGCTGAGTCAGACACCCAGCCCATGGAGTGTGATGGTGTCACCTACATACAGGGTGTGCCTTCTTCCTTCTTCAGGAATTCTTTCTTTTTAAAAAAAAGAAGTGTGATGTATCTATGTATTGTTAGGGTTTCTATCACTTTGATGAAACACCATGACCAAAGAGCAATTGAGAAAGAAAGGGTTTATTTGACTTCCACTTCCACATTGAAGTTTATCTTCACAGGAAGTCGGGACAGGAGCTCATTGGTCGCTAGCTGAGAAAATGCCTTTCAGCTTGATCTTACGGAGGCATTTCTTCAACTAAGGCCTCCTTCCTCTCTGATGACTCTAGCTTGTGTCAAGTTGACACACAAAACCAGTCAATGCTTATATTTGGGGGGGGGGGAGCGTGTGTGTACACTTGTGTGTTTGAATGCTTGGACATGCCAGAGTGTGCACCTGGAGGACAGAGGACAGCTTGGAGGAGTCTGTTCTCTCCTTCCACCGAAGTGAGTTTCTTGTTGTCAGACTTGGTACCTTTACCTGCTAGCGTCATCACAACAGGCATTTCTAAGCCTGATCAGGCTGATAATCAAAATTACCCATCATGCCATCCCAGGCAGGCTTTTTGCTCATTCCTTCCCATCACTCACTCTCTGGAAAGGGCATCTTCTGTTCGTGTATCCAGATGTGCTAACATCAAGCTCCTTGACATTGGCTATGTGGCTTTTAATCCTAATGGTGTCATGGAAAATCCGGGAGAGTGTTGTGTGTGAAAGCATTGTGCCAGGAGACTGAGGAATCCAACAAGCAGAGAGAAGAAGTGTTCTGAGTGGCAGGCTTTTCCTGCCACTTTTCTAAAAAAGAAAAGCAGACAATGGGTGCTGAGGGCAAATGAATGATCTGTGACTGTGAGATCGGTTGACACGTGTTAGATGTCACGTGTTAGGTTGGTGATGTGGAGATGTAGCTCAGTTGGTAGAGTGCTCGGCCTACCAAGTACAAAGCCCTGGATTCAATCTCAGAGCTACATAAATTGAGCATCGTGTTACCCACCTGTGGTCTCAGAACCTGGGAGATGAAAGCAAGAAGATCAGAAGTTCAAGTTATCCTCAGTAACACAGGGAATTCAAGGCTAGCCTGTGCTATTTAAGACCCTCTCATATAAACAAACAACAGATACAAAAATGATGGTGAAGGAGGCTTTATTCATCCATGGTTGAGCCTGTCCCAGGAGAAAGACCCTGGACTCAATTATGAGTCCAACAAGGACATGTAGGAATTTGTAGCCAATGGGCAGGGAAAGGGTAAAAGTTACTGCAGGTCCTTGGTCAGCACTGGGGAGTAGGGAACTGACCGATGGTCAAGAGTGAGAAGAGAAGCCTTACTGGATTGCAAGCCTGGGTTTCTGGATAAATTGGCTTGGTGGAATTCTCTTAAACTCAAGATAGCAAGCCAGGTTTAAGGTCCCATGAGGAGTAGGACTCCAGGAAGTTCAGCAGCTAAACTTCAGTCAGGTCTTGGCCAGCCTGTATCTGTGAAGTGAACCGTGACCTGAGAAGCCTAGTGTACCCTCCGTGAGATGCTGGAGTAGCCACACCCACAGGTGAGATGAAGATGAGGTTCTTATCCAGATTAAAGGCAGCTCCATTTCTAAGATCTAAAACAGCCCTCCCGCCCCACATGGCATTGTCAGCCAGGCTTTGTGGGAAGAAGTTCAGTTTAGACTTTGGGTACTAGAGAGCCCAGAAGCACTGAGGATCTCAGATCACTGTTCCTATCTCTGAGATTCACAGCTTGTCCCAAGCTCAAGTCCTGAGTGCCTTGTCAGTCACTTATCCCCTCAGGTTACAGAAAGCCCCACTCAGATCGGCCCAAATGATTGGAGAATCATTCTTATGCATTGCCTAGCCCTAGCTATGGTAGGTCTAAAGCTTGGAGCTGTCATTGTGATCAAGAACCTGGTCGGTTCCACTCTGCGATCCTCTATAGAATGGCATAAACCCTCCACCTGACCCCTGTATTCCCAGTCAGCACAACAAACGATGACAGAGTCGCTTCTCTTGAGTGGACAGCACACCTTCATTATCCCTGGCCTGAAGCCATCCGTGGAGGGGCAATGAGTTTTCGGGAGTGTCTTGACAAACTGCATGGGGTAAAATGTCAAGGCAGGGTCAACAAGTTGTCCTCCACTCATTGCTCCTCTAAGCCCCACCTTGAGTGAGCAGAAGTCAGGGTCCAACAGCGTTCGGCTACTGATAAGCTAAAACGAATGTCTCTTGCCATCTTTGAGTGAGAGGAAGGGGGAAGTCAGTGCATCCAGAGGTTCTGGCACATTCCCTAGAAGTTCGCGTGGGTCTCGTGGAGGGGTGTACTACATTCCTGGCTTTGGCCCCTCAAGGGCTGTGTACATCAAAAGATGCTTTTCTTGGAGTACCCGTGGCCTACCCTCAAGCCCGGCCAGCTTCTGCTCTGAAAAGGATCCATCTGCCATCATAGCATCAGGGACGGGGGAGCTATCACAGAGACGAGATACACCCTGGCGTGTTTCCCTTGGTGAGGTTGCAGCCTACGGTGATCTGTTTAGCTTTCTCTATCCCTCTCCGCTCACCTCTCTGGCTAGTTCCCGTGGTTGACTAGAACAGCTCAAATGGTCTTTGGAAGCAGATAGACTGCTCGTCATCTGGGACCCTTGTTGTTTCTCTTGTCTTGACTGCCAGAGACAGTATGTGTCTGACAGAGCCCATCCACTGACCTGGCTAGGCCTAGAAATTGCCTCAGCTTCCAGCTTCCTAAAGGCCAGAAGGTTCCGAGATGTGTTTGTAAAAATGTGTAAGCCTTTCCTCCCTTGAGCCCCCTAGAGGTGTGTGTGTGTATTGCAGTGGGCTAGGTCCTCAAGATGTCTGAGGTTTATTGTCCAGGCCAGTCAAATGGCATAATAAGTCACATAAATAGTATGAAATACTTAGATAGGAGTAGTGAATATGGAGTGAGCACCAGACCCCTCCTCGAGAGTATTAGAGTGGCTGGGATGTTCTGTACTTTGATGAGAATTTCTTTGGTAGTTTTGGGGGGGTTGCTAAGCTTGGACAGAGGGCAGATAAAAATCTTCGTTTTTCATTCACCCCAGTATGTTTCTGGGTTACAAACATTGATGAGTTCAAACTGTGAGATTACATGGGGGTAAGATGAGAGCAGAGGAGAAATTTGAAAACTCGGTATATAGTTAGGCACTGAATGAAGTCCCTTCTAAGAGACTGAAAGGCTGGGGACACTCCACCATTCCTGAAGACCCACTTCTAAAGGCAATCAATCTGTTATGACAAAGCAGGAGGATGGCGGATCCCAATATTGAGACATGGGATTGAAACCCACACTCGTTATAGAATTCTCCTTCTAGATTAGAAATTTTAATAGCAGAGAAAGCATGGACAGATGGAATTGAGAAGTAATCTGTGTAAGCAGTCTACAATCACCGGAGGGTTTTGTTCCCAGTAGTTATCACAAGGTAGTCACTGGTCCTTTGGAAACAAAAATTAATTTGTATCCACAACACAATACCCTTGAATGTGTTTTGACTTTTGCATTAGTGGTCCCAAATTTATTTACCCTTTAATGCTGTAAAAAAAAAAAATTGAATGTTGGATTAATCAGAGGCCTTCATTATACCTAAAAGAGCATCATGGGAAATGATCATCTCAATTTCCTTTTCTTTCCTCTGATAAGATACAGGGACCAAAACTGCTTAGGATCATGGTAGGGAGGGCACAGCAGCAGAAACTGGGGCAGCTCGTCACATTGGACACACAAGCAAAGAATACCTGTTGCTCAGCTCACATGTTCCTTTTCATACAGTCTAGGATCCCAGCCATGGAATGGCGCCACCTACAGTAAGTGGGTCCTTCCCACCTCAGTTAGCCTTGCCAAGTTACTACCCCACAGGTATGCTCAGGGGAGCATCTCCTATGTTATTCCAGATCTCATCCAGTGAAGATGAAACCACACGGATGGTGGTGGATTTCCTACATTGGCTGGTGTGACCTGAAGAAAACAGACTTACTTGAAGGAGGAAGAACCTCATCACATGTTAGAGTAGGAAAGGTCTAAGAGAGAGTGGGTTCACAGCCTTACTTAACAAATAAGGAAAGTAGTATTCCAAGAGAGTGTTTGACCCAAGGCTACAGAGCCGGTGAGGTATGACCAGAACCTAGACCCACTCTGACTAGGGAGTAATGCCTATGTGGTTTCTAAAAAGACTATCAAACATACTCAAGCAGCGGTGTGCTTCACTGAGAGTCTGTTTCCCCAAGTTCCTCAGAACGTATGCCCTGTTCTTCATTTTATAAATGGAGGTGAGGCTCAGGACTGGGGGCAGAACCCCAGTATCTGCGAGCAGAAATAAGAGGCAGAACAACAGCAAGGCCAGACTGATGAAGATGGAGATGTGGGGGAGCTGGGTCTGAGGCAGGGGAGAATGTGTGATCCAGACAAGGAGGCTCACTGAGATGGAGTCAGACAGGTGCTGTAGCCATGGGTAGTCTTGTTGCTGCCCTTGTTGGAGAAACACCATAGAAGGCCAAGGCTCCTTGGCAGGAACAGGGCAAGTGATGACCTCCTTCTTTGTTACTGCTTTCAGTGCTGTGACAAAATTGCTGACAGAAGCCACATGGAAGAGGAGGCATTTGCACTGGGGGATGATGTAAGATCTGTCATTGACAGTGGCAGGACAGATGTGATGGCTTGGGTTGTAGCAAAGTATTTTTTAACATGTATCTTAGTAAATTAGGAAGCAGAGAGCTTGGGCAACATGAGGAGCAGGCTATAATCCTTATCCTCTTTCCCAGCAACCTGTTTATTCTATCTAGCCTACTGAAAATTGAACAACTTCCTAAACAGTACCACATCTGGAGATCAAGTATTCAAACACGTAAGACTACAGGGAACATTTTTGTATTCAAGTCATAACTTTCTACCCCTGGCCCCTGTAGACTCATGGCCAGCTCACATTGTAAGATGTATTCAGTCCAGCCTCAAAAGTCCCAATACACTCCTACAGTTCAACACTGTTCAAAAATCAAAGTTCAAAATCTCTTCTGAGACTCAAGGCAAACTCAAAGCTGTGAGCTCTGTAAAATTTAAAAAAAAAAATAGTTTATATACTGCTAGTACACAATGCTACAGAATAAACATACCCAATCCACAGGAAGAAAGAGGGCATGAGGAAAGACTGAACCAACATGAGTCCTAAACCAGTGGGTCCAAACCTAACTCCTCGAGCTCCGTGTCCTAGCGTCTGTAGTGGTAACACATCTGTGCCCCAGGACATGGGTAGCTCCACTCCTGCAGCTTTGCTGCCCATTGCAAACATATCTCTCCTAGACTGGCTCCACTCAGTGCCCACAGCTTTCCTCTGCAGACACTCTGCTTCCCAGCACTTCTTTGCCTTACGGTTTCTATTAAAATTAGGCCTCGTGTTCCTACATTGGCCTCTCAGGTCACTCTTCAGGAAATCCCATCCTTCTAAATACTGCCTGACCTCAGTGACTTTGTTCGGGAACCTGATGTGAGCCTCTATGACGCTGTAACTCTTGCATTCTGAATGTCTGGGGAAAGAGTCTGCACAGACACTTCCCTAGGTGGGGGGAGCTCAAGCAGGCTCCCGGTCAGGCTCTTTGTTCAGGTATCCTCTTTTCAAATGACAGTTTTTAAAAATAAGTGTGTTGTTACTCCCTGGAACTCTCTGTGGATGAGGTCTTGCACTTAAGATGCTTTTTTTATTATCCTGGGGCAAAATGTGAGATTTCTCTTGCGTCGTCAATCTGCTTAACATTACAGTGGGCACTTTTCTCTGCACCCAACTTGTTCTGAGCTTTAAATACGCTCAAGCTCCTGTCTTTAATAAACTCTACATTTTCTTCATATTTGGGGTTCTACTTTTCTCTGTTCTCCTCGCTCGCTCTCCTCCTCTCTCTCTCTCTCTCTCGTCTCTCTCTCTCATCTCTCTCTCTCTCTCTCTCTGCCTCCCTCCTCCTTCCCTCCCTCCCTGCCCTCCCTCCCCACCACAAGCAGTAACCACACCACAGTCTAAATGCTATGCTGGTTTAAATTACTCCACCAAAGAAATAAGCATTGCCTATCATTTTTAGATAAGCATTACTTAGACTTTCAGAACACTGGAAGAACACAGCCAACTTATTTGTCAGAAGGTAATAGGAATGGTTTCTAGCAGAATCCCTGATAGACATCTCCAAAACCTCATGAGCACAGACCCCCTTGCCTGCATTCCTACTGTTATCCTAGCCTCTGAATCCCTCAGAGTAGTTCACTACACTCTCACGTTTGTCCTGCAAACCAGTTCTAAATATCTACAAATCTCAGGGTCAGGTTTCTTGTAGCAACAACCCCACTCCTGATACTAATTCTTTAAATTAGTTACTTTTATCACTTCTGTGCCAAATACCTGATAAAAGCAACCTGAGAAGGGAGAGGTTTATTTTATAGTTGAAGGGGACCCAGTCCTTCTTGGTAAGGAAGGCATAGCAGACAGAGAGCTACTCATTGTGGAACTCCATGTATGGCAGTGGGAGCTTGTGGCACATCTTATTGGGTCTCAGTGGATCAGGAAGGAAGAGCTCAGGCTAGAATCAAAGCCAGGCTATAACCCTCATGGCCTATCTCCCAGTGACTTACCTTTTTCCACCTGGTGCCTACTAACGGTTTCACGACATCCCCAAACAGCACCAATAGCTGAGGAACAAATGCTCAAACACATCAGCCTGTGGGGCACATTTTACATTCAAAATAGAGCAACTTCTTCAATAAATGGGAGGGTGGTTATCCAAAGGCACGGAGCTCATGATTCAAGTGTACGACACTCAGAGACGTTAAAGCTGAATAGGGAATGAAAGTCAGAGCTTTCACTCGGCAGATCTCCGCGGGCATCCAGTCTGGACATCACCACTCTGGGCGCAGGATGACCTGTGGCCGGAGAGGCAGCCTGGAACAATGGGGCCTCACAGGGCTCTTTTCTCTGTTGTCCCCCTTCACCTCAGACTATAAACTGCTCGAGGAAACAGGCTGTCTTTTGGTTTTCCTGTTTTTAAATTCTCCAGACTCCGCAGCAGCTGTTTGGTAATATCCACTGAATGAAGTTACTCGATTTTAAGTGTATTTCTGACAGCAAAAATATTTGAAAAAAATAACACTATGTAAAATTGGCACTTGAAATTCAAGGCAAACGTCTCTTTAAAATCTATAATTTAGAGACCTAATCCTAATCATGACTCTTTGTATGGGAGCCTCTCTGCATTCGGGCTTTTTTCCTGGGGGAAGGGGGCTGTTTGGCAGCTTCCCCACCCACCGTGTCCCAGGGCCATGGAGACAGTAACTATTCTTGGGGACAGTCTGGGGTCTGCCTTGTTCTTCATTTTCAGCTCCATAATAAATGCACAAGCTCTTTGCTTTAGCCACCCAGATTCTTACCTGTACCCCCCCAAAAATAGAGGCAATGATGTGATCCCTGTGTTTTCTGGAAAACTCAACCCCATGTACCCACACTTTGGATGCAGCTGGGGTTTTCTGGAGGAGGGAAGGCCCCTGCCCTCCAAAGGCCCTGGAGCTGAGTGTCTCATTTCCTGAGAGTCTCTCCCCTTCCCTCTAGAATATGGCGTAGGAACTTATCTCTAGCACCCTAGAGCTATCTAGCATGTCCTCTGTCCTCTTGGGAGGCTGACCAAGTCACTGAGGTTCAAATAATCTAATAGCACCTTCCCTTTCCAACCTCCTGGGATTTCATAGCCAGACCCCTTTTAACAACAACAGTGATGGAGTCCTCCTGTCTGTGTGGCCCCTGTTGTTGGCATGCAAGTGACAGTCCTCTAGTGTAGTGCCTTAAAGCCATGTCGTCCCCATTTCCAGATGAGGCATAGACCCAGAGAGGCTTGATGAAGACTGAGGGGTCAGAAATCACCCCATTTGAGAAGAACTCCCAGGAGGGATCCTGTCCCCCATTCCTGACACATAAGGCATGCCATGAAACTGGGCCAAGTTCATGACTAACTTCACTTAGGAATGAAGACAAAAGTGGTGATGGGAGGGGCTGACTTAGCCCCCCAAAGACAGCAATAACATCCCTGGTTCCTCCTGGGTGTGACTGACTAGGCTTGCAAAACCCACAGCTGAGATTTCAAGGCTTCCGTTACTGTTTGTTAAGGACAAAATCGTTCTTTTTTATTAATACATAAATAACTTTTTTTCTCAAGCAAGCCCCAAGAAATGAAGCATAGACGGTGATAATGTTGAAAATGTTTACCTATTTCCTCTCTGAGGACATCAGATTAGTCCTTTCTGTGGGTGGAATGTGTAATCTGCGGGAAGACAATATCACCCTTTTGATCTTGCAATACATTTTTCATATCTTTGCCACAAAAGCTGATTATTATCGTGACATTTTTAAACAATGACTGTCTCTCATGCAGAATGGGAAAGGAGAGCTGAGCTCAATGTATAGATAGATGGATGGGTGCTTGCTGAAGGCCAGGCTGTACGGATGAGTTTTCCTGGTGTGATATTCACCAGGGCAACATCGTGATTAACCCCTTCCTTCATCCCAGGATGTGATTCTGTGCACTAATTGGAATCCATGCTCGGCTATACGTATTTGGCCTCTTCTCTCTTTTGATTAATAGCCCCATCCACTCCTTCCAAGGTCAACATGGCCCCTTTTCTTCCAGAACAGGAGAGAATCCTTGATTAAATGACAGAACAACGGGCAAGAAAAATACAGGAAGACTTCCACACACCGAGTCAGGGTACAGACTTGGTGCTGAGAACCTTATGTCTAGGAGGCCATCTGAGAGACAGGCTCAGCTGCCTGGGCTGGGTAACATGGAAAATGGCATTTCTGGAAAGTTCCTGTCTGGGGCTTACTAGCTCCCCTTAGGACTTTACCACACTGCAACGGTGTGTGTGTGGCGGGGTGGGGAGGGGTGTACTGAAGGAGGGTGATTCAGAAATGGGTGAAGGACAGAGATTTAAAACATGTCTAACATGACTATGTGTTGGGAGAATGGAGCAAACCCGTGTACCTTTCTATATGAGGACTTGTGCTATTGCTGAGTGCCACACAAGGCCAGGCTAGGAGTCAGCAACGTGTGAGGTGGAAAGCCACCAGCAAAGGAGAGGTTAACATTCCGGGAGCTGTTCTGCGTTCCACGGCACGCAGCACTGGGCACTGGCAGGCCATCTTGCAGTGTGGTTAAAAATTCTCCTGCAGTCACGGGGAGCAAACAGATAAATCATGAATGAATTTGAAATTATATTTCCTTCTCTCAGCTTTCTTCCTGCCCCTACCTGCCTCATCCACCTACTGACCCCAGAAACAATGTTATAGGAAAATTATAGGTTGTAAATTCTGTCCAAAGCATTTGGCTCCATCCTTGCTAAGAGTTTAGGGAAGGGACTCTCCAGTATTATTTAATGAGGTTATGGGTAGAGATCGGAGGAGTCAAAGCCAGACACACCAAAGCACCTGTGGAGTTGAACACAAGAGGAACACAGGTGTCCTAGACAGTGGGCAGATGTTACCAGGTGTGTGGGCTTCTTGTGCCTTCAACCTTTCTCTTTCTAGAATAAAATTATTGACAAAACAACATAAGTGAAGAAGAATTTGTGTGGCTCATAGTCTTGGGATACAATGGGTCATGTCAGAAAGTCATGGCAGTAGGAACATGACAAGGTTGGTCACTTTGCATCTGCGGGGAGAATACTGACACTCGGCTCACTTTCTCTTCTTCATTCAGTCTGGGCCACCAGCCATGGGTGGTGGTGCCACCCATGCCGGGAGAGAGGGGATCTTCTCACTTGAGTTAAACCTTCCCGGAAACCTTCACAGACACCTAGGGGTGTGCTTCAACCGAGGTTCTAACTCTCACCAAGGGGACAGTCATAGAGCCTCTCCCCCATCGTGTGTTAGGCACGTTGGTGTCTTGTCCTCTATGAAAGATCAGAGTTTTCACAGGGCAATACATAGGTTTACATTGCTAATGTCACTCTACCAAGAAACACACTCCACAGCCCGTGAACAGTGAGTAGGTCACTGGTACCTGAGGGAGAGATGCATGGTAACCGATGGCCCCTCCGTGGGCCTCTGCAAGTACACAGAGACATTATGGGTCTGTGCTGGAACCTCCCTAGCACACAGAGTGGGAATAACCCAGGTTTCCCCTGAGCAGGAGATCCCTGGGTTTCCCTGTCAAGGAACCCCAGCCTCAGGCTATGGGACACTTTGGCCACCAAACTGGGAGTCTCTTTCATAGTTCTGTGTCCCCAGTTCTATGCTTTTTTGACAAGTGTAACCTTTTTCAAGATCTTAAAGACTAAGCCTTGAGTCAAAGTGGGTCTAGAAGCCCTGATGGGTCAGCTACCTGATACCAGCCCTTCTCTATGGTTTTCCTTAAAAAAAAAAAAAGATGATTTCTCATCCTCCTCCTCTTCCTCCTCCTCCTCCTCCTCCTCATCATCACTCATCATGTGAGTGTACATAGTAAGTTCCTGCAAAGGCCAGATGGTGGCATCAGATCCCCCGGCACTGCAGTTACAGGTAGTTGTGAGCTGCTAGATTTGGATGCAGGGAACCAAAGTCCTGCCTGTTGCAAGAGCAGCAGATGCCTTTAACCTCTGAGCCGTCCCCAGCGCCTCTTTCATCTTCCATACTGGAGGATCTCTCCTCTTTTGCACGCTCTCACCTCTGCCCCATCTGCTGTGCACCTGGCCCTTGCTAAAAAGGCACACAGTATATGTGAAGAAACAGAGTCAGTGAATTACACACACACACACACACACACACGTGCGCGCACACACACACACACCTAGAAAGCAGCTCTTTCTTCCCTGCCACGTCAACAATAGCAGTTACAATACATTACCTTTGCCAGAGATCCCGGTGTTTAAAATCCTCCCATTCTTCCAGGGTAAGCATTTCATGTCCATTGTTTTCTTAAGAGATTTTAAAAAATCAGTATAATAAGTCTAGTGTTTTTTTAAAGTGATATGTTTAGCTTTTTCTATAGCAAGAAAACTAGGAAGCAACAAAGCAAGGTGCCTAGGAAGGTGGGGATGTTAAGAGGGAGGAGATCAAAATGTGGGGGTGTCACTGGCTGTCCTAGCTCCATGTCCCTTTATCCCACCTGGACCATACACGTCTCGCAGCAGGGGAGCTGTCATCTCAGCCCCTTTCCCTCTGTCATCTGTAGAGCCTGTTACCTGTGCATCCATCTAACCAGTACGTGTTGAGTGAGGCCTCTTCCCTGCAAAGCCCCTGCTATGAGGGGGATACAAGGCATGTGAGCCACATCCCGTCCTCTGCATCGATGGGGAGATTGTATGTCTATTTCATAAGTTATGTAAGAATATGCCTTGGATTCACAGAAACGTGTTTGCTCAATTCCTTGGGATGTCTGCAGCATCCCAGCATTGTGGAATGAACAGGTATAGTCACTTCCCTGGGCTCTGCCTCCCATAGCCACCATGTGTTTGGGAAAACACTCAACATTCACACTGCCTTTTTCAAGAATACAATACATGCTCATCAAGTCATCGTCACGTCACATGATAGACCTCTTGGCCTTCTGCCTCCTGGCTTGCTGTGATTGTGCATCCTGGGACCAGGATCTCCCCAGAGCCACTCTCCCAGACAGCCGCCGTTCAGTTCTCTGCCTTTTATGAGTTTACAGCTTAAGAATCCACATGTGAATGAGGTCATACAGTATCTGCTGTCTATGGCTGTCCCATCCTCCAGGTTGTCATAACATGATACAAAGTGGAGAGGTTGCCAGCAGGGAGCAAGGTCAAGGCCAGCCTGGAATACCAAGTGAAAACCAGTCTCAAACCCAAACCAGTCAAATGCCAAATCAGCAGAGCTCGGATTATGGTAGGAACGTGAAGGGACAAGGTTCAGCTCTCTAGTACCCAATGGGGTCAATAGATAGAGAAGCAGAATAAGAAAGAAGAAGCCTATGAACAAGGCATGCTGGGAGATAGTCAACTCTTGCCTTTCCGTGACCTTCTTGCCCTGTGTTCTAACGAAGGCCTTTTGTATAGTATTTCAAAAGAAGGTTGTATGGGTCCCAGAAAGTGAATGTCTTGTGACCTTTTCTTCTGAGAGGTGAAGTGTGTGTGTATGTGTGTGTGTTTTCTAGTTCACAAAGGTGGTGAGTCACATCCAAGTGGATCTAAGAAAGACACAAATAATCACCATTTCTGTGTTGATTAGAATCACTGTGTGTGTTTTCGGTGTGGTCAACCTACTTCCAGAATTGACCTTGGCCTGTGGCTGGGGCCCAGAGAGTACCATGGGGGATGTGTTTGCAAGCTAACTTCTGTGTATTGTTAGTCTACCAAAAACAGACCCTATGAGGCAGCCAGTCCTTGCTAAATAGAGAAGGGAGGGACAAGAAGGTTATGAGAGTTAGGGGCCAGGGAGGATGTATGTGATCTTTCAAGGACAGACTGTGGAAGGCTCTGTGGCCTGAGGTTGGGGTACCTTGGGAATCCTCTCCCAGGGCACTCAGGTGAAATGGACCACAAGCAGCGGAACACCCCCTACTGAAGAGTGAGGTCTCACCATTTGACAAATGGCTGGTGTCTTCAGGCATCCTGCCACCTGTGCGAGCATGTAAACTGCTGACAGAATAGATTCTGAGCAATGGTTTTATCCCTGCAGATCTGCCAGTGTGTATGTGGGGGGGGGGGGGGGGGGGGAGAATAACCTAGTACCCTTGCAGACGGAGCCTGACCAGGGCTTCCTTGCCAAGTTTCATTTTTCAAAGCTCTGCAACTTTACTTAGATGTTTGTGGGTTTTGCTTTGTAATCAGATTTCCACCAAGCATCTATCATTAAACCTTTGTTTTTATAATACATGCTTTATTGTAAAACCAATTTCAACAGTGTTGCAGATGCAATGCAATTTTCATGTCTTAGTTGGATTGTCTTTTATTTCTTTGCTTTTTGTTTTTGAGGGTTTTTTTTTCTCTCTTTTTTGGTTGCTAGGGTACTAAACACTTGAGAAAGTAGCTCGGTAGTATCTATAATACAGAGGTTTTCTGAGGAAGAGATTGCATTAGCCCCATGTTATATATTTGGGCAGATTGTATCCATCATGGCTCGGTAGGATAAATACATTAAAATGCACTGATTGGGGAAGAAATGAGATACTTATATTGCTGACAATGGTTTACGCTTCTCTTCTGACGGATGCTGTGCTACTGGCATCGCTCATACTTGCCAAACATAGCGGTTTCCATTTCTTAAGGGAGACAAAATGCCACAGGAAGGCTAGGAAAATAGTTCAGTTGGTGAAGTGTTTACCTCAAAAGTCTGAGGACCTAAGATAGATCTCCAGAGCCTATGTAAAAAGTCAAGTGTTGTATGACATTATTGTCATTCCAGAAGAAGGCAGAGACAAGAGGCTCCCTAGGGCTCTCTCTGGCCAGACAGCCTATCCTATTTGGGAATTCCAGACCAGCAAGAGACCTTGTGTAGGCAACCATGTCTGCTGCTTGCGGTAGTTCTGTCATGGCAAGGCGTTCCACCCACCCCCTCTTTCACAATGGTCCCTGAGCCTTGGCACAGCAGGGGTGTGATACAGATGTTCCTTTTGCAGCTGAGCAGCCCCCCCATACCTGTTCTCGGTGCTTGTGAGTTTTTGCATTAGCTGTATCAAAAACAACAGCAACAATAAAAACACACCTCCTCTGATGCGGTCTGAGAGCTGCACTAATCTACTGCTAAGGAGATACGAATTTAGAAAGTAGTTTTATACAATGTCCCTTTAGTAAATTAAGTAGTAAGTTTATTGCTGGGACCTGTGAACTCGTGAATAATGGGTTTGGGACCAGATTAAAGTACCAGGCATGTGTTTCCTCCTGTGTAGAAGGCCTTAAATTCAAGCAGAGTGGTTGGTTAGCTTCATAACATTCATGCCACTCTCCTACCCGTGGGCATACCTTGCCATGCTGGTCACTACTGTAGTTCATGGGGTTCACAGCTGGGTAAGAAGACTATTGATGACTTCTTTTCCCCAGCAGCCTGCAGAGCACCTTCCAGCATGTTGAAAGCTAGCCAGTAGAGAGGAAGCTTCATGGCCAGCCCTAACTTATTTTCTCCAGGTCTTTATACACATTTTTAAAGGGATATAAGGGAGCTAGAGATGGCACATTGTATTACAGATACAAAGCAATTTTCATGCATTAAAGTGCTTGACACACACATATGAGGGCTGGAGTGGGGATGGAGTCTCTATGTGTCTGGCCCTGGAAGATAGAGACAAGGGATCCCCAAAGCAAGCTGGCTAGTGAATTCTGGGTCACTTGAAAGACTGCCTCAATGAATAAGGTAGAACAATGAGACTAATTCAACCATGAATTATATAAACACATGTGCACCCACACGCCTATGAACATACGTGTGCAATATACCTATATTATACACACACACACACACACATCCCCTCAGTTCCTCAAAAGATGCAAGACATACATGCATGTAGGCTATGCCTCAGAGGTGAGATGCCTAGCAGCCCCCTTCAGGCTCTGTCTGCTGCTCACCCTGGCCTTCTCTTCTTGGAATAGCAAGAGATAAAACCAAGAATCACACTTAGTGTGCGTCCCTCATAGACCAGGGTGGGCTGCGACTCCCATTGAACTCTACGTGGTCTGTCCATCTCCTTCTCCAAGTTGGCAGCTATGGCTAGCCAGGAGTCAGGGCCAGTCCTGGCATCTAACCTACAGCAGACACATAGTCTTGAGATGATGTAACAGAGCCCCTCTGCCCCATCATGAGGCCCATCTGCCTAGGAGCAGTGAAGCCATCCCCAGCGATGTGTTCCACTGTCTGGGAGCAAGAACACTCATCCTAAAGTCCATCCATTTAAACTATAAAGCAGTCCTGTGCACTTGGATAGCACCCTATACAAGCCCTGGGGCATGGCAGGGATGACAAGCTGCAGGCTTCTAGAGAAGATGGCACTGGTAAGCCCTTTAGGAGATATCGCTATGTAACAGCCCTAGCTGTCCTAGAACTAGCTCTTGTGGAACAGGCTGGCCTCAGACTCACAGAGATCCTCCTGCCTCTCCTCCCAAGTGCTGGGATTAAAGGTGTGTGCCACCACCACCCGTCCTTATCTCAGCTTGTACATCCTGTCTCTGCCTTCACACTGCCTGGGTTGCCATGGGGTGGAGAAGTGTGCTAGGGGATATAGCAGAGCACAGTGTGGTAAGGTCTGGATGTCAAAATAGACTGGTTTGGTCATTCATTGACCATTCACCCACCCACCCACCCTTTGGCGTGTCTGAGGGAGTGTGTGAGTTGGGAAGCGGGGCTGGAGGTCAACACTGAGTGTCATTGTTGGTGTGGTATTGCCTTTTTTTCCTTTCCTGTGTATTCATTTTGAGGCATGGTGCAGAGCTCTTTGATTACAGTAGGCTGGCTCACCAGGAAACCTTGGGGACCCACCTATCTCTACCTCCCCGGTGCTGGGATTATACACCTGTTCCCCCCTTGCTCCGATTTTTATGTGGGTCCTGGAGATCCAATGCAGTTCTTCATGCTTGTGCAGTAAGGACTCTGACCGCTAATCTGTCTCCCTCAGCTTCCTACATTCATTTCTGAGCGCGCATGTGCTCAGACAACAACACTGACCCTGATTCACAAAGCACTGTTTGCGTTACCCCACTCAGTCATCCCTGTGAGCCTCAATTATCTCACAGATGCTCCTGGGAGGATCAACTACTAACTCACCACAGTACAGAGGAAGCCTGGGACAAAGAATTTCACTGTTGTGTCTGTCTCTGAGATGTGGTCTGAGGGCTGCGAAGGTGTAAACCTATGATATCTCTGGGCAGGAATAGGATGGCCACCCCCTACTCGGTGACCTGGAGTCTCCTCAAAGATTACTGAGTGTATTCCCCACTTTCTCAGAGAAAGATAATGAAGACCTTTCGGTAGCAGAGGAACTCAGAAGACTCCAAGAAGTGCAGCTTTTCCATCCTCTCGTCGTAACAGCTGTCTCTGAAGTGCTCGCCTCCCAAGCTAGGGAACTTGAGTTTGGGTGGGTTATGGTAGCACACGCTGCGATCCCAGTGCCAGGGATGCAGAAGCAGGTGAATCCTTAAAGTCACTGTCCAGCCAGCCTGGCTTACTGGGTGAATTCGGGGGCTGTCTAGCCTAAACAAATGACAAAGAAGGGAGACACACACACACACACACACACACACCTATTTCCCAGCCCTCTGAATTCTTTCCAAAATAGATTCCTACAAGATGTAAACTCTTATTAAAAACCAGCTAACCAAACTCTCCCAGCCCAGCTGTGGAGATGGTGGGAGCCAGAGTCATTGCTTGATCTATATACTTAGTACCCACAGCACATCCACAATCAGACAATGGGTTCTGAAGCCGGACCGCCTGGGTTCAAGTCCTGGCACTGCTACTTACAAGCCAAGTATTCCAAGATTGATTGCTTAGCCTCCCTGAGCCCCGACTCCCTCATTTTTAAAAAGTAGACCTACTTCCTAAGATTTTCCTGAAGCTTAACTGAGTTAATGTGAGGCCTTTCGGTGCGAGGGCTCAGGGAAGCACGAGGTGTGCTGGCTGTTGTTCCTCTTTCAGGAGGAATTTCCATTTAAATGAGAAATGTCTACAGAAATTGCCTGCACAGAAATCTCTCAGCTCAAGAAAATTTCCCAGGGCTGCAGATCCCCCTGGCTAAGTGCTCCTCTGTTGTTTTCTTCTCCTTCTTCGGCAACACAAAGAAAAAAATGTTGTCATCTTAAAAAAAAAAAGAAAAAAAACAGTTCTTTGGTTTGGTACTTGAGAGAGATGAACAGCAGATGAGGCAAGAAAAACCCTCATTGCCTTGGACAAGCTCCTGGGGACTCAGCTAGGCCGGAGGGACACCCAGCAGTGCAGGTGGACTTCTTAAATTTCCAAGGCCATGGGAACAGGTGCCCATCTCAATACACTGTCGGGTTTATGAGAGTCTGATTTCTGCCTCCCACACTGCGGTTCTAGCCACAGCTCTCAGTTCCAAGGCTTTAACGTACTTATAGGCTATTACACGCACACACACACACACACACACACACACACACACACCGTCACCCAGATGTGTGCTGGCGTGAAGCCCTGCCTCCTGTAAGTCCTACGTGTTATGTCTTCCTTTGATCCTGACCACTGCTGTGTGATCTCCACACAGAGTCAGGACCTGCCCATAGCCCAGAATGTGGCAGGGACGCTCCTCCTCATCTCCACAACCAGGCCGGGTTCCTGAATGAAAGGAATACTTTGCATTTGCACTTGGAGTGGCAAACGCAGGGCTCAGATGCAAGTCAGGTACCTTGCAGGCTGGACAGACCCTCTCTCTCCCCCTTGGCCGCAGCCACTCTGGGTATTTTGCAACTCGATCACCTTGGTGAAGAGTCACAGAGAAACGGATGCATCCAGGACTTCTGCTTCCATTTGAGAGCTCTTCTCCCAGGGGTTACCCAGGGGCCATGCAGAAAGTCCCTTCTGCCCTCTGCCCACTCTCTCCTCTGTGTGGTTGCTCTGTACCCAGTTATGTGCCCACAGACCCTGACCAAATCCTACTCCAGTCCAGAGAGATGCTACCAGCTCTGAGCTACACATGTGTTTCTGACCCCCACTCAGCCCTGTTAGCCTCTGGCTGCCCTTGACATTCTTAGGCTTTCCTATTGTATACAGCAGGCACTCGATGGAACTTTTGAGTAACACTGGCATCCACCAGTACAGGTGGGGTTAATCAGTGTGTATAGACACTGCCTGCCTTGAGCAGCTCACTTGCCCCTCTAGGAATTTGCAGATACTGTGTAAAGGTCCATTCTGCAGGTTGTTGAAGCCCGGAGCTTACTCCCCACCTTCATTTCCCCTCCCTCTCTCCCTCGCCCTCCTCTGCTCCTTCATGCTGCTCTAGCTAAAGGGCCGCATCCACCTGGGAATACCTGAAACATAGGGCTCGTCCACTTCGCATGTTGGCACTGTCTGGCTCTCCCCTCAGCCGTGAGTACCCAGCCTGTTGATGGATCCAATCTGAAAAGGCATCTACAGAATGCTGCATCAAATGGGCTGTGGTGGCACAGAGATGACAGATGCGGCGTGTTCCCGAGGATGCTGGGCCGAGCCTAGCACAGTCTTCTTTTGTAGTGGAGTTAATGGTGTTCTTCCGAGGCAGCTGCACTTACATCCGGTGTTAAGCCACTGTTATTTAAACTTCATGATGGGGGAGCATGGCAGCCCGTCCACTAGCAGCATATAAATTACATTGATGGCTCATGCACTTTGTCTAACCCCAATTCTCTTGAATTATGGAAGATAGACAAGACCGGTGGGGGTTTTCAGGATTTCCCTGGGCAGATAGCTATGAAGTGGTGGCTAAAGTCCCCAGTCTGTCACCACTGCCTCTAAGGCACAGGCCTTGCTAAGCCTAGGGGCTCTGAAAAGGCTGTCACTAGGGACTCCAGTCTTTTTTCTTGGGGAACCCCTGACCATGTACCATGGCACAGATGGACCCTATAGCCAGTCAGCATTCAAAGTCTCCCCTGGTAGACACTCGCATGATGGCTTTAGCTTTGCCTCTTGCATGTTTTCCCTGGGGCACAGGATGTCAGAGGCTGGCATTTGTGTTTGTGAAGACGTGGATGGAGCTCTTAGCATGAAAAATTCTTGGAAGGCAGTTGATAAGTGGGTGATCCAAAGCCACTTGTATAGTTGCTGATAAAAACAGAAGTCCCTCACCGGTCTGAGATGAACTTGATCTAGACCTGGAAAAAGGAAACTGGATTGTAACTCTGAATGTGAGTGTATGTGGGGGTGTGGGGGTGTGGGGGTAGGTTTGTGTGGGATGAGCATGTGTGTACAGATACATATAGAAGTCAGAGGACAAGTTCAGTTGTCACAGGCTCCTTACAATGGGCTGGGAGCTGCCAAGTAGATGAGGCTGGCTGTCCAGTGAGCCTCAGGGATCTCTCTCTGTCTCTGTCTCTGTCTCTCTGTCTCTCTCTCTCTCTCTCTCTCTCTCTCTCTCTCTCTGTGTGTGTGTGTGTGTGTGTGTGTGTGTGTGTGTAGTGAATTACAAGCACATACCTGGCTTTGTGTATGTGTGATTTTTGAGATTTATTTAGTTTTATTTTATGTGTATGAGTGTTTGCCTGCATATCTGTGTACCATGTTCATGTCTGGTACCCACAAGGCCAGAAAAGGGCATCATATCCTCTGGACTTTGAGTTACAGATAGTTGTGAACCACTATGCGGGTGCTAGGAACAGAGCCCAGGACTTCTGCAAGGGGTACTCTTAACCACTGAGCCACCTTTTCTGACTATGCCTGGCTCCTTGTACATGGTTCTAAGGACTAGACCTTGTGTGCTCAAGCTTCTAAGGCATGCACTTTACCAATTCAACTATCTCCCCATCCCCCAAATTTTAAATTAACATGGACACAGGTGACCACAACATCTCCCCAATAAAGGCCAGGTTGAACCCTTAGGGAAGGAATGCTGGGGATCGATTACTATGGAATCCTTTCACTCAAGGCAAAATCCAATTTGCCTTCCATTTCATTTTCTCTGAATTCATACATTTGCCAGTACTTAAAAGCCCCTGGAGCAAAAATGAGTTACGCGTGATATTGAGGAAGAGAGATCCAAACAGAGCTCAGTGGGAAATTCAGCATCTCGGAGTCATGCAGCTTTCCTTACAGGCTAGAAAGAAAGCTGACATGGGGGTCACTGGACCCCCATGGGATGTGCCTGTCTGTCCTCTCAGGTGCTTTTCAAGGCTTCCAGTTGCTTTATTGTATCTTGGCCCTGGGCTCCAGCTAGTGACCCACTTCCTAGGTCATTGCTTGTGACTTTTGTCCCAACTGTTAGATCATAGCTACACTTAGCCTTTCTGACTCTGCTGCTCCAAGTGTCACTCCAGCCTTCCCCCACCCCAGTCTTTGACGGTTTCTCTGTATACCCAATTCCATAGACTCTACCTATGGACTGGCGTAAAGATGCCCAGCCTGCCAAAGGAGCAGCCAGGACTCTACATCCTCATAATACATCTACCACAGTGGGTGACAAGGAACTAAGGACAAGGCAGAGCCTCAGGGACCGCTGTGGCTCACATAAAGAGATGTCCTAGGGACTAAAGAAGAGGAAGCCATGTTTAGGGATATATCCAACCCTCATCTCCCAGGAACTGCCTGTTTGCCTGAAGGCCACCACTAAAATGTATTATCTGGAAGGGAGGAATTGCCTCCTCAGTATAACTAGCCAATTAGACATCTGGATGGAATTAGTCAGTTGATTACCTGAGCTGGTGGCAGCTGTGGCTTTTTAAGAAGTTTGCTATTAAGGGGATCTGAACACGGAAAACCCTGCTTTTGAGTCAAATTTCAGCCCCCCCCCCCCTCCCAAGCCCAACATTTGTGGAGAAACAGGATATTCAGAGGCCCTGCCCTCAGAGTTCCAAGGCCCCCTGTGTCAGTGGGAGCTACCCACAAGCTCCTTCAGCTTTCTTCTTTTGTCTCTGGGGTGAGGGCAGTAATGTGCTCACCTCAATGTCATTATGAGGAGACTGAGCTTGGCCAGGGGTCAGCAGCACACTGCTTCCCAGGTGCTACCATCCCCACTGTGAACCCCAAGGGCTTGAAGCACCTGACTTGTCCCCTAAGAACAAACACCCAGTGTGAATTGGGCTTGGTGGCACAGGCCTGTGATCCCAGCACTTGAGAGGCTAAGGCAGGAGGATTACAAGGTCCAGGAGAGCCCGAGATACATTGTAAAATCGTGTCTCAGAAAGATGAGACACAAACATGTGCGCACGCACACACACACACACACACACACACACACACACAGGAATGACACTTGCGGGACATCAATCATCCCACAGCTACGGCTACGCTCTGTGTGGGGGTCTGAGCAACATAGACCTCACTGGCAAGGTGGGTGCTGAGCCCAGTGTGCTCCCAGGTCACCAAGTAAGACAGCAAGGCCTGCGAAGGATGGAAAGTGTAGAGAAAGATCGACGCTCAAGCTGTGCCCACAGAAGCAATGGAAACCACTAGACGGGCACCCCGAGGAGGAAGAAAAGCATCTGGCTTGGGTGGGGACAGATGAGTGAAATGTCGGCTCCTGCTACTTTACGATCGCTTTTTCCTGGGGGCGCTTAATTGAAGTGTCTTCTCACATCTCCTGCGTGAGCAAAGACTAAACAGCCACTTCCACGCTCATCTGTGAAACGTGAGGTCCTCGCCCATGAACACGGGGCACCAATAACAGTTTCTGCACTGCAGCTATCCGAGATGAAAAAAATCTCACCATCTGTTCCAAGAAAGAAAAAGAAAAGAAGATCTGTTGAAAATTACCACATTTCCACCGGGGTTAGGGGTTGGGGGTGGGGTGTAGCTGACGCTAAGATCATTCTGTGAAGGCAATCCCATGTACACGACAGATCACTGTGCGTATCTGACTTCGTCAAACGTGAGCTTCGGGAATCTGTGCCCAAATGCGATCACGTATATTTTTCTTTCCCTAGTGACAGTCAGGGTGCTTCTCTCAAGCATAGACTTTGGAATTTTCCAGAACATGCATTATCTACTGGAGGAAGGAAGGTGCATTTGCACCCAGACACGCATGCAAAGGCCCACTCGGGTGTCAGTCTTCTCCTGTTACTTTGTCTGAGACAGTTCTTGCTCGCCGCTTGTCACACAGGCTGGCTGGCCAGCGAGCTTCTGGTGATTGGTGGTGATTCTCCTGGCTCTGTCTCCCATCTCCCAACAGGAATGAGTTGAAATTACAAATGCCTGTACTACTGTATCCCACTTTTACAGGGGTTCTGAGGATTTGAATTTATGTAATAAGGCTTGTGTTGTAAACCCTTTACCCAGAGAGTTCTCTCCTCAGCCCCACTATGTATTATTTTGCCATTGCTGACTAAGGGCAATCTTCAGCAAAGTCCAAAGCCATAGTGACCTGGGAACAGGTGACCTGGGATGCAGTTTAGCCACATGGGGTCATGTGCAAAGCCCTTCCTCACCTTGTGCCTCGACTTCTTCACCTGTTTTGTGTACTAGTGCAAACATGACCTCAGACGAGGCCATCACAGCTCCCAACACATAAAACAGCTGCCCTGATGAGGACACATAGGTGGTGCAACAGATGGAAAGAGAAGCCCAGGATGGCTCATATCACTGGGTC
This sequence comes from Arvicola amphibius, assembly GCF_903992535.2. NCBI lineage: Eukaryota > Metazoa > Chordata > Mammalia > Rodentia > Cricetidae > Arvicola > Arvicola amphibius. The sequence continues at coordinate 68,044,985 of NC_052050.1, read as the reverse complement.
TTGACAAGCTAAAAAGAAATGGCATCCTGTGTGAGCCTTCTCTACTCCCCCAGCCTTCCTGCTGCAGGCCTGTGTCTCCCCATGGCCTCTTGGCTCCCGTAGCTGCTCACCAAGAAGTAATGACTAATCACAGCACCTGAGAACAACATCTAGGAAGGGGGCTGGGTGTGCTGAGACACACAGCTAGTAAGGTTAGGGACAGCCCTGGACCTTTAGCCCGCAATCCAAGGAGGGGGCATTGGCATGTGGACATAGCTTTTGCAGATCTATGCTGAAATAGGAGACATGGTGTTTGATTCTGTCAAACTGACCAGATTAGGAAGGCACTGAGGGAACTGGCGGAGTCTGTATCTAGGTGTTTCTGCAGTAGTGTTTCCAAGGACAATTAAATTGTGGGGGCTCCAATCTAATGAGTGGAGTCACCAGTCGATGAATTCTTAATATGATGGAATTGCTGGAAGGTGGTAAAAAGGAGACACGGGGCCAAATTGAAGGAACTGTGCAGTAAGGCCGCATCTTTGGAACTACACCTCACGCTGGTACCTCCTTATACTCCACTTGTCTACTGCCTGTCTGTCAAAAAGTGAAGAACAGCCTCTACCACATGCTCCCACCATGATGTCATGCCCAAGCTCATGAGACCAAGTGACTATGAGCTGAATATCCTAAGACTGAGTCAAAATAAATGTTCCTTCCTTGTTATCGCTTCTGCTGGGTGTCTGCTCCAGCAATAGAAAAGTATCAAGGAACCTTTGTAAAGGATTTGGGAGGAGCCTGGCCTTTGGGAAAGATGTTACCAGAAAAGACCATGCGAGGGCTTCTATCTGTTGAAGAACGTGCTTGGGCATGGCACTCAGACCAGACGTCCCAGGACATTCTAAGGAGGAAACACTCACCCATAGATCCAAAAGTTAACATTGTAAGTGTCCAGAGATAAGCAGATGTTGCCAGACTCAGCCTGTGCGCAAGGGCCTTGGGGTCTTGGTGGGGCTCACATCGTCCAGATACCTCCTGAAGAGGGGTGGATAGGCAAAGATTCTTCCTGGGAGAAATGAAGGTCATAGCAATTATCAGTCTTATGTTCTAGGGTCTCAGCTGCGCTTGAGTTTATGAAGCACATACAATCTTGTAGCATCCACGAACAGATTTGCCGGGGTTCTTGATTCACCCATAACAGTCCCCAGCCTGCCATCTGCGCCCATGGAAAATGATCTATGTTTTATGATCTCTCGCAGTATTTGTTTAAAGAAGATTGTCTTTTTTTTTCTCTTTCTTCGAAACCCAAATGTAGGGCTGTGGAAATGGCTCAGTCAGTAAATCCTTGCTATACAGGCATGAGGACCTGAGTTTGGGTCCCCAGCACCCATGTCAAAAACCAGATGTGGGGGCTGGAGAGAGGGGTCAGAGGTTAGAGTACTGGCTGCTCTTCCAGAGGACCCCACTCCAGTTCTCATGTCAGCCCACATGACAGCTCCCAGCTGTCTGTAGTTCCAGTTCTGGAGGATGTGATGTCCTCGTCAGGCTTCTGTGGGCACCTGCTGCACACACGGTGACAACGTATATGCAGGGGAACGCTCATACACAGAAAATTTAAAAAATTAAGTATAAAGATTTTTCTAAAGGCCAACAGTAATGAAATGGTATGTGCCTATAATCCTAGCACTGAGGAGGTGACGGCAGGGTCTCTGGAACTCTCTGGGCAGCTGGTTAGCCAAATCAGTGAGCTCTGGGTTCCATGAAAGAACTTATTGCAAAATACAAGATAGAGAGCAGCTGAGAAAGATATCCAGCATCAACAAACTCCACATGCACACACACACACACACACACACACACACACATTTACATCTCTCTCTTTCTCCCCCTCCACACAAATGTTCACCTCTCTTTCTCCCCCCACATACACATACATACACACAAATGAACACCTCTCTCTTTCTCCCCCTATACACATGTGCATGCGCACACATGTGTGCATACACACACACACACACACGGTTCTAGTATAAACTCAAAGCTCACCTAAAGAATCCTCTAGAATTTCTTTCAGTTTGAATATTGCCACAGCTCTGAGAAGCATGTACATGTCGGGGACCCTGCAGAGTCTGTTCTGGCAGAGAAAACCCATGTTTGACTCCCAGTGTGACTTAGAGCCACCCATTCTCAATTTGTCCTTGAAAAGTCAGTCTACTCCTACCTAGCTGGTCGCTCAGAGGTTCCCACGTGGAGCTCCCCAATCACTCACTAGAGGGGATGCAGTTGTTCTCAAGCCCCTCAAAGATCTCTGGGAGTGTGGGGCAATGGCTGAGATAGTGTACCCCAAGACTGGCCAGCGTCAGTGTCAGGGTGGAGAGGACTCAGGAGGCTGGGCCTGTGTTCCAGAGACTGTACTCACTGGGGCAGTAAGCTTAGGACACACATGCTCAACCCCAGTCATCAGATGGGTAGCAGCAGGAGGTCCTGTATCCACAGGTGAGCCAGGCTGGTGACTGGCCCTGGAGCAGCCTCTGGTACAGCTTTCCTCAGTCCCCCTAACCACACTCAGCAGCCTGGTAGGCGTCCTTCCCATGCAGACAACAGAAAAGTGAGTGTGAGTCTTTGTTTTGCTTTTCCTCCTTCCTCCCCGCAGTTTTCAGCATGCTTAGCATGTCTCCAGTGCTGTAAGGAGCTAGGGCCGCAGCAGCCATGCAGACACGGCTCCACCGTCCACATGCTCTGCTCTGATCCATGGGCAGCTACAGCTGCAGATGGGTGCTGCCTGCAGGAGGAAAAGGGTTAGGAATGGTGTCTTCCGTGAGGGATATCTAAGTGGGAAACCAGCAAGGGGACGGTGCGAAGGAGTGTGGGAGAGATCACAACAGAGAACCATATTCAAAAGCTTGATTCAGTGGTGCAGCATTGCCGTAAGCAATGAGATCAGGTTAGAATAGGGTGCAAGAGGCAGGAACAGAATAGCGCTTCCCCTGATGTGGAGGGGTCCCCAGGACAGTGACGAGACACTCTGTGGCCCTCACACGATAGACTGGAGCCATAAAGTGGCTAGCCTGAAGGAAGCAGAACACTGACATACCCAGGTCTGACCACAACTGGGCCAGAGAACAGTGTCCCAGAAATGTTTGGCAGAAGCCTGATGGTCTCCCCGTCCTTTTGGAAAGTTCTGGAGGGTTAGCTATGTACACTGCTTTGGAGGAACAGAAAGAACCAGGTACTTCCCTACAGAAGTTGCACCAGCAGCAGAAAGTATGAAGACTGAGTCCCAATTTGGAGACTTGGGATAATCAGGTGCCTTCCCTTTCCAGGTGGCATTCTGTAAATGCTGCCATTTCTTCTTCAAAGCAAATAGAAGGATGGAGACACCCTTAGCCCTTTCTCACACCTGGAAGAAAGAGCTCAGTAGGAACGATATGGTAATTTGGGACTTTAAACAAAGTTGAATCCCACGTTTAGATTCCACCGTCTCTGTTTAGTTTCTAATTATCGTGTCCTCACACAAGCTGCTGTGCACAAGGCAGTCTGCAAGGAAGGCTGAGGATGGGCAGGAGCCACAGTGGCCCATATGGAGCTAAACGATATTGCCATGAGTATATTTAGACCTAACAGTTTTCTGATGAGCTAAATCTGGGAATGTATTGTTCAAAAACACCAGATTTGATGTAATGAGCTGGGTTCACATTTCATAAAGTAAACAAAATACCCGCTGTCGCTCAGAGGCAGGTGTGGTGGTGTGTGTAACTGCATGAAAAGCAAAGGATCGATGGGGGGGAGGGGCATGTGAAATGTGAAGGTGCTGTCAGCCTCAGGTCGCTTATAGGATGCAGCCTGGTCTAGCAAATGGATTGGTCCCGCTGGCTGTGAAATCCTGAGTGAGGCTATGTTGCTTGAGAGAAGGGATGGCATGAAATGTGGGCCCCGGGTGACTTACAGAGAGTCACAACACAGAGACCTTTGTGTTTCCTCCTTCCTGTTTCTACCAGGATTGAAGATGACATGCAGGCCCATGGAAATTGTGCTTGTTTGTTTGTTGTTTTTAATGTATAGGCACTGGAAAATGGGTTAGTCAGTAAGTGGTTGCCGAGCAAGCAGGAGGGCCTGAGTTTGGACCCCTGGCAACTACAGACAATGGTACAGTGGTCCATGCTTGTAACCTCAGCATTGGGAGGCAGAGACAGGAGGATCCTTGGGGCTTGCTGGTCCACCAGTTTAACCAAACTGTTAAGCTCTAGGCTCTTCAATGAGAGACCCCGCCTCCAGAACAACATGGTAGAGAAGCAGTTGAAAAAGACACCAATATGGCCTCCAGGCATGGACACTCATGCACACACAAGCTCCTACACACAAAAATGTTGTAAGTAAATAAGTAAATGCACCATGCTATATGGTATTGGTTTTGCTGAACATATTTTTACTGACTCTGGTTGAGAACAGATTAGGATTTCTTTCCCTTAATTTTGATGAAAAGAGGTAGATTTAAAACACGCGTGGACACATACTTTCTCATGCGCCAGCATCGTATCTCAAGGAAGCTGCACAAGATGAGATTCGATAAACACAGATCCGACTCCATGCAAGCGTAAATCTACTTAGCATCTATTCTGGCCCACTGTCTAGATAAGCACAGCTATACAATTATCAACGAAGAGTAAGTGTTGGGGGCTGAAAGGGATGTCATGCTATCAATTTTCAGCCTTGTGGGTCTTTTGTTGTTGTTGTTGTTGTTGTGAGAGAGGGAGGGGGAGGTGGGGGTAAGAATTTTATTGTCCCATGGTGCAGAAGCACAGCTGTCCTCAGGCAGTGGTTTGTCAAATTATTGCCATCTCAGATCATGAGATGAGACTATTGCAGGAAGACACTGCTTCATCTCTCCTGGAGGATAAGCCTGGTCCTGCTGCTGGTATGCACATCTGGAGGATAAGCCTGGTCCTGCTGCTGGTATGCACATCTGGGGAACTTACTGGCAGCTCAAACCCAAGGCATGAGATTCCCCTGGTCCCATATGACAGAGGAAAGGCAGATCACTGCCCCCCACCACCCCAGCTCCTCCATCAAGGGAAGGACACCATCAGCTGGGTCATGACTAGAAGCATAGCCTCCTACTGTCAGGCAGAGATGCGGCAAGGTTCCTACCCATGGGCACTCACCTGCCTGAGCCCGTTCCGCTCTGGATTGACATCCCTGCAAAAGAGAAGTTGGACTCCCCAAGGAGACTGCAGCTGATGGCTGTTTGTAGATCAGCGTGTTCTGTGAGGGTGGGAACGAGTGGGCTCCAGTGCCGGTGCCTTAGCTGGAAGTCAGATCTGGGTTCTCTGGCCCTAACCTTGCCAGCCACCTCTACAGCCTGAAATAAGTGACTTAGTTTCAGTAGTCCTGTCTGTCACCGCCGCTCACTTCAGGCCTTTCTGCTCAGGTGATCATCTTGTTATGCCCTGTGTTGATGGATATCCTACGCATGGCCTTCTTCGATGTCTTTGCTAGACATTTTTTCTCATTGTAACAGTCTGCAGTGGGCCATGCTGGCTTCCTGGCTCTCACTACTCCCTTACACACTGACTATGTCTTCAGCAACTCCCTGCTCCTCCTTGGACCTAGCAGCCACAACCATGATTGGTAGAAAAGCACCAACTCCATGGGCATCTGCCCTGGTGCAACATACTCCTCCTGCATCTCCACAAAGGCCTGCCCAAGAAGCCCCACCGGCCATGGCAGTAACCTGCCCACCAGTGTTACCTTTGATAGCTAATTTCTATCCCTTGTTTCATGTCCCCAGCCCCTGCTTGTGCTTCCTGGAACCAACTCCTAGTAAACTACCTGCACTCATATCCTATTGGGCAGTCAGTGTGGCAGTGCTAGCCTAAAGTCCTAGCACTCACGAGTCTAAGGCAGGAAGACAGACAGTATGAGGTTAGCCTGGGCTATGTCTCAAGACCTTGTCAAGCTTGCTTATACCCTACTGACACTCAAATCTGATTAACTCACTAATTCTTTTTTTTTTTTTTTTTTTTTTTTTTGGTTTTTTCGAGACAGGGTTTCTCTGTGGCTTTGGAGCCTGTCCTGGAACTAGCTCTTGTAGGCCAGGCTGGTCTTGAACTCACAGAGATCTGCCTGCCTCTGCCTCCCGAGTGCTGGGATTAAAGGCGCGCGCCACCACCGCCCGGCTTAACTCACTAATTCTTGAGGGTGACCTTGAACCAGGCCATGTTGGTAGGCCCAGCTGCTTCTTCCTTTTTCTGTCTCTGGGATAGGACTAACCTTGTAGGCTAGAAGGGAGGAGCAAGCTGCATCAGTCTCCAGGATACTTGCCTCTTCTATGTGGTCCCATGGTAAAGGGGTAAGAGAAGGGTGTAGGGTCTGGTTCTTATGAGATGGCTAAGAATCTATCTCTAGTTACCTTCTCTTTCCTCTTCTTAGCGCTGCCAGGGGTACAAGCCACTCACTGCCCTAGTACAGTATCCTGTGGAGGTGACCCAGCCCTACGCAGGACACTTGGCATGTCCAACCAGGATAAGCGACGGGCTGAGACCAGCTTCAACTGTTTCCTGTATGAAGCTGATGTCTCAGGCCAAACTTGGCAGCATTAGACAGCTTTGTCACCCAGCTAGCTGGAAGGGCTCGGTGCAGCTCTGTGCTATATTGGGTTGATGGAGCAGGACTCCAGGTGGGGTTGACTGAGTAGAAATCCATGTGGGCTACTGAGGCAGAGGTTAGTAGATGTTGATACCCTCTGTGAGAAGATGCCTTGTAGCCCAAACTCTCTTCAGTTGTGAGCCTGGAAAGACCTGGGCTGTCTACTATTGGAAAATTAGGGAGCTCTTATTTTTGTGTGCCTTGCCTGGCTGCTGAGCCCTTTCTCCTCAGTGGTTTATAGGAGTTAGTCCATGAGCTAGTGTAAGTCATGTATCAAGAACCCTTTCCTCTTTTTCCTGCCCAGCTGGGCCTGATATTGGTTCTTCCAAGGCCCATGCTCCAGGATAGTGTTCTCCCCTTCCTCTCTGCCACCCTTCCCAGAATGGGCCACATCCATGGTGTGCCTCTCTCCTAGAACTATTGACCTATGACTCAACAGTCATGCCTACCTATAGCCAATGAAGGCCACATCCAGTTCCTGCCAGGGAAGGAGAAAGAACATTTCCAAGGAAATTAGTTCTAGCTCCAAGATGCACACTTGGGCTGAGCTGAGGTGTCCTAAACACACAGACCCGTGTGTCTCTCCCCTTGGGCACAGCCTTCCACTTACATCTCAGGATGTGCAAACCTACAGACACGGGCCTGCCTCATGCCGCAGTACTGTCTCTGCGGTCGTGGGTAGCAGGGCTAGGATCTGGAGCACTCTCCCTCTATGTCCTGACTCAGGGACACAGAGAACCTTTGGAATAAAGGGATATTCCCAAGATACCACTGCAGTCAGCCCTTAAAGATTCCCTGTGTGGAGAAAGAGGACTGGCAAGGTGTTGATTTTACCCGTCACCCTGGCAATCCTGGACCACTTGGCCTTAGTGGAGGAAAAGACAGGCGACCTTCCCCTGATAGCAGCAGAATAAAATGTCACATGGGCTTAGAGAAGACTGTCAGCAATGTGACAGGCCTCAGGCGATGGAGGCACACACTCTGCCATGTGCCTCCACAGGTTTCCTCTGAGGTAATACTAGTAACAGGTACAGTAAGAGCCAACATCACGTGTCCATGGCTTGTTATCACCGCTGGCCTCACCATGCTGGGCAGAGAGATGAAGGGAGTGTGAGACTCTGGAGCTCCGGAGCATCCGGAGCGTCCCTGCTTCTCGTGACCCTGTTGTGTGGATGTAAATTATTTCTCACAAAAGCTCATTCTCAGCCTGCAGCCAGATACACCCTGACTCCCCCAGACTTTCTCAAAGGGAGTGCTAACTAGCTAGCAGAATGATGGGCTCCTGTTCACCCTCTAAATCTTTTCTTTCGTTTGCATGTGTGTTGTCCTCATTACCATGTCCTTTCTGTGAGGTGTGAGCCCCAGGGTCAGGGCACGCAGGGCGGTCTATTTGCAGTTCAGCCCTCGCTGGAATCCTCACTCAGGCAAACTCCGTCCATGTCCCTCACTCGTCTGTGCCTGGGATCCCATGAACATGGAGGTTGTGCAGTTTTCACCCCAGCTCCTCTCGCATCCCGTGCCCATTTGTCTGTAGCACCTCAGGGATCTTCACATGTGTCCTTGGAAACAGGCCCTTCATGGATTCTTTTCCTGTGAACACTGTCTGGTGTTCCTTCCACCTAAATGACCCACCCTCCATCTGGTCAACACTTCCCACTTCATAGGCACTATCTCAAAAAGACTTTTTTTTTGTTTTAAAGTTACAGTTATTTATTTTGTGTATGTGTGTGCATATCTGTGTGCACGCACACATACACATACATACACATATGAAGGTCATAGGACAACTTGGAGGGCTCTGTTCTTTCCTTTCACCATGCAGGTCCCAGGTATTGAATTCAGCTTGTCAGCCTAAGTGGCAAATGCCTTTGCCCATCGAGCCATCTCATAGCTCCTGCAAAGAGTTTTTAAATCTACACACAAAGAATTTTTTCTAACATCCTAGAAGGAAAATAAAATCCATTTATGGCTTTTTGTCTGTAAGCACTGAACGCCAGAAGATAACTGATCAGTGGTTGGAGGATTTCAAGGACAAGATTATAATCCGTGAATTTTGTGCCCCGTCTGAATGTTGTTCATGGGTGAAGGCAGAAGAAAGGCTCTTGCAGAATGTACAGAAGCTCAGAGATCCCAGCTTCCTGCTTTTTCTTATTTGAAAAATAGTGTTCCTCTCACATGCCACACAATTAATAAATGAACCAAACAACTTGGGAAGAGAAACTGTCTTAGAAGAATGGCCATGAGATTTGAAATCAGTCAGTAATAAAATTAAGCATATGTAGTTAGGGAGGTATATAATAATTTGGTAACTATCGATTCAAACCAGGTGTAGGGAAGGAGACGAAATAAGAAAGGGAGAGAGGGAGGAAGGGAGGGAGGGAGAGAGGGAGAGTGGGAGGGACGGAGGGATGGAAAGAAGGACGCTAACTTGGCCCTATGATGCTGAAGACAAAACAATATCAGGAAAAGGAAAAAGATGTATTCGTCACTGGTAGAGTAAAAAGTTAAGAAGAAAAAAATTCTAATGAAAAAGCAAAGACTCTCAAATTCACCAAAGAATCCAACTACATACAGTTTGAGTTCACTGTTAATATCCAAATATCTTTACTTATCTGGGAGAGTCAATTTTAGCTACCTTACCTTCCAATCCATGATCTCTTCTGGAAGAGCTCATGCCTGTTCCTTTCCGAACATGTGACTCCCAGCTAGAGCAGATACCCAGACATCTTCTGTGGTTTCCAAGCCCACTGGTCTCACTGCTACTTTGTAGGCAGAGTTTTTCCGTCCTCACTGCTGACTCCCCAGTAACCACACAGAGACTTAATACTAACTTTAAATGAGCAGCCAATAGTTTAGGTTTGTCACTAACTTAATACCTAAATTAACCCGTATTTCTCATCTAAGTTCTACCATGTGGCTCATGGCTTGTTACCTCATTTTTTACACACCCTGCCTCTTTTGCTCAAGACTCCTCAGACTCCACCCTTCTTCCTCTTAGCATCCTTCTAATCAGGCTCTTCCACCCACCCTCTCCTGCCCTGTTATAGACCAGTCAGCTCTTTATCAACCAATGAGAGTAATACATATTTACAGTGTACAAAGACTGTTCCACGGTGCTACTTGGTTACTAAAGCTGAACTCTTAATTTTTCGACATCACCAACTCTCTCTCCAGGATTAAACAAAACACTTCCTCAACTAGTTCCATGTCTCTATTTATATAAATCAAAGAAAGGTGGTGCAGGAAGATCCCTGGTCCCCTCTGTGTCCTGTGACACCCTATTCCAATATACTTCTGTCCAACAGCGTAGTCCATGTCTGTCAAAAAAAATCTGCTTTCTCCATCTCCATTGCCTCTGTTCCCATCCTTGATACAGTTTCATTGACCAGAATCCTGGCAGCTTCCTAGCCAGCCACCCTGTATTCCTTCTTTTTCCCCTGAAATCTATTTCCCTCTGAGACACAGTGCATCCGGGATAATGCTAATCAAGAGTATGTGAGTAAATATTTAACAGTAGGCTCTCCAAGGGGGAAACTCTAGTTGAGAACAGATGCCCATTTCCGTGGTGTGAACTCCACCAGGCAGTTTCAGTTGACCATCAGGGAGCACAGGGGTGAGAAGATACGCACTCTCGTGAGCAATGGGCTGCAGCGCGTGATCACCTCACACAGGAGAAAAACCAGACATGGTGGTGAACCTTTGTAAAGCCAGCTCTAGTGGAATGGAGACAAGAGGATCTCTGGGTCTCACTAGACAGCCAGCTTAGCTGCATCAGTTAGCCCAGGGCTAATGACAATGCCCATTCTCAAAACACAAGGTAGGTAGATTGACCTCTGGCCTCCATGCACACCCACATATGACCACAAACACACATGAACACACACACATGAACACACTCACAGGCCTGGTGCTATAACTTGGTAGCAGAACAAGCCCTCTGTTTAAAGCATTTAATGACTTCTTGTTCCTTCTAGACCAAATGTTCAAATCCCCTAAATGAAGCTACTAAGCCTGACCCCACTGGTCTCTCCCACTTCTGCTGCTGCCACCGGGCTCTCTGATTATGTGTTTGGCCAACCTTTGACAGCAGGCTCCTTCCTGCCACCATCTTCCTTCATCGCGATGATTCCGGTACTTCCCTGTCCCCAAGCTAGTTAACAACATCCTTCTCCCTTAGAGAGCCAGTCCTCCGCTCTACCAAACTTCATGACGTCATCCCCGTATGAACCTACCTAGCATTCAGTCTCTCACAGTACTAACCCAATGCCTCCACTGTAGTAGCCTTGCATCTGTGAACTCTCTGATTAATATCTACCTTTTACACGGTGCTGATTTCTATGCAGGTAAGCATCATATTTGTTTTATGAAGTTCACTGGATTCCCCAGTGCCTGATACTGGCACTGTACAAAATTCTCAATAAATTTTTGATGAACAAGAGAACAGAAAGACACACACTTAAAGGCAAATGACTGAAAGGGTTTCAGGAGGGTTTAAGATTTAGCAAAAATCTAATAGTCAAAAATCCAAAGAAGAAAGCAAAGGTAGCAGTTTTAGACACAACGTGGAAGTCAAATAAATTTAAGGTTAAAACACTGAATGAGGAAAAATAAAGGATATCATTTCATGGTAGTAAAAATTTATAAAGAGAATACAATGGTCCAGGAGGTTTGGGTACCAGATTACCCAACACCAGCCATTACTGCTCTGATAGAAGGGAAGCTGAGAACACACTTGGCGTGAGAGAGGCGAACATGTCAGCAGGACTGATGAAAAGGCCATCAGCCAACAGATGGCACAGCCTAAGACAATGCTGTCTGACTAAACATTTTCCTCCCCCAATGCAAGAAATATCGAGATGGCTTTCAAACAGTGCTGAGACAGATGATCGGGCATTAGCAACAATAATGTTATGGCTCCGTGAACCCGGTAGATACAAGGCGACTTCTAAAGCATTGTTCCAAACACCTCAGAGCCACCCTCACAGGAAACAGACTCTGGAGTCAAGAAAGTCTACGGAACATCAATGCTAAGCAAAATCAGATTTAGTCTTTCATTTCCACATTTCAGTTTCAAGGGGCAAAGATGGGGCCTGTGCAAGTCAGGGAGGCACTGTAACACTCGCCTGGAGTCTCCGAACTTAATTTTTGTCTTTAAAATTTAAGACAGGGTCTTGCCAAGTTACTCGGGCTGCCACAGCTACATGTCTTCCTACAAGCCTTGGATTCACTCTGTAGGTCAGGCAGACCGTGAACTCAAAATCCTCCTGTCTCAGCCTCCTAGGGCTAGGGTTGAAGGCCTGTGCCACCAAGCCTAGCTAAACAGATTCCTTTTGGAGAGGGGGGACTTTAAAACAGTACTTCAGTGCACACCATAGCCCCAGGAGCATCTGATACTGCTGTAGCTATCCCTGCGACTACTCAATCAGGAGACACCTCGTGAGACCATGCCTCATTCTACAGGAGTCAATGAAGAAACAAGGACTTTAAAGATTAGCGAAAGGATGAAAATTATCTCAAATAAATATGAGTTGGTATTTGGGAGCTTCTGTTCAGTGAGGAAAGCTCTGATAAAGCAAACAAAGGGAAGGCAAACTGAGGGAAACTTGATATATCCAGAAAGACGTAAAATCCTTAGTGAACAGCATAAGAAAGATGGAAACGGGAGGTAAAAGCAGCTGGAGCAAGGAAAAGCACAGATACAGGAGGGCTGCTAGGAGCAGGAGAGATGGCTCAGTGGTTAAGAGTGTTTGCTGCTTTTCTACAGGACCTGGGTTTGGTTCCCAGCACCCATGCCTGGGAGCTCACATCCTCTGACTCCAGAGAATCTGACCTGTGCAGGTACCCATACATGGACAGATAAACATATACACAGAGGCATACAAACATAAGTAAGTATGTCTAGAGAAACTTTTAATAATCAACAAAATGGCAAAAATAGAAGAGAATGTGAATAAAAATATGAACAGGGCACACACGTGCACAAACGTGTGTGCACACACATGCACGTGCACACACATATACATACTTGCGCACACATGAGCACACACATACACATGTGCGTGCATACACACACGGGCAGGCACACAATGCACACATGCGCACACATGCACACACGCGCACGCATACACACGCATACACAGCCATCCTACATGATCGTTAAATACTAGAAAGATGTCGCTATCAGAAAAAGTGAATTAAGATAGTGCATCATAAATTCTGGGCTATGGAACAGACAATGTTCTGTTTTGGTTTTAGTTCTGGTCTTTTGTTTAAACAGAGCTCATGAAGTGTAGGCATGCCTCAAACATAGTTGAAGCTGGCACTGAACTGATCCTTCTGCCTCCACCCCCCAAGTGCTGGGATTTCAGGTGTGCACTTTCATGCTGGGCTCTGGAATAGGGGCTTTTTAATGATAAATTCAGCTCGGCTGATGGTAGAGGGAAATGGGAATATTCAAATGTAGCCAATGAGAATATCAAACAGCATCTACTGTGGCCAGTCCTTTGACAGTACCTATTTATCAGATCTCCTTTTAAAAATGCCTTTGACTCAGTAATTCTGCTTCAGGAAATTTATTGTGGGCAAAACCCTCAGAGATCATCCAAAGTTATGTTGGGGGTGTTAACCACAGGCTTATTTCTAATAGCAGAGATATTGGAAGTCGCCAAATGCCAAGCCGTGATTGACTGGAGAAATTATGATGAGTTTATTTGGCCATTAAAAATTTCAACTTGTGGAAATATTCACAAAAAAGAATATTAAGTTGAAAACAATTATGTAGAACCACTTTCTGGTTCCAGTTTTATAGAAGTACATGTGTAGCTGGAAAAGACGAGAATGAAATCTACTCAGATGCTGAGTTATTCTCCCCGGGAAACATTCCGTTTATTTTCTCACCTTCCCCCACAGCATCTAATCCATCAGCCAGGTCTTATCAACCTGACTTCCAGCACACACCCCGGGTCTTGTCTACTCCCCTCCGTCCCCACGACTCTGCCCCAGTCAGAGCTGTCGTCATCTTTCATCTTGACAAACGCAAAGGTGCTCATTGGCCTCCCTCCCTCCCTCTTCTTTTTCTCTCTTCTGATTCCATCTCCATGCAGCAGCTGGAGTCATCCATTTCCAATGGAAATCAGAAGGCTTTAGCTCCTGCTTGAATCCCTCCAGGGCCTTCCCATCAGGCACCCAATAAGACAACAGAACCTTCCCCAGCCACGGCTACCCTCCAGGCTCTTTTCTACCCACCCCCACTTCTGCTGAATTCTCTCCTTCACACCCCCCTTTGGTCCTGTCCCTAGCGCGCCCCTCTGCCGTGGTTGCACACACTCTTCTTTACTCAGCTTATGTCACCTCCTCAGGGCCACCTCCTAGTTGCCCAAAGTCATCTTTTTTCATTAGCCTTTATGACCACCTGATTTTTTTTCTTATATATTGGCGTGTCTCTCTGTGTATTGTCTAAACTTCTGCCCATTAGAATGTAAAATTTATCGCAGCTTTCGGGGTTTACTTAGCACTCTGCGCGGTGCAGTGAGGGCTTACTGAATGGATGAATCAGAAAACAGAACCAGGGTTGAAAATGGAAAAAGTAAATCTTGGCAAGCAACTTGGCCACTTATCTTCAAACCTCAGATACAGCGCTCCAGTAAATCCCCAGGCTTAAATGGGCACTTTCTTCTGTGCCTGGGTGCCCCGCTGCCCTCTAGTGGGTGATTCCTCCCCAGTGTAGCCCACCAGACCAGAAAATGACATTAATGTAGACAGGCAGGTGGAATGGATTGTGCCGTGTCCCCTGCTTCAGGAACAAATAAAACTGTTGAGCCTTTTTGGGTCTCTGGGGAACCTCTCTAGGTTTTGGTGAATTCCAATGAGCTCTGGTTTTAAACATGCAAGATTTCAGCTCATGGAAAGAAAACACCTTGAGTTTTCTTTGCTTTATCACCCTAGGAATTTCTCTTCCCCTCCCTGACAGGTGGCGAGGGCATAGTGGTGCCAGGTGGCTTTTAATGAGGTAGAACCCAAGAGGCAGACTCCACTCTCTATGAACTTAGTGGATCTGGGCCATAACTACACACAGCAAGGCTCAACAGCGTATCACCAGCTGCCACACTTGATGCTGTGAGCGGGTCTATGGGATGGATCCCTAGAAGATGTTGATCCATCCTGTTTCCATAGGGCACACTGTGTCAGGGAAATTCAAGGCTTCTATGTAAAAATCGATCATTTGTCTAGTGAGGGGGCATAGCTGGTCACCCAGGGTCCCCTGTCTCAGTGGTTTACACTTGACGTTGGAAAGCAAGATCTAGGAGGGACATGGGGCTGCCTAATTTATTCTCCAGTCAGTCGCTGGTACATTGAACTGCACTGATCAGATGCTCAATCAATTGCTAAATAAGTTAGTAAATGAGTTGTATTGCCATCCACTGAATGAGCACTTAATATGGGGTCTGTCGTTCTTTACAGTAATTCAAATATTATTTTATTCTCAGTAGTTTGATATGGATAGAGTATTTAACTACATTAAAGACATCATATTGATAAGCAATTTTGGCTATTTTAAGTAATTAAGAATTTCATACACTGCATTTTGATCATATTCATCCTCCACCCCATCTACTCCCAGATCCAGTCCCCAATTCCATACTCACCTAACTTTGCATTTTCATGGATTTTTTTAAAAACATAATTTTTTATTGACTCTTTGGAAATTTCACATCTTCCCTCCTGGATTGCATGCACTTTTTTCCTGCCAGAGAATCTTAGAAGTTTGACTATTCTCTACTACTTTGCAGGAAGCGGGGTGGGAAGGAGGCTTATACTTGTGACTGAAACGCCTGTCTTTACACAGAGCCCTTCTCCTTGGCTGTTTCCTCTCTAATTTTGCCAGGTGAGTTATACACAGCCAGGAACGCATCTCTATAGACGATCAGGGGTGTGTCCCTCAATAAATAGTCACCAGATAGCACGAATGATGTTGTCGCCTCTAATCTACCAGATGGATTCATGTTGAAAGGACCCATCAGGAAATTGAGGAAAGAAGACACAAACGAACCAGGTCGTCACTTTAGAAAGATCCATTTTACCCTTTTATTCTGTTGAGTTGTGTGTAGGGCAGCACACACAGTGAGCCGAGGCATGCCTGAACAGCAGTTTCCCCCAATTCTCTTGCTAGTTCATGAATATACATCTCTAACCAAACTTGTAACGGCTCTGGCTTGGCCATTCTTCTCCCAGGTCCTGCTGAGATAGTACTGATGGACTACAGACTTTATATTCATTGTCATGGCAACAGATATCACTGTCCTAGGGCCACTCCTTGAACCCTTTGCAAATGCCACTTCCTTATTAAGTCCCACTCCTAGGAGAGGGGGGACTGTATGCAGAAGCAGTGAGACCCCATTCCCACAGGGCCCCTCCAACTGGAGCAAGACTAGGTTTCAGAAAGGGCTGACAGGGCTCCATGCACACATAGGCAGCAGGTGGAACAAAGACAATTAACTCAATTGGTTTTTCTCCTGTTGTTCCTTTTCTTGTAAAGTTTGCCCCTAGTGTGAAAATCTCACTTACAGCTTGCAATCTATGCCCAAGTGGTTCTCCATCTAGAGACAGGAAAATTGCTTGGACAAGGAAAAAAATGCACCTTGCATTTCCCAAGTGTTTTCTTATGGCTACCCAGTCTCTCTCAAGTGCGAGCGTTTGTTTCCAGCTCACGTTTCAGATGCTCATGGTGTGCAGTGTGAGTCTGTAGCCAATGACCTGCCATTCATCAATAATCAGAGACGTGAAAACAAGAGTGTGTGAACCATGGTACGAACCCAATCACCCTGAGACAGAGAAGAGACTTTATCCTCGGTCTGAGCTGCATCTTGATGTGAAGTGTGCCGGTGGATTCTGGGAAGTCACTGGGTCATAGTGACCTCATGCAGGGAGTAGAAATCTCACAGGCAGTAGATGCCTAACTCACCAGGATCAGTCCTTGCTACTCTGGATTACCTGCAGGGTCTAGAACCCAAATAACCTAAAAGTCCTGCAAACATTTGAACCTGGGCATCCCCCAGTTAAGACAGAGCCACTGAGCTGCTTTTCCTGGAGAAGTCTGTGAAAATGCCCGTGCGCCCCACATAGACCTAGGAAGTGATTCCATTAAGCTCAGTTTGGTGAACCAGCGAGTTGGGGGCACCACATTACATATGGCACCACAGTGACTAAAATGCTGCCTGTCACCAAAGACGCTCCCACCGAACATGGCCAACACCTCTAGAAAGCTGCATCCTGGACTTCCCCATACAGTTGGCAGAGGGTCTCTCCAGCAGAGTCCCCTCCCCGCATAAGTTGTCCATCGCTCATGTAACCCACAGGAGGCTCCCCATCCCTCCACGGGTGGATGTTCCAATCCAGAGGAAGTAACTGGAAAAAAGGGTGCCTGATTCTGAGGAAGTTTCTAGAACATGAATGAGTGCGCTTAGACCCTGGCTGTCTCCTCTCTGCCATGCAACTATTGTCACTTACACTGCTCCTCTTAATCCCAGAGACGTTGGCCATGACTAGAGGATCTGGTACCACTCTGTCCTAGGGCAGAGTTCTCCTGCTGCCTTTTCTCTTGTGTAGACCGGAGAAATACATCGGGAATGATACAACCTACTTTGGGGGAGGGTTGGGAATGTAAAATTAGGTTGTGCCCATGCGGCACTCGGCTAAGAGTTGAGACCACACCCGCACCATCATTGTCTTTATCCTCAGTGTCACCTGCATTTCCCCTTTACAGGGTGACTAGCCATAGAATCTCTATCAAGGATTACATAGGTGGCTTCTCATTCTTAATGGCTCTGTGGGTGACGGCCTTCTTAAGAGCAGATTTTTCTCTGGTGTAGGACACTGATTTAATCATGTCCTTGTCCAGGTGGGGCACACATCAGAGGAGATTTTTCCATGAAGTTATAGGATGCTTAGGACTTGGTTCTTCTTAAACCACACGTGCAACCCTTGAGAGCCTCCTCCCCCATTAAGACCAAAAAGAAAGTTGAAGCCCTCCCTGTGTGTCAACCTCAGTGGTACATGTTTCAAAATTAGAGATAGAGCACAAAGCAGTTGATTCAAATGATGGCATCTGTATTTCGTGCAGGTGGAGATGGCACCTCCATATCTCAGCCTATCCCTTTAAATGTGGCCTTAAAAGGAATGTCCTTGAAAAAAGGTGACATCCTGAGTTAGGCAGACCACCTCTGCCAGGAGTTTGGCATGGGCTGCTACTGCAGAGAGTGAGGACAGGAGCCTGTGTGTGGAGCCCCTCTGGGAGACAATCTCTTCCACTGTTTGGCATCCTGTTGCTCAGAGTCTTGGACTGTGTGGCTGCCACTAAACTGAGCAGAACACTGACGTCACAGTGCACAGGACTCAAGCATTTGTGTGTTCTTGGTGTTTCCTCACTGTGGATGATTAGAGCCTGCCTTCATCATGGCTGCCCCTCTTCTTGAGATCTGAGCAGGGTGTCGTGTCCAGAGTCCCCGAACACTCCCTACCTGGATCCAGCCAGGCGGGTGCCAGTAAGGAGCCCTGAGACAATTTATGGGGTCACAGCCCAGACTGGACACATGATGCTTCTGCCGTAACACACAGCAGAATACGTTTCAAGGGACCAAAAGTCCTGCCTATTCCTCACACTAACTGGGGTCCTTTTCATATTCATTTGTTGTTTTTCAGAAACCAAGGGTAGGAGAACAATGATGGCCCTGAGATCAATTTAAATCTACCTACTCAAACTTTCTCAAAAGGGACCCACACCCAAAGTGGCACTCCTGGAGTTACTTGTGCTATTTACGACCTCATGCTTTTGATTTTTACTCGGTGTTGTATGGCCAAATATCTGCGCAGAAGCAATTTACAAAAAGAAATTTGTTTAGGCTCATAGTTTGGAGGAACACAGTCTATCACCAAGGGGAAGGTATGGCACTCATTGATGGCAGGAGCACGGGCAGACTGCTTATTTGCATCTCAGCAGACCAGGAAGCTGGCCAGGCAGGAAGTGGGGCCAGGTTACAATCCTCAAGGTTCCTGTTCATCACCACCCTTGTCTTAGTATTTAGTTAGGGTTCCTATTGCTGTGAAGAGACACCATGGCCACAGAAACTCTTAGAAAGGAAAACATTTAATTGAGTGGCTTACAGTTCAGAGGTTCAGTCCATTATCATCATGTGGGACATGGAGGTATACAGGCAGACATGGTGCTGGAGAAGTAGCTGAGAGTTCTACATTTTGCAGGCAACAGGAAGTGGTATAAGACCCTGGATAGTATCTTGAGCGTATCTGAGACCTCAAAGCCAGACCCTCCACAATGACACACTTCCTCCAACAAGGCCACACCTCCTCCAACAAGGCCACACCTCCTCCGACAAGGCCACACCTCCTCCGACAAGGCCACACCTCCTCCGACAAGGCCACACCTCCTCCAACAAGGCCACACCTCCTAATAGTGCCTCTCCCTTTGTGGGCCATTTTCCTTCAAACCACCACACACCTCCAGTAACCCATTCTCTCCAGGGACACTCCACTTCCTGAAGGCTCTCTGACCTCTTAAATCAGCATCACTAGCTAAAGTGGCCAGGTTTTCAAATACTTGAGCCTGTGAGGGACATTTTACATTCAAGTCCTAATACCTTACAAATAAGTCGCACTTGTTTTGGGGGGTAATTTATTTTCCCACTCGGGGGTTCAGGAAGGGCCTTGGACTACCCCTCTACCCGGATTGCTGGCTCTCACCTCCTGTGAAGAGTCTGTTGCCCTCAGCACAGTACTGGCACCCACGGGACAACACGTGCTGATGGGGTGGGAGGAAAATTGCTGTTGGGAATATGGGGAAACTTTTCATATTGTGTGAATTCAACTCGCCCTGAAATTGGGCATCTGAGAGACAGCAATGTCAACATGACAAGACGCTCAGGAACAGAGATTATTTCAAGGCTTGCAGCCTCTGGGTGCTCTTTCTAGAGCATACTTCTACCTTCTGGAAGGAGCAAACCTAAGCTAAAGAAAGGGCACGGAGGTCCATCCAATGTCTTGTTAATTCAGGAAGGAGGTGGCTCCAAGCCTGGAGCTAAGGGCTAACAAGACTAGAGTTCACTTGTAGCCAGAGAGAGAGCTCCTCCCCAACCCCTCCATTACAATTTTTACCACCTCCATTCGCTTCCCGTTCCTTCACTGACCTACTCTGTTAGGAAGCAAAAAGCTCATGTCAATCATCCCT
This sequence comes from Arvicola amphibius, assembly GCF_903992535.2. NCBI lineage: Eukaryota > Metazoa > Chordata > Mammalia > Rodentia > Cricetidae > Arvicola > Arvicola amphibius. The sequence continues at coordinate 68,025,127 of NC_052050.1, read as the reverse complement.
GACCCAGAGTCCACCTCTGCATCCTCAGCGTCTAATTGGCTGTGGAGCTGCATCATAAGGCATCTGAGCTGTTAGTATCGTGCCTAATGATTGCTGCCTGGACACCAGCTTTAGAACATGATCCAATTACAGCACAGCTAGTCTGCAGGCAGCACTGCCCACCTGCCCAGCGCCCTCATTAGACAGGTAGCCTGAGCACCAGGTTTGTTGTCAACGCGGGGTTTAGAAGGCAGGGAATGTGTCTCCTGCCCTTACACCCATGGACTTCAGCTCTGTCTTGCTCCTCCTGTGTGTTCTGCCACTGTGGGGACAGTCTCTCTTTTCCTCTGAGAATAATACAGTCAGGGAAGGTAGGAGCTGTGGGAGAGGCCAAGGCAGAGTCAGCTCTCCTTCCCTTACACAGAAGATGAGCAGACAAAGGTCAGCAGGGATAGCCATATCCTGAAGGGCCCTTAGCGCTCAGATGGAAGCTCTAGAAGCCCTGGAGTCATTCTGCCTCCCTCCCACCCCAGTTTCACACACCATTTTTCCATGTTCTGTCCCAACTTTGAGGCCCACTTTCCCTAGGGCCTCCTATGAACCAGGAGAAGCCCTTTATCATGACCTCAGGCCGTGAGGGTATGGTTGAGACAGTCATGGTCCTGAAACAGTTTGAGTCCATCTCTCTGAAACTGCTGCACTCCAGAGCCTTGTGTGAGCCACAAGAAAAGCACTCACTGTGTACAAACAGAGCCCTTGGGATTGTTGGCTCAGCAAGTAGGCTGTATTTTTGCACAAAGAAGATAGTTACCCTTCATCCAGTCCAATCTAACTCCCTGCCAAGGTGTGTAGGTGGACAAGAGGGGCATAAAATGGATTTTATCCCCCATTTGGTCTTTTGTGCAAGATATGAACTACTCAGCTATATACACTAGTCATGATTTGGCAGAGCTTTTAAGGGCAGGATCTATGTCTGCTGTTTTTTTTTTTTGCTATATCCTCGGAACCTATGGGTGCCTAGCCCACGGTAGGAAGGCAAAATTATCCAATGAATGAATTGGTTAATTCATGTTTTAATTTAGAATTCAGATTCAAAGCTTCAGAGATTGACCCAGAGGATTACTGAAAGCACTGAATTGCTAACAGTGAAGGATCAGATGTCACGGGAGTCTTGGGAGATCCGCTGGGCCTTAATCACACCCCGTGGAAACCTGCTGATTAGTTTTCTGCTGAACCAATTGGAGTCACATTCAAACCCCTCTCCCTCATGTTCCTTTGTCATCTCTGTACAGGACAGTTGTTAAGCCGCAGGTGGGAGGCTTTGTCATATGGCTTAGCAGGCTTAAAACCTGGGATGGCCTGGGTCTTGTGGACCAGAGTCTAGCTGCCTTCGTCTAGAGTTGAGACAGACTATTCCCATAGCTTGACAGTATCTCCCAGGACAAGTTGTGGGCTTCAACCAAAGTATAACTTTTTAGTCATATTTTTAAGCCACATACTTAAAAGGTTTTATACTAAACAATATGTGGTAAAAAAAAAATGATTTCAAAGTTGTTCACAGATGAGCAGTTAGCCCTAAATGAGGTATCTACATCACCTCCTCCAAGACTCAGAAAACATAGTGGAAGAAGGGGTGGGCTGGATGTAAAAGCCAGAGGGAGTGCTGAGACACCTGTCCTCCGGACGTGACCTATGGGGCATGTAGCACCCATAAACCCACAGCAATGGTGATAAACTGCACAAGACTGGGCCAGACAACAATCCATCCTGGATGGAGGAGGGGCTTATGAGGCCTCACCCCGCTCAGAGAAGCTATAGTCAAGGGTTGCTGGCAGAGGCGGGGAGGGGGCTCATGTTCTTGAGTGATGTCATCGTTAGCAGTTGTCCTCACTCAGTGACCCACCTTTTCATGTTCATGCAAGCAACTCTAATTAGATGCAGCTTGACAGTAACCCCCCCCCCCCGCAAAATGAAGACATAAAAGTAGGAGGGGACTTGGGAAGGAGGGGACCAATGGGAGGGGAAAGAGAATAAGAGGATAATGGAGATGATGGGATCAAAGTCCATTATAAATATTTTATATATATAGTGAAAGAATAAATGAATTTATAAAAAGCAAATAAAATATGGAGATCAAAAACTATTAGCAAAATAACCTGTGTAGATATTCCTTAGCGGGCAGGCATTTATAAAAGCCAGGCAAAATGAACACTGGACAACTGAGAGCCCATAGGTCACCGTCTATGTCTAATCTATATCAATATCTAGTTACTGAGACTAGACCATGTCAGCAGTCTCCAAGGTGATCACAATCTGCTATTATAGATCATGGTTTTTCTATATTCTGTTTTGTTCTTATGAATAGATATCTGTCTAGTTATTCATTTACTTATTTTGAGACTGGTCTCAGGTAGTTCACATTGGTCTTGAACACCCTATGTAGCCAAAGATGACCTTAAACTTCTGATCCTCTTGCATCAACTTACAAAGTGCAGGATTATAGGTGAGTGCCAAGACATGAAATTTTACATGGTGCTAAGAGTCAAACTCAGGGCCCTTTCCCTGTGACCAGTTCCACAGATATCCTTTTAATTGAATCATCTGCTTAGAGGGAAGAGAGGAACCGTGGGGCTTTCTGTGCTCACTGGGCTCCAGGGACCACAGTAGGTGTTCTTAATTCATTATTGGATGTGTCCACTGACCACAAGAGAAATGTATTCTTTGACTTTTCACATGCCAAGTACAAAATCACTGGACTCCCAAACCCAGTGTACTTTCTTTGACATGTGTTTAGAAGCAAACCCAGTAATAAATATGCTCCTTGGTGACCTCAGAGCCATGGCCCATGGTGATCATGTGGTCATTGCCAGCATTACTTCAGCCCTGCTTTGGCTGGAAAAGAACAATGTGACTTTCGGAGGACACCTCCATCTGTCCCTTCAGTGTCTGGGCACAGCAAGGGAAGAGTGTGCAAGAGCAAATGCAGGCAATTGTAGAGCGCTCTAAAGCCCTGGATGTTCTCAACATTGTAATCCTAGTGACTGCTGGGGAAACACAGACCTTGTCACAATGTATCATTTCCTGACTCTAGTGTGCCAAGGAAAACATCACCTCTTTGATCCCCCATCTGCAGAACAGTCCCCTCAGGTTGTGTATCTCTCAAGTTCTCCGTGACCTTCCTAGGTTGTCAGGGCTCCTGGGAGAATTTCTGTCATCCTGACAGAACTGCCTCATCATCTATCCTGACATCGCCTCCCGTGCCGCCCGTGCATCTCCGGCATGCAGCAAAGTCGCTCTGAGAACGCGTTCTTGTGTGCCCTGACTTTGAACTGTTAGACAGTTCAGACCGCATCTGCCCCTGAGCTGCTACTGTGAGGGGCAGGGCCTGAGGCGCCCCTGCAATCACAGACACAGGTGCACCCTCTGATGCCTTCAGACGGAATGCTGTTGCTCACCACATCCTGGTTCCACAGATGCACACAGCTTTGCTCTTTGACACATAGGGGCAAGCTGCTAACATTCTGGAACCTAAGTGCTCGTCCTCTGATTCTGTGCATGTCTGCGTGCAGGCTTTGTGTTGACTAGATCGTCCTGGCACATGGGTCCTGCCAGTGCATACACAGAGGGTGTGTGCTGTGCTGGATGAAGTTCTAACTTCTTGTTCTTCCTGGACACTGCAGGAAGAGAGGCCCTGTGGCCTCAACCATGAAGCATGGGGCTGGGCTCCTCGAGGGTAGAAATGCCCTGTGCTTCTAACTGCCACTGCTACTTCTGCCCCCTTGCTCATCACCTCTACCCCCACTAGCTTCACCGTGAATCACCCAGGCATCCCCTATCACCACAACTACCTGCAGCTACCAGCTGCTACGCCCCGGCACGACCATTCTCTCTTCCCCACTGCGTCCACCCCACTGTACTTTCAGCAAACACTGTTTGGATGCTCCCGTTTGCAGGTGGCAGGGGCTTGAATTCTCACGTCGCAGCAGAACAGGGCAGCTCCTGCACTGTGAAGACGTGCACTGTGCCCTCCATGAGGATGATGCTCTGAAGAGTCTTGACAGGAGCCCAGGAGGTACCTGAGATCACAAGCCATGGTTCTTCCCGGGAAAGAAGACAGGAATGGTCGAGCTCATTAAAAGCCGCTAGAAGGGCACCAGGTGCTGCCTGAATGCATCTGGTTGCAAGTTTTTGATGTTGTGAGCAGAGGCTGCAAACTGCCACCAGGACCAGTCTGGATGGAGCTCTAGTTAGCAGTGCTGAGTGGTCAAACAGAGGCCGTAGGGGTTGGGGCCAGTAAACAAGTGACTGGCAAATTCCTGAGTCTAAGAACAAAGCCCGGGTTCTAATGTGACCTGTCAGTATGAAAATCCTTGGGGGGAAGATTCTTTCCTTCTGTTTTCCTCCCTGACCTGTTTCCCGTTCACTTCATCTCCTGCTTTCTGCATCCCACCAAGAGCATCCAGCAGAGAAGCCAGATTGCCCCAGTGGCTCAGGGGCTGCCTCCACCATGAGCCAACGTGCAGGCACAAAAGGGAAAAGAGGTTCAGACAGGCCAGTTTCTTTCAAACCCATCCAAATGATCTGATTAAACAACTCTTACCTGTGCAGAGGTAGAGTTGTTGAATTTCACAAGTTTCCACACTTGTTAATTGTACAAATATAATTTTTGCTTTAAGTTAAGCTGTCTTCTTCTATACCCACTTGCTGGGCGACATCATTCACTCTCCAAACTTTGAAATCTGCCTTAATTGCCTCTCCATTCACATCCCAGTTTCGCAAGGTCAGTGACCCCTGACTGTCCCCACATGGACACCATAGAAGTTTCTCACCTGTAATGTAATTGGAACAATCTCTTGTTTGTCCCGCCCCCATCTTTACGAGCTTGCGAAATAACATTCTCCTGGTTATTCAGCTGAAAACCTGCACAGCCTCCTCTACTTACACCCCATCCACTCTCCAGCAAGCCTCGCCTTTCCCTCCTCCCCAGGTCTCAGCCTGTTTTGGGCTCTTGCTTCAGGAGCAATACTAGCCTCCAGACTGTCCTCCTCCTCAGCCGCTAGCCCACCCAGGAGTCCCAGCGCATTAGTAAGGACGTAAATCACCCTGCATCACCCTCTCGCGCTCTCTACAGGCTTCTTCACTGGACTTAGCACGTGACCGATGCTCTCCACACAGCTCCAAGGCCTCCATCCCCACCTTGGTCCCTGACCTTGTCTTATCCATTGCCCTCTGCTGTCCTTCATACCAGCCCCTTCTTATTCCTTCTTCAAAGCCCAAATCTACACCCACTCCAGGTACTTGACACTGGGGCAATCTTCACATTATTTCTGGCTTGTTCCCTCACTCTGTTCTCATCACTACTGAAAGGCTCCCTCTCCTAGAGGCCCTCTGTGACCACGTGATCTGGTTTTCCAGTGTTCTATTTCTTGGTGATGTTAACGGTTTTGTCTCAGTTTCCTCTTCTCCAGCCTAGGTAAGGGGTGGGTCATATGTACTGTTCACTAATACATCTCTAATATTTAGAATATTCTACCACAAGAGTACTTAATAGGTTTATGAATGAATGAATGATCAAGAATAATGTCCACTCAAAAGAGCCTGCCGTTCTTTGTTCCCATCTTTGTGCTCTATGCACCGTCAGTCAAGATGGCAGGGTGGGCTCATTTGTTATCCTCCCAAGAACAGTGTTTAGGAGTCAAATGACTCTGTGCAAGGTATGGGACCTGACCCTGCTTCCTTCACAGCCTGTGGAGTTTGCCATAGGCACAGTCATGAGCTTGGCTAGCATGTAGAGGGCAATATAAATGATAAAAGTTATGTCTGTATATGTGGCTGCCTGGTCTGTGATCAGGGAAGAGAAGATATGGCTGTTACTGGTCAGGACAGGCAACGTAACTTGCGGGGCCCACTATAGAGTGAAAATGTGCGTAACCCCAGCTAGAAATGGATAGCACTGCTCCCCGGTCAACAGATGAACCATACGATGGTGAGCCCAAGGTCTTCCCAAATGTGCCGTGACCCTACCGGCCTGGGCGGGGACAGCCACCCCCTTATCCTTCCCTAAGAGGCTTGTGGCATGACCACGGGTCACCCATAGCTCCATTCATACATCTTCAAGGCAACAGCAGAGTATAAGCCTTTATTCCCCAGTACAGTTTATCGCTGCCCAGGGCAGAGAGTGTCAAGAGAGGTGAATGGGATCTGCTGCCCACCCAGGGCACTTTAAAGGATGGAAGCAAGTGGCAGAATCAACGTGGGGAAGAAAAAAACAAGGTAGCAAGAGTTAGGACTGCACATGAGCCCAGGCTTCCAGGCCTTGGGACATTATCCACTGCTGACTTTTTTTTATATAGTACAAGTTCAAACAGAATGAGTAAGAGGTTCAAGACACCTCCAGGCAGAAAGTGTTGAGCCCAGAGCCCTTTTGAGTACAGGGGCCCTGAATTATGGTACTAGTCACGCAGCCATGAACTGGCCCTGGCTGGAAGCCCAGAACACAGGGGAGCCAGCATTGCTCTGGGAGTCTCTCTGGTCCTTGGAAGTACCTCGGTAGTAGCTCAATGCCTGACCAATGTTGGACTCCTAATATGAGGGTGATGTCGTTGAAAATCAGACAGATGACCCAGGCACCCCAGCAGCCCAGAAATCCAGGCACACCACCAGCCCAGGGACCTGGGCACACTCCCAACCCAGGGATCCAGGCAAACCAGCAGCCCAGGGACCCAGGCACATCAGCATCCGGGGGACACAGGCACCCTACCAGTCTGGGGATCCAGGTACACCAGCAGCCCAGGGACCCAGGTACAGCACCAGCCCAGGGACCAAAGCACACCAGCAACCCAGACACCCAGGCCCACCATGAACCCAGACAACCAGGCCCACTACCAGCCCAGGGCCCCAGATGGAAGCAGAACGCCTACCAGGCAGCCGATGCAGGTGCATAGCTCTAGATTCCACAAGATCTAGAATCTACAAGAGCTAGAAGGGGGTTCTTAAACTTCTGTTTGAGATAATTAATCTTAAATATGCTTTGAGGAAAAACCTGAGCCATTAGTAATGTTTAATCAAAATAGAGTTTATTGACAGCAGCATACATAGAACTTCATAAATGAACTCAAATGTCTCACAGTGCCATCCCAGCCATGACAGGGTTTCTTTCACTCTAGAACAGCGGCTCTCAGCCTTCCCAGTGCTGCAGCCCTTTAATACAGTTCCTCTTGCTGTGGTGACCCCAACCATAAAATCATTTTATTGCTACTTCGTAACTGTAATTTTGCTACTTTTATGAATTGTAATGTAAGTATTTGTCATGCATGATATCTGATATGAGACTCCTGTACAAAGGTCGTTCAACCCCCAAAGGGGTCAAAACCCTCAGGTTGAGAGCCTGTGCAGAAGCAGGCGTAGTGCTGGTTCTTCACACTCCAGGTACTCGAACGTCACAGAAGCAGTACTGTAGTTTATAGTAAGGGAGTCTTGGCACCTGGCGTACTCTACTTAACAGTGTTTGAGTTTTTTAATAAGTAGTTTTGTCATTACTGTGACCAAATACTTGAGAAAACGGGAAAGAAGAAATATTTACATGGCCCGTGGCTTCAGGGATTCAGTCCATGGTTACTTGGCCCTTGCCCTTGGGCAAAGCCTCATGACGAAGCTATTCACCTCATGACTGACAGGAGCTGAGAGCGTTTTAGGGAACATCATTTTTGTGGATATAGGCTGTTGTTTCTCTTGGAATGGATGTACAGACAAGCACATAAGTAGTTTCTCAGGACCATTAGCCATTAGGAGCTACAGTTTAAATCCACAGTGACATACCATCACATACCTGCTGGGCTGGTTAAAATGGAGGACCAGCGACAGGCAGGATTGGTAGAGGCAGGGAGAAGCATGAAATGCTATGGCCACTCTGGAATACAATTAGATGAGAGAGGTGGCTCAGCGGGTAGTTTAGTCCCCAGCACCCGCACTGGGTGGCTCACAACTGCTTGTATGCAACTCCAGCTCTAGAGGATTGAAGCCTTCTGATCTCTAAGGACACCCAAATTCATGTGCACACACCCTCTCCCCCCACATATGCACATAATTTAAAAATGGTTCAGTCATTCTCCTCCCAAGTATTTATTTTCCCAAGATAAATTAATACACAGGTCCATGCAAATACTCATATATGAATATTCATATCAGTTTTATTTGTATACTGTTTTTTATTTAATTTATTTATTTTACATCCTGACCGCAGTTTCTCCTCCCTCCTCTCCTCCCACTCTCTCCCCTCCCATCCACTCCCCCTCTGTTTTTGTTCAGAAAGGGGCAGGCCTCCCATGGTTATCAACAAAGCATGGCCTATCAAGCTGCAGTAAGACTAAGCACTTCCCTTGAATTAGGCTGGGCAAGGCAATCCAGTGTGAGGAATAGGTTCCCAAAAGCCAGCTAAAGCATTGGGGAGAGCCCCTGCTCCCATTGTTAGGAGTCCCACAAGCAGACTAAGCTACACAACTGTCACATATATGTAGAAAGCTTAGTTGGGTCCCATGCAGTTTCCCTGGTTGTTGGTTCAGACTCTGTGAGTTCCCATGAGCCAGGCTAGTTGTTTCTATGGGTTTTCTTGTGATTTCCTTGACCCCTTCTGGCTCGTACAATCCTTCCTCCCTCTCTTCAGGATTCCCTGAGTTCGGCCTAATGTTTGACTATAGGTCTCTGTATCTGTTTACATCAGTTACTGGATGAAGGCTCTCCAATGACAATTGGGGTAGTTACCAATCTTATCACAGGGGATGCAAGTTCAGGCTACCTAGCCACTATTGCTAGGAGTCTTGGGGAGGGGGGGCATCCTTGTAGATTCATGGGAGTTTCCATTGCACTCGGTCTCTACCTGTCCCTGAAAAGCCCCCTTTCCAGTCATCTCTTTCAGTACTCCCCCTTTCTGTAGTGAGGGGCTGCGGGCAGGCCTGCTTTTCATCCTACCCGGCTCCTGCATGGTTAGCTTTACACCTGAAATAACATCACACAAATTGTATTCTTTTAAATACTGCCTGGCCCATTAATTTCAGCCTCTTTCTCACATCTTGACTAACCCATATCTAATAATCTGTGTAACACCACAAAGTGGTGCCTTACCAGGTAGATTCTAGCGTATGTCCATCTTGGGCTGGAGCTTCATCGCGTCTGGCTTCTCTCTGAGGAGAGGCACGGCGGTCTGCCTAACTTAGGAGAGGCGTGGCATCTGACTGAGCCATCTACCTCACTTCCTTCTTCCTGTTCTGTCTACTCCACCCACCTAAGGGCCAGTCTATCAGATGGGCCAGGCAGTTTCTTTATTGATTATCCAATGAAATCATCAGATAGATAGAAGACACACCTACATCACCCCCTTTCCACCCACCCCCTCCATCCTGATCCCTCAAGTTCTCATCCCCACCCATGGTCCTCCCAGGTAATCTGTTCTATTTCCCTTCCCAGGGAGTTCCATATATCCTCCTCGGGCCCTCCTTGTTCCCTAACCCCTCTAAGTCTGGGTATTGTAGCATAGTTGATTAATATCAAATTATGAATGAGTATATACCGTGTTTGTCTTTCTGGGCCTGGGTTACCTCACTCAGGATGATCTCTTTCAGTCCCACCCATTTCCCTCAAATTCCCTGATGTCATTGTTTCTAACAACTAAGTAATACTCCATTGTGTAAATGTACCACATTTTCTTCATCCGTTCTTCAGTTGAGGGGCATCTAGGTTGTTTCCAGGTTCTGACTATTATAAATAAAGCTGCTGTGGTCATAGTTGAGCACATGTCCTTATGATATGATTGAGCATCCTTTGGGTATATGCCCAGGAGTCATATCACTGGGTCTTGAGGTAGATTGATTCCCAATTTTCTGAGAAACTGCCATATTGATTTCCAAAGTGCTGTACAAGTTTGTACTCCCACCAGCAATAGAGGAGTGTTCTCCTTGCTCCACATCCTCTCCAGTATAAGCTGTCATTTGTGGGTTTGATCTTAACCATTCTGATAGGTGTAAGATAGAATCTCAGAGTCATTTTGACTTGCATTGAGAATTCTCTGTTTAGGATTATACCCATTTTTTAATTGGATTGTGTGTGTGTGTGTGTGTTGATGTCTAGTTTCTTGAGGTCTTTATATATTTTAGAGATCAGTCCTCTGTCAAATGTGGGACTGAAGATATTTTCCCATTCTGTAGGCTGTCTTTTTGTCCTATTGACAGAAGCTTTTCAGTTTCATGAGGTCCCACTTATTAATAGTCTATCTCAGTGTCTGTGCTACTGGTGTTCTCTTCAGGAAGTTGTTTTCTGGGCCAATGCATTCAAGGCTATTCCCCACTTTCTCTTCTGTCAGGTTCAATGTAACTGGAATTATGTTGAGGTCTTTGATCCACTTAGACTTGAGTTCTGTGCAGAGTGATAGATATTGATTTATTTGCATTCTTTTATATGCTTACATCCAGTTATACCAGCACCATTTGTTGAAGATGCTTTCTTTTCTCCATTGTTTAATTTTGACTTCTTTGTCAAAAATCAAGGATCCATAGGTATGTGGATTTAGGTCTGGGTCTAAGATTTGATTCCATTGATTAGTGTGTCTGTTTTTATGCCAGTACCATGCTGTTTTTATTACTATAGCTCTATAGTAGAACTTGAGATCAGGGATGGTGATACCTCCAGCAGTTCTTTTGTTGTAAGGATTGTTTTAGCTATCCTGGGTTTGTTTTTGTTTTTCCATAAGAAGTTGGGCATTGTTTTTTCAAGGTCTGTAAAGAATTGTTTTGGAATTTTGATGGGGATTGCATTGAATCTGTAGATTGCTATTGGTAAGATTACCATGTCTGCTATGTTAACCCTACTCATCCACAAGCATGGGAGATCTTTCCATCTTCTGATATCTTCTCCAATGTTTGTCCTCAAAGACTTGAAGTTCTTATCGTACAGATCTTTCACTTGCTTGGTTAGAGTTACCCCAAGATATTTTAGATTGCGTGTGGCTATAGTAAAAGGTATTGTTTCCTTGATTTCTTTCTCGGCCCTTTTATCATTTTATCCTATTTATAAGAGGGATACTGAGGGGTTTTTTTGGTTAATCTTGTGTCCAGCCACTTTGCTAAAGGTGTTCGTCAGCTGTATGAGTTTCCTGGTAGAATTTTGGGGATCACTTATGTATACTATCATGTCAGTGTCTCATGTAGCCTGGGCTAACCTCAACTCACTAGTCCAGTGTGTGCACCACCACACCCAGTTTATGCAGTGCTAAGGACCGCAGTCAGGGTTTTACACATGCAGTGAAAGTATTCCACCCCTGAGCTTCATCCCTAGCCCAACTGTAAACCATTTGAAGCAACTGAAATGTCCATTGGCAGTTGAATGAGTAAACTCTATCCATATCAGAGAATACTACTTAGCAATAAAAATGAATTGTTCCATGGCAACGTCTGATGAATTTAAATATTTTTAAAATATTTCCCGTGTGTGTGTGTGTGTGTGTGTGTGTGTGTGTGTGTGTAAACTAGACGAGGATATCAGATCTCCTGAAAATGGAATTACAGGCGGTTATGAGTTACCTAATTTTGTGGGTGCTAGGAACCAAACTTGAGTCTTCTGAAAGAATAACAAACATTCTTAACCACTGAGTCATCTCTTCAACCCCTGGAGTGGGAATATTTTGATTTATACTGCAGCATAAATGAATCCCACAATAGTTATAGTGGACAACAGACAAGATGGGTATCTATTTTATGATTCCATTTAACAAAAGCATAGAAAGACTAAGCTAATGTCTGTGGACAGAAGACATATCAGTCATGGGTGGAAGAGCTAGGAAAAGAGAATTGGAAAAGACCACAAGGAAACTTGATAAACATGTTTCTTACCTTTCAATGTTTTAAAATATATTTTTATGAGTATGGATGTTTGGCATGCATGTATCTCTATGCATCACATGTGTACCTGGTGCTTGAGGAAGTCAAAAGAGGATATTGAATGTCCTGGAACTGGAGTTGCAGATGGTTGTGAGCTGCCAAATGGGTGCTGAGAACTAAACCAGAGTCCTCTGACGGTGAAGCCAGTGCTCTTAACTGCTAAGTAATCTCTCCAGCCCCTGGCCCTTGATTGTTTTTCTTATTTATTCATGTGTGTGGGTGTGCATATATATGCATGCTCATGGACCTGCACATAGGTTCACAGAATACTTGTGGAAGTCAGAGGACATCTTTTCAGAGTCTGTTTATGTCCTACACCATGTGGGTCCTGGGACTCAAATTCACATCATTTGGCTTGGTGGCAAATGCTTTTACCCAACGAGTCATCTCATGGACCCTCTGAACCTTGATTTTGATCTGATTTCATGGTTGTACACAAATTTCAATTTGTACACATTATGTAGATACAGTTTATTGTTTATCAGCTATACTTCAGGAAAGTTGGTCTTTGATAGTTGAGTGACCACACAGTAAGGATGTCTAATTAGCATATCACTGATCTTTTTTATTGTAGCTTAAAGTAATTTCCAAATCATATTGGTATTAGTTTTCCAAATCTGCTCTTTTTCAAGGTTTTTAAATATATTCTGGATTGTTGGCAGAGGTTTCTGTCCTTCCTGGTCCCACAGCCATTCAGTCCCAAAGAAACACACAGAAGTCTATCTACATTAATCACAAACTGGTTGGTCTATTAGCTCAGGCTTCTTATTAACTCTTACATCTTACATTAACTCAGGATTCTTTCTGTGTCAGCTACGTGGCTTGGTACCTTTTATCAGTGAGGCATTCTCATCTTGCTTCCTTTGCGTCTGGGTTACAATTGCAGACTTAGTCTTTTCTCTTCCCAGAATTCTCCTGTTCTGGTTTCCCTGCCTCTACTTCCTACCTGGCTACTGGCCAATCAGTGTTTTATTAAAATAATACAACTGACAAATCTTTACAGAGTACAAGTCCATTGTCCCACAGCACTGGATAAGTCTTATTTCTGTGTAAATGTTTGGCTTAGTTTGTCAGGGTTTTGTGTAGGAAGTCTGGTGGTGTCACAAAGAGGCTTATACTAAATCAATTAGAAAAAAATTGACGTATTAAATATATTTAACTTGATAATCCATGATCAGATTGTTCAGTTTTGTGAGTTGTTCTATTTTTTGTTTGTTTGTTTCTGGAGCCTATCCTGGAACTAGCTCTTGCAGACTAGGCTGGCCTCAAACTCACAGAGATGGACCCACCTCTGCCTCCCGAGTGCTAGAATTAAAGGCGTGCGCCACCACTGCACATCTTATGAGTTGTGCTTTTTAATGAATTTCCATGTTGTTGTATTTGTCAAAAGTACTGATATAACATTTACAATATATACTGATCTTCCATGACTCTAGTATATCTCTAGTTACATTCTTTATTTACCCCTGATGTGGGCGTTTTGTATACCAGTCCCCACCCCTGCCAGATTTGGTAAAATTGGCTCTGATTTTTCCTTATTTTTTTCTGATTTGATTATGTTCTTTCTTACCTTTATTTTTCTTTGTTCAACTCTCTTTGGTACTCCTCTTGCCTCTTCTTCCTTCTTGAGGTAGAAGCTTCATTCTTTTTCCTTTGGCTCTTGCTATTTCTTTTGACTGATGTCATGTTGTGTAGTTTGTTAGAAACAAGATCTCATGTAACCTAGGCGATCCACTCTGTTTTTAATTCCTGAGCACTAGAATACATCACCATGTTTGACTTCTGCCTTTTCTAATGTGAAGTAAAATATTGTTCCTATTGTTGTTGCATTGAATGTATTACTGTGTTTCTCTGCTGCTTTTGGCATTTTCTTCTTCTTTAGTTTTTGGAGATTACCTGGGACCCTACCTTCTGCTTTACTATGCTCCTTCCTGTTAATCTGGCAGTGGGATTACTGGCCTTAGATATTGTTTGATTTTTTTAAATCTCCTTTGAAGATTTTTAACCAAAGTCCTTGAAAACGCTTCTTCTGCCCATTATTCCTCTGTTCTGGGGGTCTCACTGCTCATGTGCCAGCCCCTTCAGCCTCCCCATAGTCCTTGTGGAGTCTATTCCATTTGTTCCATCTTTTTTCTCCTCTGTACTGCATTCTGGGCATTTTTAAAATCTTAACCTGAGTTTATATTTATTAAGCCTCTTTCTCTCCTGTGACGGATCACCTCTCACTATTATTAAAGATCATTTAAATCTTTATTTCAGATCATATATTTGTTTCAATTCAAGGCATGTTCTTGTCTGGATTTTAGCTCACCTAGACATGTATTTCTTTCTTATTATCATAAGACTTATAGTTTGTTTGATGGTTCCTTGTTGTAAAAGTAAAAACAATATGTCTGAGGGTTTATATCCAGCTAATAGTTGCTAGGGGAGGAAGAAGTAGTGTCTGGAAAGGTGTGGAGGCACTAATAAGGTACCCATATGCCTGTAAGCAGCCCTACTGGGATTATTGGTCACACACAAACACATGCGCACACACACACACACACACACACACACACACACGAGGAGAAAATGGAAGGAAGAAAGGTTGAGAAGAGGACCACTGGGGTATGGTGGAGAAAAGATAGGGCTAATGTGATCCAAGACATTCTATATATACATGAAAACTTTATATGATGAACCCCATTGTATTAGTTACTTTTCTCACTGTTGGGACAAAATGTTTGACAAAAGCAGCTTAAGAAAGGAAGGGTTTATTTGGATTCATAATCCAGGGTGAAAAAGTCCTAGTGGTACAAGCATAAGGCATCTGCTCACATGGCGTCCACAGTCAGGAAGCAGGGATAAATGCTATTGCTCAGCTCACAACCCCCTTTACACTCAGGCTTCGGGATGGCATCACCCACATGAGTCTTCCCACCTCAGCTTTCCTCATCTGGAAGCCTCCTCATAGCCATGTCCAGAGATTAGTCTCCAGTGTGATTCTAGATACCATCAAGTGGACACTCAACACGTGATTCTAGATACCATCAAGTGGACACTCAACACGTGATTCTAGAGACCATCAAGTGGACACTCAACCCATGATTCTAGATACCATCAAGTGGACACTCAACACGTGATTCTAGATACCATCAAGTGGACACTCAACCCGTGATTCTAGATACCATCAAGTGGACACTCAACACGTGATTCTAGATACCATCAAGTGGACACTCAACACGTGATTCTAGAGACCATCAAGTGGACACTCAACATGTGATTCCAGATACCATCAAGTGGACACTCAACATGTGATTCTAGATACCATCAAGTGGACACTCAACAATAACCATCACGCTCATCATTATGCAGGATAAAGATACTTTTAAAAACTTTAAAGAGTGGAAACACTACTTTGTAAACATCCATGTCCTGGCCAGTATTTAGTCCATGAAACTTGGATGTTACTGGAAAGTTACAAGGGAAGTATAAAGATTTCTCACATATTCTTCACCCAAAGACCCAATTCAAAATTTTCCAACTATTCTATTATGTCATTTACAGAAAAAGAATCCACAGCAGAACCCTGACTGCCCTTAGTTGTCTCCTGTCATGAGAGTACTCCAGTTCACAGCTGTCGGAGTCCTTCCTGACATCCCTCTGCTTTGCGTGCTCTAAGACAGCAGGCCAGTTGCTTCAATGATGCCCCTTGACTAGAGTTTATCAAATGTTTCCTCACAGCCACATTACAGCTGTGGATAGGGCAGGAGCAGCAGCATAGAAATTATGATGCTGTCTTTCCCCTGAGTTCCATCCAGTAGACTGTGGTGTCAACTTGGCCCATATATCCGGTTAGCTTAAACTGTTGACTCAACACCATCTAGAATTATCTGAGAAGGGAGTCTTTGGACATGCCTGCGGGGAATTATCTTGATTGCTAATTGATGTAGGAGGGTCCAACCCACTGTGGGTGGCACCATTCCCTGTACAGGTGGTCCTGGGCTGTGTAAGAAAGCTAGCTAAGCTTAGGCCTGTGAATAAATCAGCTGGCAAGTGGCATCCTCTGTGGTTCCTGCTGTACTGCTTTGGCTGTGGAGTGAGTTCCTTGATCAGGGCTAATGCTATTTGGAACAGCTTTCTTTGTCCTGCTTGAGTCTCTACCCTGACTTCATTTAGTGATGGGCTGGAAAGCTGAAATAACCTCTCCCCCACGACATTGCTTTAGGTCAGAGTATTTTTATCACAGATCTAGGATCAAGCTAGAATGGCCAATTGTGTCATCTCTGGTGGTTGGAGTAAGGTGATGCCTGCCAGCTTTCTCCACTATGAAGTTGTCCTGTCTTCCTTTGTAATTACAGATGTGCTGTGGTAATGCACTTTCTCCTCTGTGGAGTTGTACTGTCTTCCTTTACAAATACAGATGTGCTATGGTGATGCACTTTCGCCACCCTGAAGTTGTCCTGTCTTCCTTTGTAATTCCAGATGTGCTGTGGTGATGCACTTTTTCTACCCTGAAGTTGTCCTGTCGTCTTTTACAGTTGCAGATGTTCCATGGTGATGCACGTTGGGACTCTACAAGTCCTGTTATGTCTCTTTCTTTAACTGACTTCGGCATGTGCAAATCTATCTTGTCTGAGTTAGTGCTACAGTAATTGCCAAATAGAGGTTCTCTGATTCCAGCACTGCATTTCCTAGTTGGAGTTCTACTACAAAATTCTCTCTTGCTGGTTTGTTCACTCTTAAACAAAAATATTCCTGTGAACTCATGGATTCCATGAAGCTAACGCACTTCCCTGTTACTCTCATTATTTATGTTCATGCCTAAAGCGCACTGGACTTGGTCAGCAGGCATCCCTTCATCCTCCTCGGCATCCTTTGGTACACATTACTCTTTCAGCTCTCGCTTGTTTTCTTTCACAAGATGTTCCAGGCTATTCTTATTCTTTCCCTGCCCCTCCCTGCAACAAGCCGTGTTTTTCAAAGAACCTTGCTTCTCTTTAGTGGTAAATTGTATCGACACACCGAGACGTGGGTGTTAAATGTATTTCTCATTCCTGCTGTTTCTCAGATCCTTCCAGAACAGCAAGGAGACCCGCACATGTGTTGGCGTGCACTGACACGTGTCAGTGCCCACATTCACATGTGTGTCTTCTAAACCATGAACTTCAGCTTAACTATGCTGATGTTGGTATAATTGAACTGAGAGATGCCTGGGGGTTAAGAAAGCATACCCCCGGTGTGTCTCTGATACTTTTTCCAAACACAAGATAGGACTGCAGGAACTCTGGCTTAATGACTAATCACTGATGGGTTAAAATTTGGAAGAAGCTCTGTGCAGGGTATGGCCTTGCTGCAGGAAGTAGGCCACTGGGGGGGGAGGGGTCCTTAGGGTCTATATCCTGCCCTGACCTTCCTGTCACTGCTCTGCATGACTTCCTGTCTGTCGTGCTATGAAATGTTCCAGCCCACACTCACTACTGTGGTAGACCAAAGCCTCTGCAACTATGAGTTAACTAAACTCTTTGCCACTATAAGTTTTAAATGAATCCTTTCTCCATTTAAGTTGTTTGTGTTAGGCAGTCTGTCACAGCCTTAGACACCTGACTGACAATCTCCAATGCCAGTTCACCCACGGGATTCCCTCTGAGACTTCTCTCTTCGTGTTTATAGCTCTCTCCTAGTTCCCATCACTCATAATATATGGATGTATTGCTTGGTTCCTCCTCCCCCATGAAAATGATCTCCTAACCACCAAACCACAACCCAACTCAGCTGCTGTCTTTGTTGGCTACAGTTCATCTCAAGCAGCCCTCTATAAAGGAGTAAGGTACCCTTCTCACTTTGTCATTTCCTTGTGGTGACCATGACAGGCCCCTGTTGGCCATCATCATGATCTGACACCTTCCTCTTCAATATATTTTTTTAAAGATTAATACCTTGCTGGAATTTTCCCTCCTTGAGAAAAAAAAAAGAAGGTAATTCTTATGTGTTTAACCTTGTACTAATATGTGCATTATCATAGATCAGGTATAATTTTAAGTTAATATGACACACTTAGAAAAATTTTGACTTTCTATGTTATCTAATTGTGCTATGATAAAAACAATTGAACCAATGTGCATTGCAGAACGATTCTGTTTAAGCATTTTATGTAAACATACCAAGAGAGTGAAGCCCCTCTGAGGTGCTGGGATGGCAGATCCATCAAAAGCAGGCCTATCCTGGTCAGCAAAGACTTGCAATCAGGTAACATTATAGCTTAGAGACCCCACCGCTGAGCTTGCCTGGGGCATGACAGGACACTCAGAAAGTCTCTCAACTCAACTTAGTCTTTGATTTTTTTTTTCTCCTTTCAAACATGATCCAAAAATTGCCAACCACTGCCCTGTAATTGTCATTAGCTACATCTGTGGGCTGAGGCAAGCGCGCATGCCCAGGGCTCTTACTTGTGGCCAGGGGTGGAAGTTGGTAACACTGGTGTTTTCTTGAACACTCCTAAAGGGCTGCTCTTTATTGTTTAAGTTTCTAGTGAAGGAAGAGTGTAGACTTGCTTTCAGTACACAGAGGGTGCAGACTCACGCAGACTACCTGGCTGGCCCATAGCCTCCCTGGGTCTCCATAGCGTTACCCACTCCTGCCCTCGGGAAGGATAGAATGGCAGTGTATTGGAAACAGCGCCCTGCACTTCCATCCCTGATTACTCTGGGTTGTATTCTATTTTTAAAAGTCATAGTCTGGTTTCTGCCTTGAGCAATGAGGCAGATAAATGGTTTTTTGAATCCTTTAAAGCAGTGGTGTACTGACGAGAGACAAAGAAATTCCTGGAGAATGAAAGAGCAGCCAAGGGCCTGCGGAGATGCCCCAGCTGTTAAAAGCCCTGGCTGTGCTTGCAGGAGACCCAGGTTTCATTCCCAGAACCCACATGGCAGCTCACAACCATCTGTAACTCCCACTACAGAGGATCGGATGCCTGCTTCCAGCTTTCATAGATACGAGATACATATATGCTATACATACATACATACATACATACATACATACATACATGCAAATAGACATGCAAAATAAAAATTAATAAATCTTTTCAACAACAGCAGAATTGAGAGAAGCTCTGAGGTTAACTTCACCCCAAGGATCTGGCCAACCTGAGTGAGCATTAGCCCTGGTCTGAGCGAGCAGCCTCCATGACTCAAAGGGCAAACTCCAAGAGCCTGCCAAGGCAGACTTAGAAAATCCCCTCCCACTATAAACCTGGAATTCTAAAAGGCTTCTCCTCTAGAGTCAATGAGAAATAGGAAATCTACATTCCTCCAAGGAACTGCAAGAAAGTTTGCTTGTTTAACGTGCTGGCAGCAAGTAGGATGAAAAAGAGAGAGCCCCTGATAATTTATAGCCCCCTGTTTTCCTCCACAAAGCAAATCAGTTCGTTGAAAACTATGTGTATGGTTTGTTTTTTAAAAATCTCAAACATGAGTTGTAGAATTCTGGGATCCATTGGTACCCGGCACAATCAGTAATTTCTCGTGGCTAAACCATACCTCAGACATGTTCACAATAATATCCAGGAGATGAGAACTGGATTTTTTCTTTGAAAACGATTTCTGTTTATTTTTATGTATGTGTCTGTGTGTGGATTCGTGCCATGCGGGTGAAAAGAGGGTGGCAGAGCTGGAGTTACAGGTGTCGTGAGGCAGCTGCCGCGGTGCTGGGGACCCCACACTCAGGTCCTTTGAAAGGGCTACAAGTGCTCTTAACTGCTGAAGCACCTCTCCAGTCCAGTGAACTGTTTGGGGGGCATTTTGTTTGTTTGATTGATTGATTGGTTGGTTGGTTGGCTGATTGGTTGATTGATGCACAAGAAACAGTGATGGCCAGGAAAGAGCCAGCATGATGTATAAGTAGCAAAATTACACAGAAACATGTGTCCTTATTTTTTAATAGAAATGTAATTTTAAAATCAAGAGATGATTCAAATGACCAAATGTGTTTGTGAAGAAAAAAAATAGAAGTTTTGTAGATAAAATTTTAAATTGAAAACTTCAACTGTTCTTTTATTGTTCAGGATTGTTTTGGTTTCCTGGGCCTTTCCATATGAAATTTGAGATTTTTTTTCAATTCTTTGAGGAATTGCTTTGGAAGTTTGATGGGGACGGCTTTAAATCTATGAATTGCCTTTGGTAGGACGGGCATTTTCACAGTATATCTCTGCTAGTCCAGGACCACAGAGGCCTTCCCGTCGCCTGGCTCCTTCTTCAATTTCCCCCTTCACTGTCTTTAAGTTTTCATTGTACATGTCTTTCGCTTTCTTGGTTAGATTTATTCCAAGATAACTTTCGAGGCTCTTGTGAGTGGAATTGTTTCCCCAGTTTCCTTCTCTGTATGTCTGTTGTGTATGAATAGATTTTTGTGTGTTAATTTTGTATCCTTTTCCTTCGCTGAATGTGTTTATCAGCTGTCGGAGTTATTTTGGTCTTCAGGGTCTTTTCTGTGTAGAATCATATCACCTGTAAATAACGGCACTCTGACTTCTTCCAGGGTATTGGGTTTTATCATAGGCCTTTTCTGTATCTCATAATTTGATCATGTGGTTTCTGTCTTTAGTTTGTTTGTGTGGTTGATTATATTTGTTGATTATGTATGTAAAACCATCTCAGCAACTCTGGGATGAAACCAAGTTGATCTTTGTGGACAATATATTTGATGTGTTCTTGAATTAGATTTACACATATTTTATTCAGAATATTTGCATCCATGTTATTAGAGATATTGGCCTATAATTTTCCCTTTTTTGGTGGTGAAGGTGGGGTCTTTGTCTGTTTTGGGTATCAGTGTGAAACTGACTTCATTAACAGAATTTGAAAATGTTTCCTCATTTTAAATTTTGTGTACTGATTTTAGGAATATTGATATTAGTTCTTCTTTGAAGGTCTGGTAGAATTATACAGTTAATCCATCTGGATCTGGGCTTTTTTTAGTTGGGAGAATTTTAATTGCTTCTTCTACTCAGTAGATATCATCTGTTTGTTTAAATTGTTTATTTCATCTTGATTTATCCTTTCTAGGCCATAAATGTCTAGAAATTCCTCCATTTCTTTTTAGATTGTCCAGTTTAGTGGGATATAGGTTTTTAAACAATGCCTTTATGTTTCTTTAAATTTCCTCAGTGTTGGTCACAATGTTTCCCATTTATTTTTTATTTTATTAAATCCCCTCCTGTTTTGAGACCATATCTCTATTATTTAGCTCTAGCTGCCCTGAAATGCGCTATGCAGACCAGGCTGGCCTCAAACTCAGAGATCGATCTGCCTCTGCCTCCTGAATGCTAGGATTAAAGGTCTGAGCCACTAGACCTGGATCCCCCTTGTCTTTCTCTGGTTTAAACTGACTAAAGTCATGTCAATGTTATTAATCTTTTCAAAGAATGAGCTCTTTTTATTGATTCTTTGTATTGTTTGATTTTTTTTACTTCTGTTTCATTAATTGTATTCCTATTTTAATGATCTTTTCCCATCTAATTTTGGAAGTGTTATTTACTCTTGTTTCCAAGGCCTCCAGGGTCATTATTAATTGATCAATTTGAAATCTCTAGAATTTTTTTAACACATACACTCAATGTTATACACTTCCTCTTAGGATGTCTTCTTAGTGTCTCATAAATTTTGGTTTATTATAGCTTCGTTTTCATTCCATTCTAGAACTTTTAAATCCCCTTCTTGATGTCGTCCTTGCCTCAATTATTCGGTAGTACATTGTTTAGTTTATATGAGTTTATGTACTTTCTATAGTTTCTATTGTCATTGATATCCAGCTTTATTTACTCAGTTGAATGTGAATTAGGAAAAGATTAGCAATGTTTAAGAGGGAATTCATGATCTAGAAGACAGAATTGAGAAAAGTGCACAGAAGCATCAAAAGGAAAAAATGTGGTAAAGGCGTTTAATAGAATGATATCTTGTAACATATACTGGATCATAATACCAGAAGAAGATAGAAGATAAGAGGAGGAGGAGGAGGAGGAGGAGAAGGAGGGGGAGAAAGAGGAGGAGAAGAAGGAGGAAGAGGAGGAAGAGGTCAAGGAGGAGGAAAGAAAGAAGGAGGGGAAGAAGGAAGAGAAGGAGAAAGAGAAAGAGGAGATGGAGGAGAAAGAGAAGGAAGAGGGAGGAGGAGGAGGAAGAGGTCAAGGAGGAGGAAGAGGGAGGAGGAGGAAAAGGAGGAGGAGGAAGAGGAGGAGAAGGAAGAGGGAGGAGGAGGAGAAGGAGGAGGAGGAGGAGGGAAGAGGAGGAGGACGACGACCAAGAAGAATAAAGAGAAGGAGAAGGGACAAATTAGAGGAGATGGTAGATAGCTGAGAATTTTTAAGAATTATAAAACACGTAATTACTTATTTTCAAGAAACCTAATGAAGTACAAGAAGACAAAACACAAATATTCATGGTTCCCCTTCTTTTTAAAACATTTTTTCTCACACATTAATTCTTTTTAATTTTGTATATAACTGCAATAATTAGGCAGGAAATTATAAAGAATGTGATTTGCACACTTCTACATTTCATGTGAATCAACTTCAGTGACAATCAGTGGATCATCAAGCTTCAGACTGTTAAATCCAATCTAAAAAACAACTCAGAATGGGCATTTTCATTAGCCTAATCAAATGTCTCAGAAGTTAACAAAAATATCTTAAACAAAGTAAGTCTTTAATCAAGACTACTCTTGATTTTCATTACAAATGTTTCAACAGAAAAATCAGTGCTTTCTTTAAATATTTTACACCTCCCAATCAACTTAATTTCTACTAATTTTTCTTGCCTCTATAACTTTACATTCCTCAAGATACATACTGTCTTTTTACTTTTTATTGTTTAAAACAATTTTTAATTTAAATATATTTTGGTCATATTCTTCCTACATCCCTCCAGATCCCCTCTCTCTCCAATACCCAACTTTAAGTTCTTTCTCAAAAAAAAAAAAAAAAAACATAAATCTAAAACAACAAAACCAAGTAAACAAAATAAAATACCCCCCCAAAAAGATGTAACCAAATAAAAGCACACAAAAAAAACTGTGGACTCCATTATATATTGTTTGACCGTTCTTGCACATGAGGCCTGCCCTGGGGTGGTCACTTGCCACTCCATTGGATCAAACTGACTTTCCCTCTCCAAGCAGGCATAAGTGACAGTTCCAATGTTAATCTTTACCATAGTGGCTAGGTTTTGATTCATTCATTTTTTTAAATATAACAAAATAAAATATAATAAGATAAAACAAAAACGACCACTTCGAATTGTGGGAGGGAATATGGGGAGAAAGCTAAAATTATGGAGCATTTGAGGGGTAGTATTAAAATGTAATATAGTAGAAACTTCTAAAATATGTACATATATGAAAGCGATCTAAATGAAATCGCCAAATAACGGGGGAGACAGGGCACAAACCGGCTTATGTCTCATCACCAGATGAAGCTTCCAGTACTAGAAGTGGACTGACTACACCTAACGGAGTCATTGGCCAAAGGAGCCCCACAGGAATCCGCAAACAGCACAAGCTGTTGCCGAGGCTGTAGGTTGCTCTCCACAGACTGACGGCAGGGCCTCATTGTGGAAGACAACACCTCCATAACCTATGGAAGACAGAGATCCTGAGTTAGTGTCACCATAGAGCCTCCACCCCCGTGTTCCAGCACCTTTGCTGTGTGAAGGTACACGGCGCACTATCAAAAGAGAAATATGTTCCTCAGTGTGCGAACACGTGGGCCTCTGCTACGTGTGCCTTCTCTTGGGTTCCCTTCCTAAAGGCCATTTAAACCTTTATTTCAGATTATATACTTTATTCAAGTTAGTTTTATATAACTGTTTAAAGTGAGAAAGAGGGTTAAATGAATGGCTCCATGGTAGAGCATTTGCCTGGCATTGACCCTCCAACACTGCAGCTCAATAAATAAATAAAATGGACATTTTAGACGAATGCAGCTGAGAGGATTTGAAGCATAAGAAGGTATTGTGGTAAATATAGAACCAATACATGTGGGAGTATTTTTAAGTCAAGAAAAGTGGCCAGAGTTCATTTGTCCTAAGAGTCTTTATATGGAGAGTAAAATATTAATTAACTCTAGACTTTCAGTTAATTATGCCTTGCAAATGAACTTTGTAAACCTAAGAATAAAGAAAGTACGTTTGGGGCTGGAACAGTGGGTCAGCAATTAAGAGTGCTTGCTGCTCCTGCTGCAGACCCAGGTTTGGTTCCTTGCACTTACATGGTGTTTCGTGACCGTCTGTAACTCCAGCTCCAGGATCCAGTGCCCGTTCTGGCCTCTCTGGCTCTGAAAGCGTGTGGTGTACTCTCGTACAGGCAAAACAGTCAAACATAGAAAATAAACCTGTTTTTTAAAAAAAATGAATTGTATTTAATTTTTAAATGATTAGAGGGAGGAATCTGTGAAAGATACTGCCCCCAAAATAAGGAAAGGAAAGAAGAGCTGAGAAAAGAGGAATGAACGACCTTGTATAGACCAATGAGTGTATGGTGGTAGACCGTGCAATGGGTAACATAGTGGAAATGAATGGATTATAGGTACATGAAAGAATGTGGATAAAAATACTACCGGTATTAAATCAAAGGAACTAGATCTCAGATGAATGAACATGGCTCAATTATATAAAATAAGAAATATATGAAGCAAACAATATATTGCATAAAATGTGAAGCTGAGGGGAACAGGGAGATGGCTCAGTGGGCAAGAGTACTTGCTTAGCAAGCATAAGGACCTGAGTTCTGATCCCCAGCGACCCATAAAATGGTCAGCATAGCTGTGCATGCCTATAATCCCAGCAATGACGAGACAGAGGTGGGAGGAACTCGGGGGCGTGCTAACCAGCCAGCTACCCCAGCCAAAACAAGAGTTTCCCATTCCATGAGAGAGCCTGTCTCAAGGAAACACAGTGGAGAGTGATGGAGAGGAGGACTCGGAGGAGAAGGGCAAATGGCAAGATCACACAGACACACAGACACACAGACACAAAGCCCTCATCTTTAATGACGGTGGATGAGGACGTGCTTGCTCATGGCACTTGAATGAGCACAGTGCACACAGCACTTACCAGAATACACAATGCCTCCGGCTTGATCCTTAGCAAATAATAATAAATTAACATCAATTTACTAATTTGTAAACTCAATTATTAGTTGGCTTTTTTTCATATCCACTCATTACTTAATAAGAATGACTGAGGCATGTATGGGTACTTGAATTTGGTTGGGAGAGGGCTGTTATGGGTGTGTTCCAGTATTATTTTATTGCAGGTGGGTGACCAGCTGCACCAATGCCATTTGTGAAGTAGTGACCTTTTCGCCTATTGAAATGAACATTCTAGTCACATAGACGTTCATATATGTTAAGACTTATTTCTGGGTCCTCTCTTATTTTTTGGTCATCAATTTGCCTGGTCTGCCTCAATATCCTATGACTCTATGTCAGCAGTGGTCTGGTCTGGTCTTCTAACACGGGGCCAGGCACTCCCCCTCCCCCCGTCCTTCTCTTATCTTCCTTCTTTATCTGAGGGCACTTATTCTTTCAAATGAACTTTTAAAGACCACTTTATACCATTTCAAAAGGATTATATTAAATGTATAAATTTATGGGAATGTCTTCCCCTTGGAAGAATAAGGAATGACTTTGCATTTGTTCAAATCTTATTTTATGACCTTCAATAAGATTTTATAGTCCTTTTTACATAGGTCCTATGGTTTTCTTGTCAAATTTATTCATAAATATTTTATGGGTTTTGCCATTATGGTGAGAGGACTGTTTTCCCCTTTTTTGTGTCTAATTATTTATTGCTAATGTAGAGTATCATGGTGAATTTTGACACATTTATTGTCTGTCCACCTGCTTCATCACGGTTGCTTTATAATTCCATCTATTTTTTTTGCAGTATGGGGTGTTAACTTAGAACCCTGCTAATGCTAGGCAAGTAGGCAAGCGGCATTTCCATCCTTCTTTTTACTTTTGCAGTTTTGAGACAAGGTCTCAATTCATTACCCTGTCTGCCCTTGAACTCCCTTTGCAACCCTGGCAGGCCTTGAACCCCTTCCTCCCTCAGCTTCCCAGACCTACAACACTATACCTGGCTCATTTCAGCAGCAGCCAGTGAAAACTGCTCATTGCCTTTCTTTCTCAAACATTAAGGTTAATCCATACCCCTGTCTTGGCTTATTTCCTTTTTGGATGATGATGGTGATAATGACAATGGCAGGCTGACTACCAGTTTTTAACTAGAAACACTCTGAGATTGGCTATCTACAGGAACGTATTTAAAGGATTTTCTTCTACTCCTTCTTTCTTAACAATTTTACTTTGAAGGACTGGTTTTTATTTTAATATTAATGCATGTGAGTGTTATGGCTGCCTTTAAGTGCGCTGCATTGCAATACCCAAGAAAGCCAGAAGAGGGCTCCAGATCCCTTAGAATGAAAGTGCAGTTAGGGACAATTGTGAGCTGCCATGTGGGTGCTGGAAACAGAATCAGGATCCTCTCAAGAATAGCCAATGCCCTTTAAGGATGGGCCATCCCTGCAGCCCTCAGGACTGATGTGTTTTCAGACTTCCTTTGTTTCCCCTTTGGCTCTGGGTCATTCTAGATACATTTTCGACTTGATATTGGAAGCCCTGCATCTGCTGCTCAATCATGACAATTCTCTTCCTAAAAGCTTCTGATAAATACCCATGTTCTCAGACTGAGCTAGCGACTTAGGCCAGATCAGGCCCGAGGCAGCAAACTCCACAGGAGCAGGACTGGGCTGGAGTGGGCCTGGGATGGTGAACTCCATGGGGTGGGGGGGGGGGAAGCAGATCCAGACCAGGAACATTAGCGGAAGCAGGACTGGGCCAGCAACCTAGGCCAGAGCAGGCCTGGGCTGTTGAACTCCACGGGAGCAGGTATGGGGAGCAACTACTGAGTGGGCCTAATGCCCCTGATAAATACCCATGTTCTTGGACTGAGCCAGAGACCTCTGCAGGTATGGGCATGAATCTGGACCTTCAAGGGAGTGGACCTGAGCCAACACCCCTGCAGGTCCAAGCATGAGTCTGGGACCTTTGAGGGAATAGGCAGGAACCAGCGACCTCTGCAGATCCAGAAAGAGTTAGAGGGAAAAATTGGTGTTGGAGATATTTTGTTGTATTATGCAAAAAAAATTGCAAATAATAAAAAAACTATTTTAAAAAATAACCATGTTCTCTGAAAAAAAAGAAAAGGCATGTTCTGTACTGGATTCTCCTGGAGTTTGGGTATTTTTGTGACGCTATTTAAGTTGGCCTTCTCTGGAAGTTCTGTCTCTTCCTCCTCTCTATGGTGGCCTGACCTTGTGATACATACAGTTATTTTCTGTGACGGATCTTTGGGCTACAGTGCAGACCCTAATGCAATGGTGATCTTACAAACAGCCCTGGTGGATGACCTGGGAGCCTGTTGTGAAGATAGTTTGCTAGGTCCCTAGAGAGGAAAACATGGCCATGGTCCCCATGAACTCCTCTGGTTTCATGAGGAGCAGACCCAGCAAGTCACTCGCCCACCCACCAGAGTTTTCAGCTCCACTGCACCTAGTGTCCAGATTTTCTTTCCGTGGCTGTGATAAAATCACACGACAGGGGGCAACTTAGGGGAGAAAGGGTTTGTTCGAGCTTACAGTTGAAGGTTAGAGTCTATCATTTGGGGGAAGTCAACATAGATCAAACAGCCACACCACATCCATGGTCAGCAGCAGAGAGAATGAGTGCATGCCTGAATATTGTGCTTGGCTTGCTTTGCTGTTACACAGTCCAGGCCCTAAGTCAGGAAATCATGTCACCCAGTTCTAGGCTTGACCCTTCCCACATCAGCACAGTGCAAGTCAGTGCCAGCAAAACAGGCCCCACAAACATGGCCACAGGTCAACCTGAGTGAGATAATCTCTCATGGAGACCCTCTTCCCAGATGAATTCTGGGTTGTGCCTTCACACCTAGAATCTGATAGTATTGCCAAGTCTGGTCACGCTACCAAACTTACATGTTTATGCAGCTTGTCCCACTAAGATAAAAGAACAGCTATCTGAGGAGAAATTGGCCCCCTACTGATTATAAAAGTCATTTGTGTGTGCACTAATATTTAACTTTTATTACTATTTAGGTATATGGGTGTCTTGCCAGCATAGATGTCCATGCATTACATGTGTATCTAGCAGAGGAGAGCAGAAGAGGGCACTGAATCTCCTGGTACTGGAGTTTTAGACAATTCTGAGCCACCTTGTAAGTCCTGGAGATTGAACCCAGATCCTATGGAAGACAATCCAGTACTCTTAAGCACTGAGACATCTCCCTTTCCCCCAATTTAATCTTCTTTCTTGAAAAGTATAATCGAGACAGAGACCGTGCTTCTTAGCTCTTTTTTCCTTTAGCTGTGATTAAAATACTCTGAAACAGAAAGAGAATTTGTCTCACGGTCCAAGGCTACAGCCCATCATGGCAGGGACATCATAGACACAGGTGATTGAGGCAGCTGGTCACATTACATCCACAGACAAGAAGCAGAGAGCAATAAATACTTGCACTCCGCTCACATCCTTTTCCATAGAGGCTCCGGTCCCAGCCTAGGGAATGGTACCACCTTTTGTGGGCAGTCTTCCCACCTCTATAGTCTAATCAAATTACTCCCATACAGGCATGCTCATATGCTAACTTAAAATAGATAATCCCTCCCAGGTGTGCCTGCAGGCTTGCCTCTTAAGTGATTCTAGATCCTGTCAGGGTGACATTAACAGTAACCATGGCAACATGTTATCAGCTTGAGATACATTGATGGCGTGGGACTGACCTAGAGGCTACACTTGCAGAGTGTATAGAGTCCTAGAGGAAGTTAGCATTCTTTTCCCCTGGTAAGTTTTCAGCCCTTCCCACTGAGTGCCTTCACAGTAATCCCTGAAATAATTGGAGACAGCCAGAGGAGCAGCGCCCTTTAATCATGAGCGGAGAAACTGGAGCAAACCCTCATACTGGGGCATGCACAGTCGGTTCCACACTCCCAGAAACCAGTAACAGCTGGGGCCCTCAGCTCTGAGATGGAGGGAACTCAGAGGAGCCAGAGAGAGTGACAAGGGAGTTAGGTACCGTGAGGGGCAATGCCGGGCCTGCTAGCAGACCAACCTTAAGAAGGAGGCAGCTGGAGGGGCTTCCTGTAAAGGAAAGAACTTGGCGAGAGGAATTTATTTGGATGCAGTACTCCAAAATAAAGCCATTTTGAAAAACAAAACACCCCCCCCCACCCCGAGAAAAACTCCTTTGGTACTTTGCATTTTTATGCTGTTTTTGTTTGCAAGAAGGTTTCTGAAGTAACTCCTCCAAAGCTGGTTCAGATGACGTGGTTGAGCATGCAGAAGGGAAGGGAATGAGATGACTGACCTCCCTCTGTAGTCTTGTAGCGGGAAGAGCTACAAGTGAACAGTGGCCATATGCCAGATGGGAGATGAGTCTTTTCAGTTCCAATGTATCTTTTTACCTTTTGCTTTCTTGAAGCAACAGAGTTTCCTCACAAATCCTGGGGCTCTCCTTCTCTGACCCTCTGACTCTCTCTGTTTCTTCTGCTTCCTGTGAGCAGCCTCTTTTCCCCCATCCCTCCCATCTCTCACCAGCCAGCCTTGGGACTCCACACACCTCCATCAGATGTGTCCTTACCTGGGGTTTTCTACTACTGACTCTGCCAGCCCTGGAATATTTGAGAGGTGGGGCCTGGGCTCAGCCTGATACCACGGAGACCTCATGCTGTAGACCCCCACTGGTTGCCTAGGGCCCTGCCACAGGGTCTGCTGTTGGGGAGCACAGATCCCCAATTGTATGGCAAAGAATGTAGTGAGCTAGCAAACTGCCATAAAGAGTCTGGGGACAGAACCTGGAGCTCCTTTCATGTTTCGGAGAAAGTTCTAGAAATAGTGAGACCAGAGTTGCTTTTGTTCCCCACACTGCAGAGGGGAGAGAGCAGTTAATAGTAATGGAAAGGGCTCTGGAAAGTACAAGAGAACATTGACCTGACTGAACTTAGCTAGCCTGCCCAAGACACTGGGCTCCAGCCCTAGCACCATGCAATTAATTAACTAATTAAAATAAACAATAGTGGAGATTAGTTTCTGGGGTTTTTTCCTGACCACCTATTTTCTTTTTTGTTATTATTAAATTGTTTTTAATTGAACTATATATTTTTCTCCATCCTCTCCTTCCCTGTCTCCCCCCTTTCTACCCTTTCCCATGATCCCCATGCTCCCAATTTACTCAGGAGATCTTGTCTTTTTCTACTTCCCATGTAGATTAGATCCATGTATGTCTCTCTTAGGGTCCTCTTTGTTGTCTAGGTTCTCTGGGATTGTGATTTGTAGGCTGGTTTTTCTTTGCTTTATGTCTAAAGGCCACTCATGAGAGAGTACATATGATATTTGTCTTTCTGGGTCTGGGTTACCTTTTTAAAAAAATACTTGAGTCCAGGATGTTTCATTCAGTAAAGTGCCTTCCTTGTGATCAGTAGACCCGAGCTGGATGCCCAGAACCCACTTTAAAAAGCCAGGCGGGATAAGGAAACAGAGACAGGCGGATCCCTGGGGCTGCCAGCGTAGCCTACATGGTACATTCCAAGATTAGTAAGAGAACCAGTCTCTAAAAAGGTGGATAGTACCAGAAGAGGAAGTGTCAAGGCTGTCCTCTAGCCTCCACATGCCTGGGGGCACACTAGCAGGTCGCCGCAATGTTTAGCTCAGTACCTAACAACACTTGCCATTCGTTAACACGCACACATGCATGCCTGCACACACACATAAGTACTGATGCCCTGGCTCCTACAAGGCTGCCTTTGACAGTGAGCTTCGGGGACCTGATGAGGCCCACAGAGTTTGCCCTGCAGTCGATCAACTCCAGTCACATTGTCCTGACAGCCTGTGGTTTCAGATTCACCCAGCTTGAGCAAATCTTGGGGAAAGTGCAATAGAAGTGTCCTCCGGGGAATACTGGGAGGCATGCTTTTTGACTCTGCCCTATAAACTCAGCCAATACTTTCAACATAAACGCGTCTCCCGAAGGCAGTCACCACCCCACCAGGCTCCTGGGCACTTGAACTTGACTAGTCACGGGGCTCGCTCATGTCCAGCCCTGTGTACTCTTCCCATCACTGACTCAGAAGCTCTGGGTCCAGCCTTTGCTGCATACCAATCTCTTTTCAGTCCTCTCAGCCATCTTGTGAAGAGCAGGTAGACACCATTCGCGGCTTTAAATAAGACAAGAACACAGGGAGCTTGCCTCAGGTCACAAGCTATCACCAAGCCCCGAGGAGCATGGGCCTGGGTAAAACAAAGGTTTAAAGTGTGCGGTTGCTTGAGGGCAGACACTAAGCCCTGGCTACAAGTTCTGATGTAGGTCAGGGGCATTCTTCTGCCCCTGGCTCCCTCTCTCCTGACCATGGCGCCTCTCTAAGCAGCAGTTATGGGTCTCTCTAAAGCCAAACTCAGTTATCTGGAACCCCACATTCTTCCTCTTCTGGAGTCTCTTTGTGAGGTTGGGACTGAAACCCCAGTTTGGGAAGGATGAGAGCCCTGCCCAGGCTCCCTGGGAGTAAAACAAGTCATAGTGTCAGGCCACCTTTAGAGACCCACCTAAGCTGCTCTGTTTAGCTCAGTACTTAACAACACTTGCCATTCGTTAACAGCCTGGACTGTAAGGTTGTGTATGAATTTATGCATTTATTCCAGTAAAGATGCAAATTATTTATTCTGGTGGCAAAAGTAAGCCCAAGGGTCCTAGTTTTCCCAACTATATCGATCATTGACTGGCAATATGCCATGGCCAACCACCTCATTGCTTCCTCCTTCTGTGTGTGGTTCACTTCTCCAGTTCCCTTCATGCATAGCGTAACTCAGGAGGTAAAATGCTTGTCATGCAAGCATGGGGACCTAAGTTCAACTCTCAGCACCCATGTCCAAAGCCTGTAAGCCCAGCACTGGGAAGACATAAACAGAAGGATCCCTGGACTGAGTAGAGAGATGGCTCAGCAGTTATGAGCACTTACTGCTCTTGGAGAGAATCTGGGTTTGGTTCCCTACATCCTACATCAGGTAGTTCACAACTACCTGTAACTCCAGTTCCAGGGGTTCCAGTGCCCTCCAGCCTTCATTGGCATCTGCATGCACATGGCACATATAACTCCTGCAAGTGCACATGAATACACATAAATAAAAAAAAAGTTCCTATTTAAAGACAAAACCATCAAAGAAATGACACTTACAATCCCTGAGGTTGACCTCTAGCTTCCATATGAATGTGCTGCCTCTTATACATACACTAGCACACTCACACGTGTACACACACACACACACATACACACACACATACACGAGGAACAATGCATAAATGAGCAAGCATTCCACCCAGCTGCCCATGGTGACCATGCGTTTTCTTCCAAATGCCTCTGCCGGCAGAAGCTGATCATGGCCATTGTCCCAGGCAAGGGTTTGTGGCAGAGAGCAGACAAGACTCTTGAGGTTCTTGGTTCTTCTCTGTCTTCCAACTCCTCCTTTGGGCTCAGCAGTGAATGGTTTCCCTGCAACCTCACTGTGGCTTCACAGGGTGTAGGTGTGGGATTTCATCCTGGGGTCTTTGTATAGGCATTAGTAGGGAGCTGAAAGCACATGGCTCCACCTGAGACCTGTAGCCGACATTTGCAAGACCTGCTGAGGGGAAGGCAGGGCTGCTATAGGTACCAAGCAGAAGGAAAGTTCTAGGAAAAACATGCCAGCCAGCAATCCTCATCCCCACGTGGAAAAATGAATGGGTCCCCCCTCATCTTTGTCCATTTTCTCTAGCTTTACCAGAACACCATAGACTGGGGAAATTATAAACAAGAGAAGTTTATTTGTTCTTGTTTTGGGAAGCTGGAAAAATTCAAGAACATGGCCTCTGCACTGCTTCGTGGTTTGACAAGAAGGCAAGAGAGGTCTAAGGCTATGATGAAATGAGTTGATCAGGAGCCTACCTGCGTCCTGGCTCCCTCACTCCCGTGATGGCACTCATGCAGTCATGGCTGCCCTGGCAGATCTTCACTGTCACCTTGACTGGATTTAGGAACACACCTCTGGGCCCATCAACACAGATGTCTCCAGAAAGGTTTAGCTAAGGAGGGAAAGCCTACCCTGGATGGTGGGTACCAGCATCCTGTGGACTGGGGTCCCAGACTAATGAAAGTGAGCTGAGCTCCTGTATCCATCACGCTCTGTGTCCTGGGTGTGGATGCCATGTGACAGCTGCCCATGCCCTTGCTGCCGTGATGGACTGTCCCATCAAGAAACTGGCAGCCAGGGGAAACCCTTGCTTCCTGGGTTGCTTTTGCTGGCTGTTTCACCTCAGCAGTAAGGAAAGAAGTGCCAGTGCCCTAGCCACCTCTGACAAACCCTGTCTCTTTAACTCTGTCACAATCATAATCCATGCCAGCACGAAACTTGAAGGGAACATTCAACTGTAGCTTTCCCGTGTGTCACCCTGGACACCATTTCTGAGGTGGGAACGCTCCTGGGTATACCGGGGACCAAAGAGCTAGAGTTTGGAGGCAAAGTACCCCCCCCCCCGGATTCTTGAGCATGCTGGGCTATGAGGAAGCCACATCCTAAGCCACAGGTGTATCAGACTCCACTTTTCTGCTTCCAGAAACTGCGCTGGAACTTACCCGCCTTGAACAGCCTCCCCTGGGGCTCAGGCTAGTGCTGAGTCTCCCACCTTATACAACCAAGCTCAGAGCTTCCAGCCACCAGGTCTGTGACACTCTGGTCCAGAGTTGTCTATGAACAACAGCAGAGGGTCTTCAGCACCAACAAGTACAAATAGATTTGTGGCTCTACCACCATCCCTGTAATGTATCAATTCCCATGTCTCCCCATGTTCCGTAAATTTAATTAGTGTTGAAAAGCAGCTTATTTGGCAAGATGATCAGTTTTTAACCTGGGTAAATGACTTTCTTTATGACTATAAATTAGGCGCATGCTATCTTTTTCACACATCACGGTTGTCCTCATAAACACTGGAGGCGGTTGTCGGGAGTCTCACTCCGTTACCTTTTCCATTACTGGTTTATCATCGTCCCCGTAGGAGTGGGGAATTCATTCTGCTTTAATGACTAAAAGGAAGGGGCAACGAGGGGCTTGTTTAATGAGGAAACTACCTCATGGTCAGCGTCTCCATCCACGCCTGTCCCTTCCCTGGGCAGGCTCAGCTCCCCATGGGGCCTGCTGGCCACAGCCTTGGCGAGGGCCACGGCCTTGGAGAGGGACATACACGGAGCTTCGATGCTCCTTTTTTCTTAATTGCAAATGATTAGGAATCAAATATTTGCCAAGAGCTGATTTCCACAGCAGGGAGAGAAGGTGAGCGTTCTCATGGTCTTCCATGGCCACAGATTGGCACAGATGTTTTCTTAACTGTGACCCCCTCAGAGCATGGTTTATAGAAAGTCACCAGCAAGCTAATCATGGAGCAATGGACCCCAGTGGTGTTTGCTACAATCTGGCCTTTCAAAGAAGAGTGCCAAGTGCAGAGGGTACCCCCATCTGAACGAAGGTGGTCTCTGAAGTTCCCTTTCCCCTGGCTCTCCAGGTCTCTGGTTCCCTTGACTGCAGAAGCCCCCTCCAGGGAAATGTCTGTCCTCCATCTTCCACTTCCTGCCCCACTTAGGAGAGAGGCGGGCAAAGATGAACGATCACAGCGTGTGACCCCCATCTCCCTCACCATGCCAACCTCTGACCTGGCATTGGAACATTGACACTAATTGTCCTTAAAATTGTTGTTTTTTAAAACCTGAGGGGGCAATGGCCCAGAACCTGTGGAGCCCCCTAAAGCTAGAGTCAGGGCACTCACTCCAGGACAGTAGGGTAAAGAGAAGGAATGCGGGCTGACTTTAAGAAGAAATACCCCCCCATGGTAAATTGAAGCTGACAGCAAGTGGGGGCATCACAGCTGGAGAAGAAACCCCACAACTGGATCTAAGAAGCCAAAGACTTGAGCGGTTTCTTTTCAAGATGAGCCATTAGTCGGTCTGTTCTGTTTGCACAGGGAAGTTTATTGAACAGCATCCAGGGTAAGGCTTCACTTCCTTGCCCTGTCTTGGGAAAGAAACAAAAGCTGATCATTTCAGCACTGTGTTAGTTTCTTCTAGTAGCTGTCGGCATTTTCCAGGGTGGCCCACTTCCTAACAGCCCAGGAGAAAGCTGCTAATCAAACACACTTAGTGGCCAAGCAACCCCAAGTCCCCTGGTAAGGGGGTGCTTCCTGCCTAGAGCCTCCTCTACAAAAAGCCTGTTCTCTGCACCCTCCCCTTCCCACCAAGAGGAGTGGGAGGGGTGGCTTTATAGTGCCACAGAGCCTTAGCAGGGATGTGGGCACAGTCAGACCGTGGATAAAGGAGGTTTTCACGCCCCGCTCTGGATCTGCACTCTTGCTCTGCAGAGATATGTTGACCTTCGAGTTTATTATGATGCAAGAAAAAAAGTCGATACACTTCTTAACTTGCCAAGGTTAGGGGAATTTAAATGAGTTATTGAATCAAGTAGTTAATCTTCCCATAACTGATTTGTTTCCTTTTTCAAATCTATGATGACGAAAAGCAGACCTAACCCAAAGCAGGAAAAGGAGTCTTGGTTTCCCCCTTACACGTGTGTTTGTCCCAGGAGTGGAAGGCTCAGTGCTGATGACCAGGGCTATTCTGTCTTGTCTAGTACACGAGAGATGGTTTATTTGTTTGGACTAGGTTGCTTATGTGGTGTTTTAGTTTTGGTTTTTGGTACCTGATCTTATGTAGTCCAGGCTAGTCTCGACTCACTATGTAGCCAAAGCTGGCCTTGAACTTATCATTACCATGCCTCTACCTCCCAGATGCATTGATGACAGATGTGCACTACCTTAACAAGCCTGGAAGACCACTGCATCAAACCATAAAGCAGAAATTCCTGCAGCTATAAACTCTGCATCCACATTTTAATTCTTCAGACATTGGGTTCTTTTTTTTTTTCATTCCCAGCATGCCACATGCTGTCATTAGGAGCATGGAGTCATCCTCTAATTCCCTGGCATCTCCTCATATGGTGGACTATCACCTTAAGTGCTCTCCGTGGACGCCTTGCTTTATCAGTGAAATAAGCCACTCCCCAGCCGCCTGCCTCTAGATGTGAGCTCTGAGCACTACTGTCTGAGATCCTTGTGAGTGGGTGTCAGACACAGGAGCTCCACAAGCAGTGTTCCAGCCCCAAACTCCAGTGTCTCAGCCCTCTGTCCACAGATACAAGATCAAGCTAGAGAGGACTGGTCAGGGGTTGGGGGAGGGTTCTGGTGGCCCTGCTGATGGTGTGGCCTTCCCACTTGCCTCTTCACCACACTTCCTCTCTAGACTCTAGCTTCCCAGGGTCAATGTAGCCCTCCTCGGTTCCTCTGCTCAGCTCTCTCTACAGCTTATATCTACGCTACACCTTTGCTCCTGGACTGCCCATCTATCTCAGTTACTTTTAAACTGCTACGATAGAAGATACCATGGTCAAAGGAACACATAGAAGACTTCATTGGGGACTTACAGTTCAGAGAGTGAGCCTGTGACCATTATGGTGGACAATATGGCAGCAGGCAAGCAGGTGTGGTTTTGAGAGTAGCTGAGAACTCACATCTGATCCACAAGAGTAAGGTAAAGAGAGAGAGGCAGAGCTAATCCAGAATGGCATGAGCCCACCCCCAGTGGCATACCCCCAACAAAGCCACACCTCCTAATCCTTCCCAGACAGTTCCACCAACTAGAGACTAAGCATTCAAATACATGAGCTTATGGGGACCATTCTCATTTAAACGACAGCACCAGCATGGACCATATCATGGCTCTGTCACATTCCATCTTCAACAAGAATGACTAGGTCGGAGGGAAGTAAAGTTACAGCTTATTCATCTTTGAGATCTCTCAGAAATCTAGTGCCCAGCCTGGCTGCAGGTCATCACTTAAGAAAGAGAAAGGTGGGTGCAGTAGCCCATGCATGTGGTACCAGCACTTGGGAGGTGGAGGCAGGAGCATCAGGAGTTTGTAGCCAGTCTGGGTTAAACAAGACTATGTCTCAAAAGAAAGAAAAAGTAGAAAGAATAGAGGAGAAAAAAAAGAAAGAGACAGAGGTAGGAATGGGGGAAGGAACCAGTTTTTTATAATGATTTTGATAGAGTTCCGGTGCATGGAGTGGTCTCAGGGCACAGGGACGGTGGTTATTAGGTCTGTCCTCTGGTCTAAGGCACCCCTTAGTGAGCACGGAAGGACTGGGCATCCTCACTGATCCAACTGACAGCAAGGAAGAGGCAGGCCCATGAAAGCACAAATATTCACCAAGGCCCTCCTATGAGGAGGAGGTGCCCTGTCTGAGGTGTTCAGGATGAACCTCATAAAAAAATAAGTTCCACTCAGCAAGATACACATTTTGTAGCTACTTCTTGGAGGAACAGGGACTCCATGTAGACCCTAAGGTCTTTGTCCCACCTTGGGTCACCTCAGCCTCACAGGAAGTTGAGGTCTCTATGTTTCTAGTGTTTGTGACCTGAAAGAGCAACATGGACTCTGTTCTCCAGCACTGAGCTAAACCTCTGTCTTTGTGTGTATCCACAGGTCTTCCTAGCCCTGGACTGTCGGCTTCCTGTGGGAAGAAACCCTGCAGCCCTGGGAGCAGGTGCTCGCTCAATAGGGCCACAGGGCAGCCCTCATGCCACTGTGTGGAGGCGTGCAGGCCCCGCTACATGCCTGTGTGCGGCTCCGATGGGAGGCTCTATGGGAACCACTGTGAGCTTCGCCGTGCAGCCTGCCTGCTGGGCAAAAGAATCGTCAGCGTACACAGCAAGGACTGCTTCCTCAAAGGTAGGAGAGGGCTCCTTGCCCTGTGCCTTAGAGTATGTGATGGATCTTCTGACTCTCAACAAAGGTGACAGAGGTGCTGGGTGCACGGGTCACAAGTGTAGAGAAAGCAAGGAGAAGGATTGGTACATCAACCCTGCAGCAGCAGAGACCTTTTTAGCAATGTGTCTTCAGTCTGAGACCCAGTCCCAAAGATCTCCATCCCTTCCCCACACTTGGAGAACAGAATCTAGGGAGGTCAAGCTGAACTCTTAACTGGAGTTGAGTCTGTATCCTCTAGGCACCAGACAACAGGCTATGACCCAAGTCTCCACACTGCACGTCTTTGCAAAGTGACAACGAAGGCCACATGAGGCAGAGTTCCATGAGTCAGGAAGCGACACTGTACATATGAAATGACCAGATGATACCGACAGAGTGGTCCCCAGCAACTGGGAGAAAATCCCATGCCTTGCCTGTTCAGAGACGCTCTGAACAAGACCAGGAAACCACCAAGACAGCCAAACATACAAATGGAGGAGACAGAGCCCAGAGAACTCACTCTGTGCTGGGCTCAGGTGGGAAGAAAAGGGCAAGGCAATAAGAGCCCCAGGGAGGGGCTCTGTTTCGTGTGCAGCACAGTGCACCATGGAGGTGCTCAGGGGCTTGCAAATACACGTGGGTGTGAAGGCTATGATGGTCTTCCCATGTTGGTGTGACTTCAGCACATATAGTAGATGCCTTGGCCTACAGAGATGCTTGTAAGCCTGAAGTAAAATGGCCGTGTGTGCACTAAGTGTTCTATGCCACAGAAGCAGAAACTGGCAGATGGACAGACCTACCTTGACTAGGGAACCTAGGGGACACAGGAGGTGGGAGAGCTGCTCCCGATCCTGTGAGAGCAAAGGTTTGCTTTGGATAGAGCAAGGAAGGTGGGAGGGGCATATGTCTGCAGTGTTGGCCACCAAGGGCTGCAGAACTACTTTGTGGTGATGAGCCGGGGCCTCACAGGCTCCCCGTGACTACCTCCAGCCGTAGGACACAAGCCTAGGTTGGGTAGTCACAGTCTTAGGTGAGGAGTACAGTTATGTGAGCCTCCACCCCCTCTGCCCCAAGCCACCAACACCCAAGTAACAAATAGGCGGTTCTGGGTTGGCTGTGGTGGAGGAGGCTCTGGGAAGATACACTTAAGCCTGTGACAGGAATAATCTCAGACACTTTCATGGCTGTGCTCATGACGCTAATGTTAAGGTGCTTCAAAATCATGAGGTGCATTATGCAAACGAGACCACAATAAGCTGAGGACAAATGCCTGGAAGCATCCTGCCCAGCTCATGCCCACCGCTTCCCCGGCAACCGAGCGCACTAAAACACTTGACCAGTTGCTCCAGCTTTATTGGGCGTGTTGAGTTTTATAGACTGATGTTCCGTCCTCTGGTTTCCAATATCCCCCAAATTGCGTCTTTCTGAAGGTTTTTTATTTCCTCATTGGAGTGTGCACAGCCTCCCTCACCATCGCTTATTCAAACAGCATTTCTCATTTCACACGAGGGAAAGGACGGCCACAAACCCTGCCGCGATGAGGGATGACAAGGGCAGCCTCCAGCAGGGCTCATGTTGATTGGATTTATGCACTGAATCTTCCTAATGCAGTGATGCGCCGGTTCTGTGAACCCCGACCCACGCAGAACTGGTCCCCTCCAGACTCCTCTTCAAGAGAGCAATGTCTGCACATATCCCTAAATACCAGGTTACATCTGGGCTCTGGTCTGTCTCCACTGTGTGACCCCGGGTGCCTCTCTGTACTTCTCTGGTCCATCCTCTCCTTCAGCTCTAGCATGGGTCTAATGGCCATCACTGTCTGCCCTGGCTATTCAAAGTCAGGGAAATACAAAAGATCATACGGCACGGGACCTGGCCCACTGCATCTGATAGGAATTGCCATTGCTTCTTCTCAGCTAATGTGGCCACAGACTTAAAGCATGGAGATGCCCAAAGGGAACACAGAGACAGGGACAGACAGGGACAAGTCTGCCTGGGAAGCTCTTGAGGGGACTTTCTGAGCCCAGATAACTTAATAGTGGCTAGAGACGGGTATGGGAGGTACCGAGTGCCAAGCGCTGATGTTGTCATGGCCTGCCTACCTAGAACCAGGACTTCTCTACCCTTGACCCTTAGGTCTGGACTTCTTGGAAAGTCCTCTAACACAGTTGTTTTCGACCTTCCCAATGCTGCGACCCTTCAATACAGTTCCTTGTGTTGTGGTGCCCCCCCCAACCATAAAAGTATTTCCTTGCTTCTCCATAACTGTAATTTTGCTACCGTTATAAATACTAATGTAAATACTTTTGGAGATAGAGGCTTGCCAAATGACAGGTTGAGAATCCCCGCTTTAAGACCTCATGCAAGCGTTGGCTCCAGTCATGGCAGGCAGGAAGGCCCAGTCTCCTCCTCTAACATTCCTCTAGGGTGTGTCTAGCAAACTAGAAGGACCCAGGCACCAATTAGCAAGGACTTACAGAGGTGGAGGACAGGTCACCCTGAGCAAGCAACTTCCCCCTCAGAGCCGTGGCTCCAATAGAAAGCCAGAGGCAGAGGCTTGAGGGGTGGTGGCTGAGGAGGGTGTGCAGGACCACGCCACCTGCTGTCTCCACCTCACAATGGCAGCAGTCTGTTTAATAGCAGCTTGATCTCCGTGGGTGACAGTCTGTCATTCATCCCAAACTTCCACGAAGTTATTAACACAGGAAATTTTGAAACACTTTTTTCCAGCAAAAATACAAATTCTAAAATCGTCTGTCTTCTGTTCTCCCAGCGAACATGTGATTCCACTCTCCAGGAGTGCACCTGTACCCAGAAGCCAATATATGGACTCTTGTAATGGGGCCAGGGTGTAGATCGAGTGGGAGAACTGTGGCAGATCACACTGGACCAAGGCACTGTGTCTACAGTCTTTCCCCTGCAGGGAAAGCTTCTGTCAAGGGCTGGCTGGTGACACACGGCCCTCTCCACACAGTGTGAGAGAAGAGTCAGAATTCTAAGCCCCCTGTTCATAAGAAAACTTCTGGTATCAATCAATCCCAGTTGCTATGGTGACAGAATTCAAAGTATCTTTTAGGGATCATTGGTCTGCATGAAAAAATCAGACTAAACTCAGGGTGGCTTCTCGAATTTGTGGCTTTAATCCCAGATCTCCTGGGCCAGAAGCTGGGCATCTCATATTCTGTCAGGAGCAAGGAGAAGTGGGGGAAAGGTTGTTTGTGTATGCTTTCCCTCAAGTACCACCAAGATAATGCACCCGAGATAGTGGACAGGACTCACAACCTGACTCCATGCAGAATTCATGTTGGAAGGCATCTTGCCACACACACGGTCCTCCTGCACACTGGTTTGCACTCTAGAAGTTAGTTTTCTGACTTGGTTTTAAAGCCATGCTCTCGCTCCTGTGAGCTTGCCTTCCAAGCAATCCCTCATCATGCTAGAGTCATGTTATTTGGCTGATCTGATGGCATAGTTCAGAAGGTTACCAAACAAACCTTGAAATTATGGAAGCACAGAAAGAAAAGGTGGTTCAAGTTTGTCTTCAGTGAACTCTTCAGCTTCTTCAGCCTGCTGTGTTTGCGGATGTTCTTTTAGATGGCTCAGCATCCAGAGGCCTGCAGCTGCGCTAGTGACATCCATGAAGAAAATTTCCACTTACATTTACCAAAAAAGGAGTAGGCCACACACTCACTAGGTTTTTCTATCCTTTTCCAAAGACTTACCCTTCTAAAATTCTATGCATGTGTGTATCTGGGTCTGCGGGTCATGCATGTGAGTGTGAACATGCTCAAAGAGGCCAGAGCAAGGTTTCAGATCCCATGGAGCTAGAGTTACAGGCACCTGGAAACCTCCACATGTGGGCACTGAGAACTAAAAAAAAGCAGCTAGTGCTCTTAACTTCAGCATCTCGCTCTAGCACCCTGGCTTTTTTTTTCTTTTTAATCTTTAGTGTTGGTGAACAGCCAGGAAAACTTAATTCTTTGTTCACACATTAATAAAGCAAATCTTGATGCCAGAGAACCCTCTTTTCCTACTCCCTCTCTTTTCATCTTTCTGTTTATATTATTATTATTACTATTGCTGTTACTTGCATCTTGGTGCCTTCAGAACTTACGTTAGGTTCCACACCTTCCCAGGGCCATTTCTATTCTTCTACAAGTCTCTCCTATCCTGCCAGGGCAAGTTACTCTCATCCCAGACTGTGCCAACCACACAAGACTCTACCTGCCACGATGTGTGAGATCTTCCTGCTGACTTGGTGACAGAGGGGTGTGGTTAAATTCTGCCAGATGAGCAGCCCCTCTAGCTCAGAAGCTCTCTAACAAGGAAAGACTTAGACCTGAAGAAACAAGGGGAGGTTCAGGATTCTGGGGCTCAGTGTATTTCTCTGCGTCCCAGGACTAGAACTCTGAGGTTGGCCTCATCTGTAAAGTGGCTATGATAACAGTACCTCTTTCCTGCCATGGGGTGGTGCGAGAACAAAATGGGCCACCACAACTGCTCTGACCAGACACTTCTAAGTGGTACTGAGGGCCTCAGCTGATTGTGATGTCATTGCAAACAGTGGGACACATTCAAGGGGCAGGTGCAAGCCATTATTCAATCCCCAGTCTCTTCTTACATGACTGTGATGGTCACTCTTGATCATCTGCTTGACTGGACTGAGAAATGAGACTGGTAAACTGTTTCAGTGAGCGCGTCTGTGGGACATTCTCCAGATTAGCCAGGCACGGTGGCACAAGTTGTCATCCCAGCACTGGGGCAACTGAGGCAGGAATGTCAAAAATTCAAAGTGTACCTGAACCACGTGGTGACGAGAGACAGAGACAGAGAGGAGAGAGACAGAGACAGAGACAGAGAGAGAAAGAGAGATTAGCCTGGGGTTGTGAAGGGTTGGGATTCTTACTGAATTAGTCATGAAACAGTAGCATTTTGAGGTATTACAGAAGCAGAAGAACCAGGTGATGGGATGTTTCCTACAGACTTCCCCCCCCCCCCGCCACATATCCCCTTCTCAGCTTCCCAGCAAACACAGGTAAAGAACCTTCCATACCAAACTTTCCCACTATTGTCACGTCTGCCCAAATGCATGAAGCCAAGTGACCATGACTAGGCCTTCCTTCTTTGAGATTGTCCTCTCAAGTACCCTTGAGTCCAGCTACACAAAACTACAGCGGCAATGCTGGACAAGAGTCAAAAGTTGAAGGCTGCTGGGTCTTCCTTTGAGTTAGAAGAGACGAGATGGGTCTTCCCTGTTTCTTTAGGAAGTGATAGAGTTTGACCTCCTTCAAATGGCTCCTTCTATAAAAGGAGATGAGTCACTGGAGTTTACTGATTAGCAAGAAGCAAGAGAACCTGCTGCCCAGCAAGGAAGCAGTTCCTGGAGTGTACAAAGTGGTTTGGGGGGGAATGCTAGTAGAATCAGAGAGAGAAATTCATCTGTCAGACCGGAAGGAGAGCAGGCGCTCATGAGCATGCTTGGCAGAGGAGACCAGGAGGTGGATAGAGGGGCTTCCAGATAGAAACAGTGGGGAAGGATTTCGAGGGGTGCAAAAAAGATTAAGTGTCTAAACTTTGGGTTCTGGGGAGGGGTGGGGCTTAGTTAGGGGCCAAGCAGAGCAGTGTGAACTCACCTGACTCCGTATGAGGGAGGCTGGGGGTGGGGGGGCAGCTGGAACGAAGGTCCGCTCCAGTCCTAGCATCCGTCACCTGACTCTGTATGAGGGGAGGGGGCAGCTGGAACGAAGGTCCGCTCCAGTCCTAGCATCTGTGCTCTCTCATCCTACAGCTTCTCTAGCCAGGGACACCAAGACCTCAAGGACAGAGAGGACTCTATGGACAGGGCACTTCCCACTCCATGGATCTGGCCAGCATCCATGCGGAAAACTAGAGATTGGCTGAACAGAAAATTAACCCACATCCCAGCATAGACATGCCTCCCCATCTCAACCCCCTTGGAGTGCATTTATCCCACTTGTAGAATCTGCTTCCAGAGTAGAGGAGAAAATGACTTCAAATGCATATGTTCTTTGAATATTTCCCCTTGGATTTCAGCAAGAAATGTCTTGGTAGGAGCCCCCTGCAAATTTGCAAGAACCCTATCAGTTCAGCATGTGTGGTGTGCTCTACAGAACAGCTGCATTCTGAATGAATTAATTACAATACAGTAATTAAAAA
The DNA here is from genome assembly GCF_903992535.2 of Arvicola amphibius. Lineage (NCBI taxonomy): Eukaryota > Metazoa > Chordata > Mammalia > Rodentia > Cricetidae > Arvicola > Arvicola amphibius. Next base: position 67,981,118 of record NC_052050.1, on the reverse strand, counting down.
TTGCTAATAAGTTATTGAGCTGAGAAAGTCTTGCACTGCATTGATTTCATGCACAGAAATGAGTCACGGCCTCCGAGCCTCCCCACCTCCGCCATTGTTCCCTGCTGTCTTTCAGGCACCCCTCATGCTTGTCTCTACACACTCCCCTTTCTGTCTAATGTCCTCAGTGTGTTGGCCACTGTCAGGTTCCCTCTCTAATCGTAAAGTCAAAAGGAAAGGTTTTGCATCCGGTCCCTCAGGAACCATGCAAGCTCTCTCTATCCCTTTCTGCCACAGCCATTGAATTACTTAAGGTCACCCACAGAAGGCCATGGCAATGGCTGAGGGTTTAAGAATATTCTTTGAACAGCCATGGGAAACTGAGTTTAGACTCCAGCAACCACGTTACACGCTCGGTGTGATCTTGAGATCCCCTGTAGCCCCAGTGCTTTGGGGACCTGAAGACCACTGGATGTTGTTGGCCACCAGCCTAGCCAATAAAAGCAAGCTCCAATTAAGGAGAGACCTTGTCCTAAAGGCATAAGGTAGAGAGAGATGGGTGGATACCCAATACCCTCCCTCCACTGACCTCTGTGCCTTGTTCTCATGCATACATATACCATACACACATAAATGCGTAAAGATCATCCACACAGACTAATAAATGGTAGATAAATACATGATGGATGATATGATTGATATGATATGATATGATATATGATATGCAGGACCAGGACTTTGCTGTGTGAACTCCAAGCTGCTAGCTAGCATGATAGGAAAAGTTCTGCAAAGCCCAGAATTCCCTCCGTGATAAGTTCTTACCAGTGCCTAGCTCCCTTCCATACTGATCGTCCTTACAAATGCAGATATCTGCTTTATTTTTCTCTGCCAAGCTCACTGGGGATGTTCTACTAATTTTTTTTTTTTTTTGCTTAATCCACACATTAGTGACTATTCAACATACAGCCTCTTTGAGGACCCAAAGATACAGAACAGGAACCCCTAGAAGACCTCTCAGCAAAGAGTAGATAGATCCGCTGGGCTGGATCCATCTGGTATTAAAGGTACAAGCCTTTAATCCCAGCACTTGGGAGGCAGAGACAGGTGGCTCTTTGAGTTCAAGGCCAGTCTGGTCTACAGAGAAAGTTCCAGGACATTCAGAACTACACAGAGAAACCCTCTCTTGAAAAATAAAACAGAAAACAGAAAAGATTAGATGGGTCCACAAGAAGGACCTTGCTCAAAAGCCTGTGGGTTCTCTGGGACAGGAGGGTGTTATACCTTGGATCTAGAAAGCCCCCACAGACTCATGGTTTACATCTTTGCTTCCCAGCTACTGGCACCATTTGAGGAGAAAAGCTTAAGAAGGAACTGTTAAGACACGGGACCCAGCCGGTAGAAATGGCTCACTAGAGGCAGACCTTGAAGATCATACCCAGCCCCTGGATCCTTGCTCTTGGTTTGCCAATGTGTGAACAACCTCCACCATATACTCCCATTGCCGTGAACTCTCTCCCCCAAAAAAGTCATGAGCCAAGGCAAAACTTCCTTCCCTAAGTTCTTCTTGTGTAATATTTTGTCATAGAAAGCCATCAAGGCATTGCAGAAAGAGGAAGAAGGAAGGAAGGGCGCAGTGAAGGGACAGACAGACATGGAGTCCCCCTCTTACAGCTGTCTCTCTAGGAGGCTGCTCCCTGGAAGGCCTGTGTGGAGAGAAAAGTGACCGGTTGCTCTAGAAGCTTAGGCTCTTCGGAGCCAAGCTGGCCCCACACCTGGGAGGCTTTAGATGATCACTCAAGTCAAATGTTAAATTACTAGAGCAAGAAGTAGTTGATTTGGGACTTCCTTAAGGCTCCCCCCCTACTGTGCCTTCAATTACCATCAAGGTCCCTGTGCAGCAGTCACTAAATGGTACTGCACATCCAGTCTCTGTGCTCGAGCAGTTCACCTAATTATGTGTGTGACAAGCTCAGCAGCTGTCAGAGCGGCCCCAACTCAGACGTGTTGACTCTGTCCCCGCTGCAGCGTGTGTCTGCTTGCTCAGATCCCAGGGCAGATGTCCTCCCGCTCCTGTGAATGTGTGCTCTTTTAGGTTTGCTGCTGTGCGCTAACTTGAGGAGCTGGAGGGCTCATGGGGGAGAGGGGACAGAAGTTGGGCAAGAGGCCTGGTGGCCAGACTGCTCCTGATTCCTGGTTCTTTTGCCCTTGCCTCTAGTCTCCAGGGGTGACAGACGTGCCCAACCCCTCTCTGCCTACTTTTCTGCTCAGGAAAGCAATGTTGAGGCCACCCGTCCTTCTCTAAAGAGAAGAAGAACACAGAACCACCTCCAGTAACTGAAATGAGTAAAGCCCCCTGCAGCGACCCAAGGAAGCACAGCTGGAGTCAGTCAGCAGGGGCCCTGGTCCAGTGAGCTCTCGCCTTGGGCCCCATGGATCAATGGTTCATTGTCAGGCAAAAACCGTCCCAGCTCCCAGGTGCCGTGGGAGAGCCAGGTCCAGGACAGAGAGTGTGTAGGTGTCACGGGAAAGAGTGCTCAGCTGCGCCTGCCCCTCTTAGGCATCACCTCTCCTCAGGAACCCTGCCTGCCCTCTGCTTTCTTCCCCAACTCCATTCTGCTCCGATGCAGCCCCACCCCTCAGTAATGGAGGCGACTGAGTGGGAATGGCTTTCAAAAGCCTCCTGCTAAATAAAAGGAGCAAAATCACTTTATCTGCAGGTAATTAAAGCAGCCAGTTGCAGTGAACTCTGTCCACTTCCTTTTACAGGCAGGCGTTTCTCTGCAGCCAGAGAGGAGCTCCCCCAGGAACCGCCAGTCACCCCCTTTGCCTCTCTTCCCAGGAGAACTTCCATTTCCTCTTCACTGCTTGCTCTCAGTCTACCCTCACTTCTTAAGATGGCTAAGATGGGGGCTGAATATCTGGGCCTCAGTGGTCCAGCAGGTGCTTCTGGGGTGTGGGCCAATGCCTCCTTTGCTCTTGCTCACCCTGCCTTATAAACTGGTACTCAAGAGTTCACATCACATATATTCTGTCTCTGTCTCTGTCTCTGTCTCTCTCTCTCTCTCTCTCTCTCTCTCTCTCTCTGTGTGTGTGTGTGTGTGTGTGTGTATCTGTCTGTCTGTCTGTGTGTGTCTGTCTCCCTCCCCCCTCTCTCTATGTGTCTCCCTCTCTCTCTCCCTCATCTCTTCCTCCCTCCTTCCCTTCCTCCCTTCCTTCCTCCCTCCCTTCCTCCCTCCCTCCCTCCCTTCCTTCCTTCCTTCCTTCCTTCCTCAGTTCTCTCCTTCCTCTCACATCCCTGTTTCTCAGATGCTGTATAGTTCACTCTAATACAGTGACGTGGTCCATATTTCCTTTGACACATAATAAACCTGAGGTCTTTGTTGAGGGCATTGGCAGAGATCTTCAAGTCTATGTAGGCCGTTTAACTCCACCTGACACAGTGATAACGCTCACACAGACCCAGGTTTCTTTGCCCCGACCCCCATAGCTTTCCTCGTGCTCTAAGAAACCCTAGAACAGGGGCCTCTAGGCTGTGACAACCTGATGGCAGGGACTTTCCTGATAGGGAGACGAGGGTCAAGAAGGAAAGGCCAAGAAAATGGTATCTTACAGGATCACAAAAGGAGAAATACTTTTTACCAAAGATGCCTCAAAGGGAAGCACAGGGCTGGGGCGGAGGCAGTGGCGGGAAGCGTCAAACACCCATCATCTTTCTTCGTGTAGATCGTGATCTCGCTGGTTTTCCTGTCTGCCCATAAGAGAAAGTTTCATCTCTTTTTCCTTAGTACCAATATTAATTTTAAAAAGAAAAAAATGCCCTGCAGACTTACCTGTAGGCCAGTCTGCTGGGAGCAGCTCCTCAGTTGAGGGTCTTTCTTCCCAGACTCTAGCTTATGTCTAGCTGACAGAAACCCAATCAGCCTAAAGAGTAAAAGGAAATCACAGGAGGGGAGAGCCCCTCACTTAAGCCAGTGCAAGGAAGAGCATGTTTGGGGCATTACCCCAAGAAACAAAAGCACATTTTGAACAGCAACTGGGTTCTACTGTCATTTAAAAAAAATGGATTCTGAGAAGAGACAAGAAATGGATTAGGAGTTGGTCTGGCCATTGTCTAAGTAAATTGAAGCTGGAGAACGGAAGGGAAGTATCTGGAGAATTGTAACCACAGTAGCAGAAGTTCCTTATACATTTAAGCTGAAAGGGTCCAGGCTAGCCACGAGCAGGGGAGGGTTATGTCTATTATCCATATCGGAAAACATGGAAAAAATATTCTTTCCAAAGAGAATGAGGAAGACATCCCCCTAAATACAATACATAGGAAATGAGAAAGAATCAAACTGAGACACAATGGGAGAGGATAAGAGAGGTGGAAAAGGAGATGGATGGTTTAACGCATTAGTCACTAGTAGCTGTAGTAAAGAGCCCGGAGCAAACCAGATGGACACAGGGAGAGAGAATGGAGAAACCTGGTGCTGTGTTCCAGGCTCTGGGTGGCCCTAGTAAACCTCCTTGCCAAGGGGTGATGCTGAAAGCCACACGTCCATGAAGAATGTCTGGAGATTCTAACTGATGAGATTCTAGTCTGAGTTCCGCACCCATCAGATGGTGATCACGTGTGGTCCTGACAATGGATGTGCAGATGAAGGAGGTTTCTGAGAACTTCCCACCTGTACAGTCCTGCCTGGGGGGAAAAAACAGAAGCAGGAATCTCCCAGAACTAAGATGAAATGCAGGGAATTTTTTGAATTTATGTATGTCTGTGTGTGAGTGCTTAGTCTGTATTTGCACCACATGGATGCAGTACCCATGGGGGTCAGAAGAGGGTGCTGAAGCCCCTAGTTCTTGAGTAGCTGTGAACCTGCTCAGTGTGGATGCTGAGAACCAAGCGTGGGTCATCAGCAAGAGCAGCAAGTGCTCTTAACCGCTGCCACCACCTGCCCCCGAGGATGCAACAAAGAGAAAGTGTGGTCCTCAAGACTTAAGGGGAGTATGTGGCTGCCAAAAAACGGGAAGCTGTCTAAATAATTGTCCCAAATGTAATTAACAAGAATTGCAAAGGGAAAATTTTGAAGTTAAGTGCACTTCATTCCTCTCTCTTGCTGTGCCAGTTAGTGTTTTGTCAACTTGAAACAAACCAGGGTCATCTGGAACAAGGGAGCCTCCGCCAGGAAAATGCCTTCGGCATATTGGTCTGTAGGTAAATTTAGGCGCGAGGCGTTGTCTGTATTAATGATTGATGTGGGAGGGCTCAGCCCTCTGTGAGAGGCTCCAGGAGCAGTGGACCTGGGTTTTTATAAGAACGCAGACTGAGAAAGCCAGGGGGAATAGACCAGTAAGCATCACTCCTTCATGTCCTCTGCTTCAATCCTTACCTCTGGGTTCCTGCTTTGACCTCTTGCCCTTGACGTCCCTTCATGACGGACTATAAACTGCAAGATGTAATAAACCCTTTCCTCCTCAAGCTGCATTTGGTCATGGTGTCTATCACAGCGATAGAAAACAAACTAAGACACTTGAGTAGGGGAATGTCAACACATTCTACACCATGTTTTCAGACAAGGTCTTGCTGTATAACCTGGGCTGGCCTCACATTCCCTCCTCCTGCCACAGCCTCTCAAGTGATGAGATCACTTGTTCGGGCCACCATACCAGGCCAGATCATATACATACATACTTCTTAACTAAGAACACTGGGTTGTGTACATAAGCCAAACGAGGCAGTTTTCCATTCCCTCTGTCCTGGTAGCCCAGAATAAACCAGTGCTGGCTTTAACAAGCATCCTTGATTATTCCCAGTTACTCACAGGAAACCCTACCTCCTTGCCTCTGGTGGTGTGTCCAGACAACACAGTTAGGCTTGGCCTCTGGCTGAGGTTTTCTCCACAAAGATCAGGCCTTCCGTCCTTCATCCCCTTTGTTCCCCAGGAATCGTGCTGAAGATGATGGTAAAGTGGAGGAGAAGCCTCGTGCTGACACACAAGCTCTGCTGACAACTGGATTAGATTCGAATCCCCTAGGAGACACACCTCTGCATGTGTCTACAGCACTGTTTCTAGAGGATTCAACTTGAGAGAGCAGCATCAATGCATGGGGTCCTAAGCCAAATAAAAAGGGGCAAAGAGAAGGCAAGAGGAATGCCAGGACGCCTCTCTTCTCCTCTCCTCTCCTCTCCTCTCCTCTCCTCTCCTCTCCTCTCCTCTCCTCTCCTCTCCTCTCCCGTCCCTTCCCTTCCTTTCCCCTCCCCTTCCCCTCCCCCTTCCTCTCCCTCCCTCCCCCCCTCTGTCCTTACTGACTGAGGGTGCAGTGTCTCATGCCCCCTACCATGCATTCCCCTCCAAGATAGTGTATATCCTCAACCTATAAACCAAAACAAGCCCCCCCCCCTTCCTGACTGTATTTCTCACAGAGAGAAAAGTAACTAACAAGAGTTGTGGTGTGTCTTCTTTAGGCCACAATATGCACTAAGCATATGACATAATGCCCATGAGGTGCAGTAACAAGTTGGATGACCAGCACTGTTGGCTGTAAAGTTAACCCGGAAACTACAGCTAATCACTGAGAGAAATGTGTGAGAGCCTCGCTTTGCTGGGGAGAGGGAGGCAAAGTATTGCACTGTTCAGAGTTGGAAGTGGAAGCTGAGCCCTCAAGACAGCGAAAACCAACATGAAACAAAACCGTGTGCAGAAGTAAAGAGGGGCCAATTCAGCGGGTGTCATCACGTCTTCCACACACTGAGTACCTGCCAGGCTCCCGACTGCTCACTAGTGGATGCTTTCCGGGCATCATCTCATGACCTTCTCCCCAAGTTGGCATTTGGCTGAGGAGCCGAAAGAAGTCAGACTGTGACCAGCTCTGTTTCTGAGCTGGCAGAAACACTGGGATGCCGTCTGTCCTATGCATCAGACAGAAGAGAGGACTGCCCTGCCCCTCAGGAGATGCACAAGATAAGTGACCAGGATGAACAGGTGGAAACCTCTCAGACAGATTCCCTAAGCAGTCATGGTGTTCCTCTGCCACCAAGCCAAAAACTTGGGGCTTGTCCAGCATGAACCTGAACATAGCCACCCCTGAAAGGGACAGGAAAGAAGTTTGGGCTCCCACGGACATTCAACGTGGCCATATCCAGTCTTCAAAATGGAACTAATCACATTCATTCTCTGGCCCCGAGTGGCTGTCTCCATGTGTCTGTCACCTCTACAGTGAGCACATTGCACAGAAAAGGGTCCCTACTGATGCCAAGCAGGACAGGCATGGGTGGGGTGAGCAGGTTTTGCCCCTCCAGGAAGATGGGCACCACCCATATTTCTTTGTGGCTTCTCTCTGGCTCTTTCTGCTTCGGTCCCCCTCATCCCTGCTAGCCTTCCCACACCTGCTAGGTTTTAATTGCAAGGTCTTGTTTAAGTGCCAGACTTGCCTCCATAAACGCTTCCCTGCCTGCCAGTTGTAAAGACACAAACTGCATTTTAAAAAGTTGCAAGGCCCTCTGGGCAAGAAACTGTGGTTCTAGAGAAGCCTTCAGAACAACAGGAATGGATGGGAAAGACAAGTCCAGCCCTGGCCAACATGGACTCCCTCCTGTGCCTCCAAAGCCCGGCTTCTAATGCACAGGAACCATTGACAGGAATTAGGAGCACACCTGACCATGCCCACCTGGAATACTGGGAAGAAATGTCTAGAAGAGAAGGTCCCACCAGGCTTTTTTGGGGTCCAGTCTGCAGGGACTTCACTGACTGATTAGAATTACCCAAATTTGTAGTGAATTATTGTTAGTTTTACGCTTGTTCCTTTTGTAAGAGACTAGACATTGGATAGTCATGGAGGGCAGGGTTCAGAGGCCTGATTTCAATGTCAGGTCCAGCATTAAACAATTCATTTCCTTCATTTAGTTTACTCTTCAGGATGAGGACTTCCATTGTGCCTACTTGGGAGATGGAGACACGAAGGGCACACTGGCCCTCTGGCAGGGGTACTCACATGTACCCCTGTGCTGCTTCAGAAGGGGTTCAGCCTACGTGTGATTCCTCACCCTCAGAGTGCTGGCTGGCTCTTTTTGTTCAAGGTGCTCCCCACCTTGGAAAACCCTGCCCTCCCGTACACAGGCATCCACAGGAGAGCAGAGAAGCAGTGGATCCCAGACATCCCCAGCAAGCCTGACAGGCGCTTTCTGCCAATAGCCTGCCCGCTGTAGTTCTTCCAAACAATAACCATTTGAAATTGCCATTAAACATTCAAACAAGGGGCTAGGGAAATGGCTCTCACATTGCTCCCACAGTTCCCAGCACCCATGTCAGGCAGCTCACAACCTCCTTTTAACTCTCCATCCAGGGGTATCTGATACCTCTGGTCTCCACAGTCACCTGCACACATGGGCACACTCCCACACACAAATACACACACACACATGCATGTAATTAAGACTTAAGTACAAAACACCCACAGTGTAAGATGCAAATCTCTAGGGAGAAAACTCAGAGGAAAATCAAAGTGGCAAGAATGACTGAGGGGAGCAGGCAAAGAGCGGAGGATGCCTCAGGTGCTAACACCTGCTTGCCCGGGGCTAGTGCAAGCAAGTGCATGCTCGGAGACACTGGGATTCCAGTCTTGAATCCCTGGTCTGAGAGACTGACATGAATGAAGGATAAGGAGCCACAGTGACTCCTGGAGGCCAGCAAGGAAGGCTAAACACAGCAGTGGTCAATTAACAAAGCAAATGTTTGAGGTGACCTCCTAGCAATGAGATGGCTCATGTCTCCCCTCAGGGCTCCCAAGGCCATCCATCAGACAAAGAGATACATGAATTAAGTTAATTGGAGAAAAACTCCTTCCAGGGAAGTGGCCACTGGCTTGGCTTTTAATGGGATAAAGGTTTTGATCTGACCAGAGTCTTTGCCTGACCCAAGAAAGGACACAGCCTTCAGAAAGGCTCTCCTCTTCGCCCGCTCCACCCTGCCCCGGCCTCTGACACTCTGTCTGGAAGTTTGTATCCCTGAGACTCTTAGAGCCAAAGGTCCGGGCATCTGTGACCCAGGAGATTAGGGTGCGAGAGCACTGCAAACACCTTCCAGAGGAGGTGCCACTCCCTTCCAGGTACCCAAATGGGTTCCACCTGTCTCAAACCCACCAGGTTCTGGTCTCTGCTGTAACTGTGGAGGAGTGTGATGGGGGCCATGGGGGAGGTGTATCCGGAAGATGTCCAAAGGACAGGGTTGGGCAATAGCAGCTGGGCTGGGTTCGCCATGGCCAATGGAGACATTTCATCGCATGCGAATAAAAGCCACTCAGACATGGAGGACCTGCTTCAGCCAAAGTAGGCACCAAAGAGCAAAGCCTATGGACTCTCCATCCTTCACTGAACCACCAGCCATCCTATGTTCTCACTCCCTTGTCTCCCCTCCCCCATTGCCTTCCTTCCAGCTTCAGTGAAGCTGATGACCAACAGGTTGTAGAACGTTGTACATGTGTCTGCCCTTTTCATCTCTCCAGCTCGTTCAACAGTTATTAAATACCTGGTAACAGGAGGTGACCAGTTGATTTACCCAGTGGACTCACATCCCCAGCTGGCGCAGTAATATGCCTCTGGCCCCCCACATTTATCTCACTGGGGCTTGGAGTGAGAATGACTGGGACAAACATAGAACCCATGGGATCTAATGATTGCTTGTCTCTCTGGGAGATTGCAACCAAACTGGTAACAGGACGCCCCTTGATCTAGGTGATGGGTGTGGGTCCCAGCTCTCTCCTGCCAGTTTACAGAGGTCCATGTAAAGGTGGAGGAACAAGGCTCCTAGAGGGGTCTGATGAGAAGAAGTGCTATTGGCTATAATACCACTGTCTGTGTTGACAATTATTCAAGTTTGGTTCCGTGGAGCTTGTGGGTTTCTTGCAGCTCAGATGCCAACGGGTCCAGTCACCAACAGGAGCGATACTGCCACTTGCTTCACACCTGGAACTTAAGGGGTTGTCTGGACCTCTTGATGCCTCTCATCCTTCACCTTAATAGTCCTCCTTGAGTGTGAAGGGATCAGCAGGCCTGGTGTGGGTATATTGAACCTAGGTGGCTATGCTATCAATCTTGATAGCCATGGGTGTGCTTAGCAGGATGGCATATGGTCCCTTCCATTTGGGTTCCAGTGACCCCAGGCAGTGTCTCTTAATGTAGACCCAATCCTCTGGTCAGACCTGTGGGGTCCAGGGGAAACACCAGATTCATAGAGGACCCTGAGCTTGAACCAAACTTCCTTGTGTGCTCACTGGACCCTTTGCTTAGCATCGAGGAGGTCTTGGTCATCCAATTCTACCAGAAAATCTGCCTGGGAGTTAGGAATGATGGGAGGTGGAGTGCCAAACTTGATTTCGAATGGGGTAAGCCCAATCTGGTGGGAGAATTCCAGATCTTATACAGGACAAAGGGAAGGAGAGCCACCCAGTCCATGCCAGTCTCCAAGGTCAATTTAGTTAGGGTAGCTTTCAGAGTTCTGTTCATCCTTTCTACTTGTCCTGAACTCAGGGGTCTGAGTGCACAATGCAACTTCCAATCACTCCCTAGGAAGGTGGCTAAACTTTGACCTGGGACACAAAATACCATCCATTGTCTGACCCTATCATATTTGGAAAGCCAGCATGTCTTCAAGTAACTTCTTCGCCACTACCTATGCCATTTCATATTTGGTGGGAGAAGCCTCTGTCCACCCTGGAAAAAGTATCTACAAATACTAGCAAATACCTGTAACCATAGTTCCATACTTACCAGGTTTTATCTCAGTGAAGTCTACTTCCCAGTAGGCTCCAGGTTTCTTTCCTGTGAGTCAAGACCCAGGGATTTCAGGCTTGGCAACAGTGTTGGTGAGCTGACAGGCTTTACAGTTGGTGACAATATAATCTTTTGTTGTACATCCTTGATTTTAGTTTTTGACTGTCTAAGCAAGTCCTGCATCCTCCTTGTTCCCATATGAGAGGATCAGTGAATCTTTTTGAGCAGTCTCTTTCCCAGCTGGTCAAGAGGGATAATTTTACTGTCTGCGGCTCTCCACTACCCATACTGGGTCATAGGGAGGGTCTTAATCCAGGCAAGATCTTCCTCAGTATACCCAGAGTTCTCAGGTAGATTTTCTACCTTTCTACCAGTACATGTGCAAAGACTACATTAGTCTGTAGTGCCTCCTGCCAGCTGGTTTTGACTGCCAGGTTGTTTCCCCTGGAGATGGGTCCACCAATCCCTCTCTGGTACCCTGGGCAATGGATGATGGCCAGGGCTGTGAGGAGGTCCAGGATTTCATCTTTATTTTTGATGGGTTTTCCTTCCACAGTTAACAGTTCCCTTTCTTTGTATATTGGCCCATATACATGCGCTATGGCAAAAGCATACCCGCTATCAGTGTAGATGTTAACCGTCCACCCTCGTTCCAGTTCTAGTAGCTTAGTTAGGGTTATCAGCTCTGCCTGTTTGGCAGAGATCCCAGTTGGCATTGACTCTGCCCATATTGCTTCCTCTTTGGTGGTGACTGCTGCTCTTGTATACCTTCTGCCAAATCCTGCATGAAGCTGCTGCCATCAGTATACCAGGTATCTTCTGCATTGGGCAATGGGCATCCCACAAGTCTGGTCTAATGCTGTGTGTCTGGTCCCAGATCCTGAAACAGTCATGCGATGGTGCCTTCAGGTCAGGGCAGCAGAGTAGCCGGGTTCAGAGCTGAGGGCACTGGAAGGTTATTCTGGCAGAGTCCAGCAACAAAGTCTGATAATGGGTCATCCTGGCATTGCTCAGCCACCAATCAGGGGTTGCTTGAGAACTCCCTCAAGTGCACAGTGGGGTGGTTATGGTAAGACTTTATCCCAAGATCAGCTTGTCAGCAGCCTTGACCAGTAGGGCCAAGGCTGCTATTATGTGAGGCAGGGTGGCATACAGTTGCCACAGGGCCCAGCTTCTTTGACAGGTAGGCTATGTACTGTTGCCAGGGGCCAACCCTTGGCTGTCCCTTCGTTTTTATCTACATATAGGTGCAATAGTTTGGTCACTTATGGAAGACCCAGTGCCAGGGCTGAGAGCAGGCTTTGTTTGAGTTTAGTGAAGGTCAACTGGTGGTCCTTATCCAGGTGAAATTCTGCCTTTCTTTGGGGGCCTCATATAAGGGCTTGGCCAGTTCTGCAAAGCCTGGAATCCACAGGCAACAGAAACCTGCGGAACCTAAGAACTCTCTCCCCTGCCTGGCAGTAGTGGGTATTGGGATCTTAAGTACTGTTTACTTCCATGCATCAGAGACCCACTGCTGCTCTTCTTTAAGATGTACCTCAGGTATTTTACCTGCTGCTTGAACATTTGGGCATTCTTGGCTGAAGCACAGTACCCTAGTACTCCCAGGGTTCTCAGCAGCCACTCAGCCCCAGTTAGGCAAGTTTCTAGGTCTGTGGCTGCAATCAGTAGGTCATCAACATACTGCAACAAACTGATATCTGGTTTCTGTGCCAGGTACCCACTCAGGTCCTCATGCAAAGCTTCATCAAAGATGGTGGGGGAGCTTTTTAATCCTTGTGGTAGTCTGGTCCATGTCAGCTGGCTGCTGATCCTGGTCTCTGGGTCATGCCATTCGAAGCTGAAGTACTGTTGACTCTTGGGGGCCATAGGCAGACTAAAAAAGGTATCTTTTAGGTCCAGGACAGTATACCATTGCTGGTCCAGGTGCATCGAGCTGAGTAGGGTATATGGGTTAGGCACTGTGGGGGTGTATGCCAATCACCCTGTTGTTGACCTCCAGCAAGTCCTGGATTGTTCTGTTATCATTGGTATGAGGCTTCTTGACAGGCAGCAGGGATATGATCCAGACCAACTGCACAGGCCTGAGGACACCCAAGTCCAGTAGCCTCCTGATGCGTGGTGTAATGCCCTTTTTGACCTCTAGGGGCATGGGATACTGGCAGACCTTGACTGTGTCTGCCCCTGATTTAACTTCCACACATATGGGGTGATGTGCTGCTAACCGCATTCCCCCTGCTTCAGCCCAGACAGAGGGGAACTCCTGAAGTCATCTCTCCAGCTGGGGGGTCAGGCCCAGTGGCTGCATGACGCAGCCTGTACTCGTCGATCAAACTACTTGTCACCGGTACATGAATGGTTTCCCATCCTCATTGAGCAACTTAGCTCCTCCATTCGAGAAGTGGACCTGGGCTTTCATTTTACTCAGTAAACCACAGCCCAACGAGGGGTATGGGCATTCTGGGATTGCCAAGAATGTGTGGGTTACCTGGCCTGCTCCCAAGTCCACTTCAGGTAGTCCATGAATAAGGTTTAATTCTGGTGGCACCCTGGACCCATGTCTTTTTGTCTGTCACGGGTCCATCAGCCCCCAGTAACACTGAGTTCTGAGTTCCTGCGTCCACCATGAAGTCAACTGGTTTCCCCTCCACTCTTAGGGTTACCCTGGACTCAGGGAAGGGGGTCAAACCCCATCTCCCCTAACTGCTATCCACATCCCGCTGACTGAAGACCTTAGTGTTGTCTCTAGCTGCCCGGGTGGTGAGGCATTCGCCCAGTGTCCTTCCTCTTTACAATGCGCATTGATCTTTTCCAGCCAGACATGTCTCAGGTTGCGCAGTTGCAGCCAGCAGCACACTAGCGAGGTGTTGGTTCTTGTGCTGCTCCTTTTTAATTTCCTTTCCTCGGCACCATCCCTTCCATTATACACCTCAGCCACTGCTACCAAATCCGGGATACTTGCCTCTCTGAGGCTCAATAGCCTTTGTAACTTTCTCTTAATATCTGGAGCTGGCTGGGTAATAAAAGCCAGGGTGATTACAGCAGCGTTTTCCTAGGGCTCTGGATCGTAGGGTGTATATCTCCTGACAGCCTCCTGGAGGGGCTCCATGGATGTCACTGGGCTTACATCACAGACCTTACTCTAATTGTAGGCTGTCTTGTGGCTGCTTTGAGACCTGCCAACAGAGTCTAGCGATAGACCAGGAGGCTCCCCCACCTTCGTCTGTGTTTTAATCCCACACCAGGTGAATTGGGGGGAAGGGTGCATCAATGAGATCCTGGTTAGCAGTGGGCTCTCCAGTGGGGCCCAGAACCAATTTCCAGGCCTCAGTCTGTATTCCGTCTCTCTCCTCTGTTGTGAAGAGAACCTGCAAGAGTTGCTGACAATCATCCCAAGTGGGCTGATGGGTGAAAAGAACTGTCTCGAAGAGGCCAATCAGTTCCTTAGGGTTTTCTGAGAAGAGCACTGTGGGCTCTCCAATTGTAAAGATCACTAGTGGCAAAGGGTCAATAGTGATGTGGCTGCTTCCCATCCTGGTCTGGGGGTCCCTGCCGCCCTGAGGGGACATATTCTGGTCCCTGGGTCAAGGGTGTCTCCTCTGCAGCTATGGGTTCCGTAAGCTAGTCGTCCCTCTAAAGCAACTGTAACTGGCAGAGGATCCGGCTGAATTGGCAGTGGAGCTGGTAGTGGAATAAGTGCACCAGGGTTGGGGTGTAGGGAAGAGGGGGAACAACCTCCTCTTCTGTGGTACCTCCTTGAAGGATCTCTGGCTTGGGAACTGAAGGGGTCTTGGTGGGCCAGTCCTCTTCAGCAGCAGCCAAGACCTTAAGGTTAAGGACAAGAATGGTTTAATCCAGAGGGGTCCTCTACCAGGTCTCTCTAGACCACTACATAGGGCACTATGTATGTGCCCACCCATGGCCTGAAGACAATTTCCTGTGATGCTCTTATGAGGGTCAAGTCGATAGTTCCCTCGGGGAGCCAACCAACATTGAAAGTTGGCCATTCTGACCTGCAAAAATGAGCAGTTTAGACTTTTATTCAGGACTGAGAGGTAGTGGGCCTATGCGTTCACATCCTTGTAATGAATCAGGAGTAAGTCTAGGGGAGAAGAAGTTGTCTGTCCTATAGCATTCATCACAGTCAGGAACACAAATGCAGACAAACTCAGACACACAGGAGATGGGGGCACAGGGAAAAGGTCACCCCAACAAGACTGAAAGCAAAGTGGCAAATAGAAAGATGACTTGTCGTCACATCATAGGAGTGACCCGCTTGTGCGCCCAAGCACTGTCCAAACCTGAGGCTCTCTGTCCTCAATTAAACAGATTTAGGGTTCTCCATCCCCACCACCGGGGTCTGGAACATCTTCCAGCCCCTTCTGATCATGGTTGTCCAGTGTGTCCGCTCTAACTGCTGCTGGTCACAATTACTGATTTGGACACCTCCACAAGAAGCAAAAGTAAGGAAAGTGAGCGTGGACAAAGAACACAGACACCTCCTGGTGAGTCGGAGACCCTTCGGGCCAGGTCCATGGGGTTGTGGGGATTCCCAGCCAAATAAAGAAAAAAGACACTTACCAACCAGTCAGAGACCCTTCGGGCCGGGGTCCATAAGGGTTTGGGGGTTCCCAGTTAATGCACCAAATGTTATGCCCGTGTCACGAGACTCCAAATAAGATCACCAACAAGCCGGTTTCCGATGCAAACACACAAGGGTCTCCATGGACAAGCTTGAGACTGGTCCACACCCCAATGCTCCAATACAGCAGATGGAGGGAATGCAGCCCGAACTCAGGGGAGAATGAATTTTTAAAGGAAAAATCTGTAAGCAGGAAGTTCCATGTCTTGGTGTTTCAGGATTGGGTCAGGCAGAATGGGCCAAGGTGATTTTTAAAATCCTTGGTCAGACTACTGGTGCGAAACCACAAACTGCCCACAGGTTGTCTATAAGAACATCTGGACCTTATAAAGTTTATTGCGCTGTCTTCCCATTGGCTGTGTCTAGGGGGGTTGTTTAAATTTTGCTGCCACAGCAAATTCTGTGGCTTTTTTCCAGAACTGAGTTCAACGCCCCGGTCACCAGATGTCTTAAGATAGAGACCCTTTTTGAAAATGGAGTCTGTGAGGCCAAGTAGGTTTTCCAGGTCCTCACACTTGTTTCAGGGTTTGGGTGCTGCACAATGCTACCGTGCCCTTATGCAGAACGCTTCAGGACTTGAACTCGGCAGGCAGCAGCAACAACATGTTTATCCTTACTCCCTCTGTGCCCAGGATGTGGGTCAGCAGGAGCTCAGCTCATTATCACAGCCTACTTCAACAAGGTCTGGAGCCATTGATGTGGGGGAGGGGATTTGCCCAGCCTGGAGTTCACACAGGTTCACTGAGGTGTCTGTCTTGCTTGTCAAGCAAGTCACACTGCCAGAGCCAGCTGCCTCATGGTTGTGACATCACACGGCTGTGAGAAGCCCCTGAACACGTGGCCAAGGGTGCTGCCCCAGAAGAATGGGGAGCTGGTGTTCAGGGTTGTCTAGAATCCCAAGGCTTCCACTTCCAAGCTTGAGTCTGTTCCAGAACCTCTTTTGGCATCAGTTTCTCAGTCTTTGAAATGGGCCAGTGGGCAGTGTGATGGTCAACTTCCATGATCAACTTGATTGGATTAGAAAACACCTAGGATTGCTGAGGTACGCCTTTGACTGTGTCTGGAGGGGGTTGTTCTCAGAGAGCATTAACTGAAGATAGAAAACTCATGGAGTGGGGACAGCATCATTCTGTGGGACTCGAGGCCTGGGTCTAATAAAAAGGGAGAAAGTGTGCTTCCTGGATCAAGTCATATCTGCCACTATGCCTCCCTTATCATAATGAACTATTTGCCTCCAAATTGAGCTACAATAAACCCTCTTGTGAGTAGCTTTTTGTCAGATAATAGTCCTAGCACTGTGAAATGTGGAGTTATATCCTGTGAGTAGCACAGGGGCCCGATGCTCCTTCCGCATCCAGGCTGCCTTTGAGTGCTTGCTTACACCTTCTCCAGGTCTTGTGGGAGAGAGAACATGTGTACGAACGGAGGCATAGATCTCCATCTGACCTTGCTCCCATGTGTGAGCACATTAAAGTAATAGGTCAAGTCTTCCATCCTGCCTACTTCCCTCCAGAACTAAGGAAATTCTCTAGGGAGGCTGTAAATTCTGAAAAACGGACTCAGAGCTAATGGATGTAAGGCTGAAACTCATTCCCTTTGTGTCGTCAAAAGAAAGCAATCTCCTTACACATAGCTTGGGTACCTCTGGGTGATTACTTCCACCTTGACCTTTGTGCCCACCAGGTATCTTGACTATCCAGAAACAAACAACGAAGCGGCCAAAGCAGAGCATACTGTCCATTTGACACCCAAGCAACGCATCTGTCATACACAAATTCCTAATCACCAAACTTCCCACCTCCGAAGCTCCAGCTGTTTACAAACATCCACAAAATTAGTATTTTACAGACAAGAGCAAAAGGCCACACTATTGTCCAAGGTTTACGCACTGGACCCAGGACTGGGTGTGGTTCAATGAGCTGGAGTGTAAAGGGTTCTGGGTTTTCCTCTGTGCCCCTTGACGCTCACACATTTGTCTTGCTGAACAGAAGGGACCTGTTCTGTCTCACTCACTGCTACATCCTAGGCCTGGCCCTTAGTAACTGTCTTGGTTAGGGTTTCTCTTGCTGTGAAGAGACTCCATGACCCTGGAAACTCTTATAAGGGAAAAACATTTAATTTGGGAAGCTTACAGTTTCAGAGGTTCAGTCCGTTATCATCATGGCGGCACATGGATGTGTGCAGGCAGACGTGGTGCTGGAGAAGGAGCTGAGAGTCCTACATCTTGACTCATAGGCAAGAAGAAGTGAACCGAGACACTGGGTCTGGGCATATAGGAGACCTCAAAACCCACCTCCGCAGTGACACCCTTCCTCCCACAAGGCCATACCTGCTCCAACAAAACCACGTCTCCTAATAGTGCCACTCTCTTTGAGCTTATGGGGGCCAATTACATTCAAACTGCCATAGTAGTCATGCTGTAAACACTCCGGGAGAGAAGGATGGTCAGGGGGTGGGCAGCAGTCAGTGTTCACCGCTGTCCGCACAGCAAAGGTTGAAGGGGGGGGGGGGAACCATGAGGTGTATTAATGGGTGAGAGCATTTGACACCAAGCCCGCCGACCTGAGTTTGCACTCACGCTCTTGGTGCGCGCACACATGTGCGCATACACACATACATACATACATACACACACACACAAATGTAAAAACAGTTAATAGTTGCAGAATCAAGAGCAGCCTTCAGAACCTGTGTGAACAGAACCCTACTTTTTGCTTGCATACTATTGTCAAGGTCATCAGCGCATGAATCCGGGTCACCCTTACCTGGAGAGTACCCCAAATCCATGCCTACCACTACAAGCTCACCTCTACATTAGTCTGGACTTGAGAACCACTCCCCCACTCCCAGTACTGAAGGTGTGAACATTGCTCACTGTCCCCCCTGACTCTATGACCACCATCCTCTGGCTTCTGCTTTTGCTGGGATGTGTCTCAGCATATACCTTGCCGGTTCTGCTTTTGAATGCTGTAGACGCTCTTGTCTGATTTGCTTTTATTTCCCTTGGCATCTTGTTTGGAAGATCGTCCTCTGAGAATAGTTGGAGCTTGTTTATTTCTGCTACTCTGTCTCCCCTTACAGGAACCTACCACAGTGTGTCTCTTCTTCTGCTGATAGTCAGCTTTTGGGCTTGTTTCCCTTTGGGGCTATTCCAAGCAATGCCACCACCTTCTTTGCCGGCTTTGGAATGCACCCCCACAACTGTTTCTCCCGCTTGGATCTCTGTAAAGATGCTAGTTTCACCTAACTAGATGATGTTGTACATTTCTCTAAACTCATTGACCAATTTACCTTGTGCACTAGTTAATTTTCTCATTACTATGGCAGAATACTTTGCAAGGCCATTTAAGGAAAGAGAGGTTTATTCTGACTTTAGGTTTAAGGAAAGCTGTCCATCCAGGTGGGGAAAGCATGGTGACAGAAGCATGAAATTGCTCACATTGTGGCCTAAGTCAGGAAGCAGGAAACAGAGAGGATTGGAGTCTGACTACAACTCTCAAGGCCCTTCCCCAAAGACCCACTGCCTCCCCAAGGCTCCACTTCCCAATAGTTTATGGCCTCCAAACAGCGCCACCTGCTGGAGATCAAGTGATCAGACACCTTAGCCTAGGGGGTGCTGTTCACATTCAAACCTGCCAATAACAGTGTGTGCAACTTCCCACACTTTATATATTTTATTTGTTTGAGACGTGAGGAGGGTCTCACTATGTGGTCCTTGATTATCTTTAAGTTGCTGCATAGATTATGCTGGCCTTGAGATCTCACAGAGATCTTCCTGTCTCTGCCTCCCAAGTCCTGGGATTGAAGGTGTGCGCCCCCACACTTGGCCCACACTTGATATATTTAAGAACCTTGTGACCATCAAACATGTTTAATTTTTGCTGGTCTTGTGTTCATGAGACAGTTCTCTCATGGCCCTTCTCGTCGTCACTTTCCTAGCTATAAATAAGGCTGAGCATCCTGTTGTTTGCTCGACTGGCCATCCTGACTTCCTCTCCTGTGAAGTGCCTGCCCAAGTATGCATTATTCCATCAAGTCGGCTTTATTATTATTGATTGATCGATTGATGGCACCCTTTATGTATTTTGGATACTTACGCTATTGATTATAATTATTGTAAGCATATTCTTCTGCTAGTAGCTTGACTTTTCACTCTGTCTTGATTTCTTTTTAAGGGTAGAAATACTTCATTTTAGTCGATTTGAATTTATCAGTCTCTTTCCACATGGTTAGTGCATTCCGTGACTTTCAAAATAAATGCTGCCCGGTCTCCAAGGCCCAGGGTTATTCTGCTTCACCGTTCTGCCCTTCACACCCAGTTTTTGACATGACAGTGTCGTTAATATCCACATACCTATCCAATGTGATCCATTAAATGTGCAGGTCAGTCACTGCTACTATATCCAGAATTGGGCAGTCAGCGGCGCACACTTTTCATGCTTCCTTGCCTCCAAAAGCAGCTGCCTTTCCCGGCAGTCACTGCCTGGAAGCCGTGACAACGCCCCCAGCAAAAACAACAGAGGGGACTAGAGACTCGAGGCCTGAAGACAGTTTCTAGCCCTTTCCAGTGGTCATGTCTGGGGCCCAGAAGCCAGGGCGTTTGCTTGTTCGTTCATCGTCTCGCTAGATCCAGTCATTTCGCTGGAGAATGGCTCTACCGAGCTCGTGCACCGCCTTCCACGAGTGGAATCGTGTTTATTTTTTAGCTTCCTTGGATTTAACTTTTGGGATGGCATAGAACTGGCCTAGTTTCCTTACCTTTCAGGTGAATCCCAAACCACACTGGCACTGTTTATTTTTGAGAATCCATCTGTTCCCCCGGAGATCTACACGACCCGCCCTGCCCTGTGATGCAGTCTACATTTGCAAAGGTCCCCTCCCCCGTTTCTGCGCAGCCCCCCTGAGCAGCAGCTCCGCAGACTTCATCTCCAGAGTTTGCACTAAGTTTCCATTTTCACCCGGTGAGCTCTTTTTCTTTGACAATACTGCAGATACAGCTGCCACGAGTCTCTGTGCAAATCTGTAAGTTGAACTGTCAAGAGTGTGAGTGTGTGTGCACACACATGCACATACACACAGCTACCTGTTGAGAATTTTACTTGTGCTGTATTGAATTTGTAAGTCAAGATGGGGAAAACTGGCATTCCGTGGCAGTGGTTTCCAGTCAATAAGCATGGCATCTACCTCCATTTCTTCTAAGTCTGGATAGCAGTTGAACAACATGTCTGCCCTCTCCCACCGTGGCTCTTTCAGAAAAATGTAATATTTTCTTCTGTCGGTCTCAACTCTTTCCTCACAAGAGATCCACTCACTTTAAATCATGTCCGTGTGGGAAGAACACATTCAACTCAGAGTCTATGGCTCACCTGCACCTGTGTGAGAATCGGGCAGGGGATTCTGGGAAGCTGACGCTAATGGACCAACCACAACCAATCGGAGAGCAAGGATAAGAAAGGACATTTTTGTCACACAGCAGCACCTGCCCGAGAGCCCCTCCAGCACTTTCTGCTCCTGGCTGCCTTCTTGTTTTCTCCAAGGCTCCAGCTGTTCTCTGTCAATGAGGAGCTAGCGTGAGGCTTGCTGTTTCAATCGAGGGAGGAAATTCATGATTGGGCGGGTCTTTAAAAGTCATGGCTATTACTTCTCATTGTCGTTTTTTCTGATTACAAAGGTATTATGTATTATTTCTAGAAATTTAGGAAATACAGAAAAGCACAAAGGAGAAAATAGGAGCTATTTAGCATCAGAGGGAACTGCAGATAATAGTATAGAATGTAACTTTATAGGGTTTTTTTCTTTGTGTTTATACAACACACACGGGCACAGTGTTTTTTTTTTTTTCAAAGTGGTACTTTACACACTGATGTCTTTATTCAAACCATAAGTTTCTTGGGCAGAGGTCTCCCCATCCAGATAGGAAATTCACTGTAGGGCTACATGGAAGGCCTTCAAGAGAGATGGATGTGTCAGAATTGAAACTGCCAGCTAGGGCATGTGTGTTCCCACAGAACTCAGCTAGCCATTTTCAGGGGGATACACAAACCTGATAGCCATGCAAGTTGCTGTCTACTTTTAAAATACTGGGATTCCAAATTCCCCTCTCTAGTCGAGGGCCATGTCATAGCCTGAACTTTCTAAAACGAGGACGTGTCTCAGTCCATCTGGCTGCTAAAACACAACACTATTAACCAGCTACTTTTTTTTTTTTTTTTTTTTTTTTTTTTTTTTTTGGTTTTTTGAGACAGGGTTTCTCTGTGGCTTTGGAGCCTGTCCTGGAACTAGCTCTTGTAGACCAGGCTGGTCTCGAACTCACAGAGATCCGCCTGCCTCTGCCTCCCGAGTGCTGGGATTAAAGGCGTGCGCCACCACCGCCCGGCTAACCAGCTACTTTAAAGAGCTGTTATTTTCATGGTTATGGGGGCCAGAAAGTTCATGACGAAGGTGCTGGTCATCCTGGTGTCCCACTCACTGGGGCTTTCTTACTAGAGTCAAAATGGCCACTTGTCTTTTGAGAGAGAGAGAGAGAGAGAGAGAGAGAGAGAGAGAGAGAGAGAGAGAGAGAGAGACAGAATATGGATAAGCCTCTTTCATGCCTCTTTCCTTTGTTTGGATTCTTTGAAAGTCTGTCACTATATAAACCAAGCTGACCTTGAACTCCATATGTAGCCCAGGCTAGCCTCAAGTCCTCCTGCCTCCACCTCCTGGATGTTGAAATGACAGGTGTGTGCTGCCCAGCATTGTTTCCTCTTACAAAGGCCTGATCTCATTTGTCAAGGCTGCATCCTAGCAGACAGCTGGAGGAAGGCCTGGCCACTCACCAAGTACAGGCCCAGAAGCTTTGCCCTGTGAAATCACCACTTCTAGTTACCCTTCCGGGCAGGACAGCCTTGACAGACATGAGGGTCAAGGTTCCTTTCCCTATGGGGTCTCCACGTCTTGTCCCTGTGTTTGTGCTTCTGAGGATAGCTCCTGGGGGAAAGCCAGCCTTCTCAGGATCAGTGCCCAGCTCTGACTGCTGACCAAGCGGCCTATGCCCACTCTCATTCTGTACCAGTGCTGCTCTGTGTCCGCACGTGGCTGCCCTCAAGCTGTGCCCAACAACTTGGCCATGTTGTTATGTGAGAGCCTTTCCCTAGGAAGACACACACACACACACACACACACACACACACACACATCTACCTACCCTAGAAAGGGAACCAACCCTTCACTCACCAAAGCAATGATTGCATCAAAACTTGGTGAACTAATAAGTTTTTGTTGGGCCTGCTAACTGGCATATGGGTGAGAGGTCACTTATAAAAGCAGGAACAACTCAAAAGCAGCTATTTGACAAAAAAAAAAAAAAACACCCCAACACAGGTGACAGCTCGTGAAAGCTGCAGCCCTGCGCCCGTCTGCACATCTTGCTGGTAGCTCGACAGGCTGGGGACTGTCATCCCTGTGGATCACCTACTCAGATCTCAGAACTTCCCTACCATGCAGCAGTTCTGTTCTGCCCCGTCACCCTGAGGAGGAGCCCTAATGAATGGTGCAAGCTTCAGCTTCCCCAGACACATGGTGCTTGCTCTCCTCTTGAATCTCTCGAGTCTCCTCCTCCCTCTTGGAGGGAGTGTTTCAGTTCAGAGGAAGCTGCCTACAGCATGTGTGCACATAGTGGGTCACCCATTCTACAGACTTCTATCAATACTAACACAGAGAGAAGAGTATTATTGAGGGCCAGACAGTGCTTCAGTGCAGGGTTGTGGAAGGGCCATGACCCCATGCTAGACAACATAACATGATAGGTTAGGGTCAGGGGTTCCCGAGCTGAGAGGATGAGACCTAGACAGTTGCTCGGCATGCAGCCGTAATCCAAACCTGTTAAGGACCTGCTTACAGATGGGGCCCGCTCCATCCTGAGCAAAGCCATTGACTGCAGGTAGTGTCTATTCCTCCCTCTGCCTCGTGAGCACCAACTGGTAGAGCCCCAGCAAAAAGCCAGTGCTACAGGCTGACACTACACGCACCCTGGCCGTGGAGCAGTGTACTGCAGCTCCCATCCCACACTGCTCCTGTGTACACACAGAAGATCTCGCTCTAGAGACAGGTTATGTATGATGATCCCATGGGGGCGCCGTCACTCATAGAGCCCTCGTTGCTCCCAGGTGTTGCAAGGCAATTATCACTGTAGTAGATTCTCCTAGGCCCCAAGGCCCAAAGTTGAAGGTTCCAGCCACCCTTTGAGTAGCCCCATTGGGGCAGTGGGCTGAGCATGGCCCTCCAGAGGCCTAAAGACAGTAGCTGGCCACCAAACAACACAAAGGCTGTTTCAGACTTTGTCCCAAGCTCCACCCCACGGAAGTGATGCTACTGTGGTACCTGCTGTTGATGCAAGCAGGCTTCACGAGTCCCTCTGAGTGTCCCCTAAAATGAGTTCAGAATGGAGCTGCATCTCTCCACAATTGCCCTCATTGGCTTTTAACCAAGTTCCTAGAAGTTGAGGTCCTGCTGACTCCAGAAAGTGTGTCTGGAAGGCCTGGCAGATGGTGGCCAGAAGGACCGGGTAATGGCACAGTCCGGAACTGGGACCTTTCAAGAGGATGGATGCCTTTAGTAAGCACCAGCTGGCACTGAGGGAACCCCTCTGCGCTCTCGCCTGTCATCACAAGTTGAGGGGGACCCTGAATCGCAGATGAATTCCAGGGGCTTCAAGACTATAAGATGACATTGCAGCTTAGAAACTTTATCCTGCAGAAGGGTGTCTTAGCTTTTCATGGCTGTGATAAAACTCCATGACCAAGGCAATTTATAGAAGAAGGTGTTGAATTTAGGGTTACAATCTCATGGGATTAGAATCCATGACAGAGCAATGGCAGGATGACAGAAGGAGCTGAGCGCTTGATTCACAAACAGGATGCAGAGATGGCACATTGAAAATGGTGCACCTGTTTTGAGGTCTTAAAGCCCGCTCATGTAACACACCTCCTCCAAGAAAGCCACACCTCCTAATCCCTCCCAAATAGTTGCACCAACCAGGGACCAAGTATGAGCCTGTGGGGACCATTCTTATTCAAACCACCGCAGACAGGTACAAAAACATCCCCCAGCTATCTTGAAATCATGCCTGAAGCAGTCTCCTTTCTGCTGTAAGAAACTAGAGAGAAGGTCCTTCAGAACCCCAGGCTCTCCACCTGGATATTGGAGGGAGTCTTGGGCAGCTCAGGAAATAGATGTTGTTCCTGCAGTTGGGTGACAAGAAGGCTGATTTCAAACACCTGCCTGTCACTGCTGTGCTCTCATCCCTCCCCTCTGGAAGAAGTTTCCACTATCAAAGAGTGACCTTCTACCAGCTGGGCTACCCGCCCAGCTGATGAATACCTGGTTTCTCTGACCCTGGGAGGAGGTTATGAGCAGAGGCCACAGGAATGCCTTGTATATTCTGGAGGGGAGACTGGCCACGAGTATCCCTTCCAGCTGCAGTAGACACTGCTGGTACCTCAATATTGTCTGTGCCTGGTATCAGTTTTCTTAATGAACCTCCTATAACTGACAACGCCCAGTGATGGCTGTGGGGGTGCTCACCCATCACACGTGAGAACTAAGGTGAAGGCAGCATCTCCATGTCTTCCAGGAGACAGTCTGTACATGAATCAACCACCGTGGTCTATATCACTCTATTTGATCTTTACATGGTTACCAATGCCATGATCCCAGTGAGCTCTTAAAGATGGGGGCAGCCCAGCCGTGGGGACACCAGCAGCTTCCTTCCTCCCCAGACAGGTCCACACAGGGCAACACTGCCCACAGCACGCTGCCCTACACTTTCCCAGCCCCAAGGCCGTCTTCCCTCACATTTATTCTTTCCCTGGAGAAGGTGGTAGGGACTCTAGTTCTGACTTTACTTTTCATGAGAACCTTCTGGGGGATGTCTTTGGTAGCAGATGCCCTGATGGAACATCACATGAAAAGCAGACCTTACTGCTGGGCGCCCCCAGAAATGCAGGCAATCTGAGCTCATCACCTCTCTGAAGTGTATGCCTAGCCTAGGTTTCTTTCACTGCCCAGGCTGGCCCTCGTAGGTGTGTGGAAATGGCATTCCCCTGAGTGCCCTTGCGGGTGCCTGCCAACACTGCCCAAGGTCACCAGGCATCCAAAGAGCCAGGCCTGTCCCTGGGCTGGGGAAGCAGTCAACAGGTGTTTAATATCTATGTCCTAACCCAAATTGGCACCCAGTCCTGGAATCTAAGACACATAAACGCTTGCCCTGAGCTAACTTAGCATGTTAGCTAGCTCAGTAGCCCCCCTCTTCCTCTGAACTCTCTGCCATCCTTTCTTCTCTCCTCTTCCTGTAGCCCCCATGTGATCTCCTTACTGTGACGAAATACCCGAGAAAGCAAAGTTTAAGAGAATACCCTTCTTGAGGCTCTGTGTTTCAAAGGCTTTGTCCATTTTTGGCAGGGAAGGGAAGGATCATGGTACCCAAGAAGCAGAGGGGAAGGGAGAGAAAATACCCACAGTCTCTAGCTTGCTTCTCCTTCCCCTTTTAGTCCATCTGGGTCCCCAGCCTGTGGGACGGTGCCACCTACTAACCCCGTGTCAGAGTGACAGTCTGTAGGAGGACTCAGCCCTGTAGTTGAGGCTACAGAGAAACAATCTGCGGGAGGCAAGAAAGCAGTTCAGTTCAGTGCAACTCAGTAGCCAGTGTTGGTTCAACCTTCTGAAGTCTGACCCCAGATGGTTTATTTTAGACGTATTTAAGCACAGCACAATTTGGTGGAAAATTATCCTGGCGATAATGAACTCAGTCCTGCATTCACAACATAGGATACATAAGTCTGCTTGAGGAACGAAGTTAGCTAAGTACAGATTAGACATGACTACACTCAAAGTCTTTGTAAAGTCCGTAAAGATAAAGTCTCCAGATTACCTGATGATAACAAATTTGCAGTAATGGTCTGGGAAAGGATCCGGTGCTGGAAATGTCTCCAGCCACACAGGTAGAGCAGAGGTCACCAGGCTAGTTAGCACATGTGCTCCCAGGTATTGCATTGCTTTCCTTGAAGGAACAACCCTGTGTGCTTAACGGTCCAGGTTCTCCTTATGTGAGGGTACAAAGGCCTTCACGCCTTCTGCAACAGGCAAGATGAACCATAGCACACTCCCTCCTCCCTAACCGCGGGGCCACCCTGAGCCCCTTGCTCATGTGCTGGGCTATAATCCTCACCTCAGGCTCTCAGGCTCTTGCCTCTTGGAGTTGGAGGACAGGAGAAAGCAAGCCTGGGGCTGTCTGCAGACCGGCCATCCTAGGACGATGCTCTCTCTCTGTGTTTGTTCTTATGCTCTTCTGCCCTGAAAGCAGGGTCATGCAGGCCCGTGATCGCACTGACTGGCCATGCCCTGCCTTCTCTCTTCTGAGTTGGGACAGGTCCTCTCTTCCTCCGAGTGTCCCTCACTGCCCTCTACCCAGCTTCCTAACTGTGGTTTCTACCACCATTGTCCTTCTTACTTTGTCCTGCCCTGAGCTTCTCAACTGGGAACACAGGGTAGTTCTGGTTCCTTCCTCTGCCATGGAGAACGCAGAGTCGAGACACAACCAGGGGTTCTGGGGCTCTGACTGCATGCCCAGTACCAGTCTAAAAAAGATGGAACAATCAGCGTAGGAGTGACCAGGAAGCTTCCAGAAAAGGTAGGAAGATGGTCTTGGCTTGGCTAAGTGTGGAGTTGGCCCTATAGACAGGGCCCAGGTCACGAGCGCATCCTCAGCAACACCTGGGGCAGTCTGCTCTCCAGTGGCATCAAAACCTGATGTAGCTCGGTTGGCAAAGAGCTTCTCTAGCATGTACAAAGCCTTGGGTTTAATTCCCAGAACTGCACAAACACGGTATGGTGGGACATGCCCGTAATCCCATCACCAGGGAAAGAGGCAGGGAGGTAAGATCATGGTCCTCCTCAGCTGCAGAGTGAGCTTGATACTATTCTGGAATACTTGAAGCTCTATCTTAAAAAAAAAAAAAAAAAAAAAAACCCTGACCGTGTCTTTACATTTTTATCACAATTTTATTTGTGTGTATGTGTGTGTGCGTGCGTGCACACATGCACGTGTACGTGTACCACAGTGTGTGTGTGTGTGAAAGCCAGAAGACAACTTATGGGAGTTTCTTCTCTCCCTCTACCATGTGGTCCCAGGGACGGAACTTGGGTAGTCAGCTCTGGCCTCAAGCTCCTTTTCCCACTGAGCCATCTCATTGACCCTGGCCTATGGGTTTTGCTACTAGGAATGTCTCAGCTGTGGGCCTCTCCTGGGTTAACTGATCTAAGACCTGGGGATGCCAGATGACTCCATGACAGACTTGACACAGGAAAGTAAATTCCACAAGTGTATGGCCTTGACGGTGCCTATTGTTTTTGTTTTTGTTTTTAACAAACTCTCAATCGTTGGATTTCTTTTTTCAATAAATACTCAGGAGCCAAATCCTGGGATGAAAGCCTGTTAGTTCAGAAAGGCAGAGAAAGCACCCAGCTGACTGTCCTCCTCAGCGGACATCCCAGAAGCCTCTCCCTTTTTCTCTGTCTCAAAACCAACTTCCTCAAACTCCATGTCCCTCCCTTCTACTTCTTGTGCCCCTCTCTCTCCATCCTCCTGACTTCCTCTTATTCTTTGTTTTTTTAATAAACCTATGTTTACTTCCTGCCAATTGGTTACTTGTTCTGCCTCTTGACCTGTGGCTGGCTTTATTTAATCCTATTTACAATACTCAAGCAGAAAGCTCTTGGATTAAAGAGCTAGAGCTGAGCCACACCACAGCTAGAAGCAGGTTTTTTTTCCAGTAAATAACACAATCTCGGGGTTCACAGTGTGAGCAAATAGCCTGCAACAGGTGCCAGCTGGGGTGTCTAAGCACACACCGCCCAACAGGCTCCCACCTGTCAGGCTGGGGGCTGCCCACACTGAGAGCCTAAAGACAGAAAGTAGGTCAGGGCAGTGGAGAAGGCTGGCTGGGTGCCATGTCCTTGCGAGTCCACGCTGACTTCCTGGCCTCACTCTGCCCCGCATGGTCACGGGGCTGGCCTGTCTACCTCCCACTCTCCTTGCTGTGCCTCTGCTAGGTGTGGCATTAGACATCTCCATGTGGGTCTCAGCCGAGGTCCTGTAAGGAGCCAGGAGAGCAGAGAGTCCAGGCAGCAATTACCACGGGGACCATGCACCTTGAGTGGTTAGCAAGATAACATTGCCAAGAGCAGCGGCTGCATAATGAGCTCCTTGCTTTATTATAAGGCTTGACTCCCTCAAGCCAAGTCTAAATGCCAAATGCATCCTGAACTTTGAGATATCCAAAGAGATTAACCAGGAGCGCACAGCGGGGGCTACCTTGGGTCGCTTTGGAGCTGATGATTATTAAGCAGGCCATAAGCGGGTACAGTACCAAAGCCAACCCTAGAATCCAGCCTCTATAGCTTCATGCCTTCGCCAGTGGGGGTAGCCACCTATCTTGGTTCAAGATTGACTTTTCTCACCATGAGAACTGAATCCATCTGCTGGAAAGATCCCCTTTTGCAGGAAAAATATTCGCCTGCCAACTGATCTTCGCTCGGTGAAAAGGAGTAATTCCAATGGGCCAGGTGGGGGCTGGGGAGATGGTTCAGTTGGTACAGTTTTTGCCTTGTAAGCATGAGGACCTGAGTCGAATCCCCAGAAGCCATGTCAAAAGGTCGTGCACAGTAGCGCACATTGCAGACCAGAAGCAGCAGAGCAAAGGGGCTTCCAGACTGAGGTACAAGAGAGGTAGAGTGAGATGTACCTATGGCACATGCTCCTTCTGGTGACAGTACGTGACAATACAATCACCCCTGAGTCAGCCCTGCCCTCAGTTCCCACTGAGGTTGGCTACTGGAAACCAACTGCGGAAGCTGTAGAAAATTCCAGGATTGCATCATTTTAGCACCCTGATTAAACCTCACACCATCCTGCTGTGTCCCACTCCACGTGTGTGCCATCCCTTCCTCCCGTGGGTCTGCAGTGTGTATATTACCCGCCTGACAATAGCAATCAGAACGGCTGCCACAGTTTGGGAGCTTGCACACGAGGCTTGATACGCCCAGTTGCAGGCATTCACTGGGAGTGTTAGAATGCACCCACAGTGGGTAGTGAAGGACTACAGCATGTGTGGGTTAGTACCAGCCAGGGAAACTTACCTGAGCCTAGGTATTCAAAGACTGTAATGGGGATCAGCTGACTGACTACCAGAGCTCACGACTATCAGAGGTGGGGCTGGTCCTACCTGGTCTGTATGGCCCACCAGAAATTACACTGTTAGTACAGACTAGGTGGCATGGCCGAGAACCTTAAGGTCAACAGAAGTGATCTTACCAGGGAGCACAGTTCAGGGTAAGTCACCTCCAAGGAGCCATGGCCACAAAACACCAAGTCCCTGCTGGGACAAAGCTATTGGGCTCCCGAAAAGGCTGGCCATACAGGATGATGGCTCCTTCAGTTCTCAGACGGCAGCATCTTGACAGGCTTGGGTTTATCTGTAACACAGCATTCCAGCCGACCTGCAGAAAGGGATGTGAGACTGTGTTTGGTTTCCATTCAGGTACATCCCTGTCACCTGTGGGATTGTTTGATTCACGCTCTGCCAAGGATCAGAGCTGGCAGGCTCTTTAAAACTGTTAGGTTTCGTTTCCTTTTCTCCATTCCTGATCTTTGATTCTAAACTCCTGCTGTAGTCGGCAGCAGAAACCCCACGGTGGCAGGGACTGTTGCCTCTGTGCACTTCTGAGCATCTTTCATCCTTGAGGCGTAGGGGAGCTAAGGAGAGGGAACATGGACACGGAGCCTGGTTCAAATGGTCCTCCATATGGCAGACTGAGACCTGGGTTGGAGGTGCTCACCAAAAAATGGTGTACTCTGTGGTGATGAAGTGGCTTTCCTAGAACATCCTGAAAAACCATGGTCTGTACTCATGCCTAGGTGGTTTTTAAACATAAAGAAAACCAGCCTACAAACCACAATCCCAGAGAACTTAGACAACAATGAGGACACGAAGAGAGACTTACATAGACCTAATCTACATGGGAAGTAGAAAAAGACAAGATCTCCTGAGTAAATTGGAAGCGTGGAGACCTTGGGGGAAGATTGAAAGGAGGAGGGGAGAGGCAGGAAGCTCAATAAAAATCAATAATAATAATAATAAAAACAGGGTCTGACTGGAACGGAATGAAAACAAAAATTTCCCAGGATGCTTTTCAAAGATTCCTTGGAAACCGAGAAGCGTGCCATGCGGCTGTTCCCTTGTGTGTACCTCGGGACCGCGGGCAGACATTCTGGACCAAACCTTCCACACAGTTCCAGAGATAGCACCTGCAACCCTGCACGCCCTCAGAGAGGCCTGTGGACCCATCTTTATTCCACCTGTCGGGCCACCACCCAGAGCCCAGTGAGGGGAAGTCTCTAAACAGACCTAGGCACGAATCCTGGGTCCTAAAGATGGTTGCAATGTTGTAAATTTTCACGCTACCACGTGTGTGAGGAACGTGGCTGAGTCATTTGTTAGCACTTCGACTGAATCACTACAGTGAGTCTAGATTCTAGAGGCTGGGTTTTACCTGGCATCTGTCAGCAATAGGCCTCCCAGAAGAGGGTGACAGGAGGGGACCTGGGAAGCAGGAAGAAGGAATCTCTCTGTGACCAGAGAGGAGTCCCAGTTAGGGCATCCTTTCTCAGCCAACTGCATTGCTACTTCCTGTCCAGCAGCACACATTCACTGAGGACCTGCTATGTCCCTGTGACTGTTCCACGCCCTGGGGATACAGAGAGCAGACGCTGTCCACCTGCCGCCCTTTCTCTGCCCTCAACACTCGTACATGGATGAGACAAATGGGGTGGCTACTAACGGGCTATAAACAAGATGTTTAGGGAGATGGCAGCCAGTAGCATGTTTGTAGCCCAAGCATGAGGACTGGGTTGGGAACCCCAGCACCAAGTAAAAAGCCAAGTGTGGTGATGTGCCTGTAACGTCAATATGAATAAACTGACCTAGGATAATTCCTGGGGTTTGCTGGCCGGTTAGTGAGCTCAGGGTCACTAGTTCAAAAGATAAGGTAGAGACCAATCAAGGAAAATCCCCAGCCTTGACCTCTGGCCTCTCTGTGCATGAGTGCATGTTGGCATATGTACCTACTGGCATCAAAGAGAGAGAAAAGGGAACAGAGTGTTGTTTCCATAAGGAGAGACGCATAGGAGATGGCATTGGAGCCTGGGCTGTGCGTCGAAGGAAAGGCAGCCAGGCTAAAATCTAGAGAAAGACAGAGTAAAAGCTTAGCATGTGCAAAGGCCAGGACTGGAAGGAGACTGTAAGTTCAAGGTGTCATATGAAGGCCACTGTGGCCGCAGCATCAGAATGATGTGGAACTTAATGGGAGATGCATGGGACCTGGCAGGTCACAGCGAGTCACCTGGATTGCCCATTACACGACAGTGACAGTGTCTGCATGGCAGGGAAGAGGACCTGAAGACTAAATCCATCGCTTTGTTGGGTCCCGTGGAAGGTTAGGAGCCTCGCAGCCTGCGGGATGCCGGGGCAGATGGTGAATGTTAGCACCCACCCCGCGGCAACCTTTTCAGCGTTCAGCCCTCTGATTAACTGGCCATTCTTCCTCTTCATCACACGCTCTGTTCAGGAGAAAGTTGAAATGGCCAGCCCCTCTAATAACAGAATATTGAAAAGGTCACAGCAGTTCAGCCGAGTTCTCCCACCTACAAATCAGAGACGGGCAGCTCAGATAACTCACTCTCCTGACAAATCAAGAAGCAAGGACTGAAGACCATACCGCTGATTAGGCTCATCCAAATCCAAGGCCTGGGGAGAAATCGATGGCCAGAACAGGGCTGCCTGCCCAGGGGAACAGGTCAAAGCAGCAGGGATGCTGATTAGCAGATCCGCAGGTGGGGGGGGAGGGGGCTGCCTGCTGCCCCCTGGTGGCTGCTCCCAGGACAGCAGAAGGCCCTGCCTTGTGTTTGCCATGCCAGTTAGGAGAGCTCCAGGATGCCTTTCCATTCAGCCCTCAAAGAGCCTTTCCCAAAAAGTCATTACTAAAGAAATGTTTGCTGTTAAATCAAAATTTTTTGTTTCTTTCTTTCCATATAGTTTATATTCTTTTCTCTTAAGAATTTTTTTTTTCTAGAAATTAGCTTTTGCTCAGACCTGGTAGAACAGGCCTATAATCCCAGGTACCTGTGAAGCTGAGGCAGGTGAATGGAAAATCACGGTTCTGGTTAGAGAGATGGCTCAGCAGACAAGAACACCTTTTGTGCAAGCCTGACGACCTAATTTCAAGTGCAGTTGGGTGCTTGCCTGCCACCCTGCCCTGCAGTGAGGGACAGAAGAAGGGTCACTGGGGCCGGGGCTTGCTGATCATCAGCCTAGCTCCAAGTTTGGTGAGAAACTTTGTATCAAGAAAATAAGACAAAGAGTCAATGAGCAAGACACCCAACTTCTTTCTCTGGTCTCTTTACATGCAAACAGGCACATACATAGCCACAAACACATGTCTGCATAGACACACAGAGAGAGAAGTGGAGGGGGGAGAGTTTAAGGCTAGCCTAAGCAATTTACAAAGATCCTGTCTCAAAGTTTAAAAACTGTAAAAAAAAAATGAACGTGGGGAATATAGGGGAATATAGCTCACAGGTAGGGTACATGTTCATACACACAAGGCTCTGGGTTCAATCTAATGCCACAAAAAATAAATTAAAAAAAATAAAAAGGAAATTAGCTTCTGCCATGGCCAGTCTTCAGAAAAAAAAGTATGCAAGAACATGTAAAACTCAGTCCTCATAAAGCAAGGACAGGTTTGCGGCTTAATTTACCGTGAGCTCCACAAACAACATGAAAGGAAAATGATTTCATTAAAAGCTGGACAATTAACCTGCGTGCTAAGAGAGAGAGCAGCAAGAGTTCAGCGCGCGGGGGTCTTCATCTGTGGGCAGTGGCCACAGAGAAGCTTAATGGGTCCACAGAGCCAGATTTGAAGTGGAAAACTGACCTTAGGAAGAATCTGAGAAGATCAAGGGAAGGAAGAATGTCAGGAACGACTCTGATTAAGCCATGATAAAGCACACCGGAAGCTGGGAGGGAGAGACGGTGCAAAGGAGTTCTTTTTAAAGCCATAGTCCCTGAGATTGCAGCAGGCTTTGGAGATAAGGGACTGACATTTTGAGAAGGGTTGATTAAAAGCTTTTCGACACCAATGCTCATTTTCACTGGGGGTTGAACACAAAAATCCATGGAGTAAATTGAAATTCTAAATGCTAAGAGAAGACTCAAAGATTTACTGCCACAGATTCAATTAAGGGCTAAAAACAAAATAACAAAAAAAAAAAAAAAAAAAAAAGGACGGTCTCCTACAGGATTCAGTTAGACACCAGACTCATAACCACCCAATTTCCCATGTCTGCTAATGGGGTAAGCCCTGCAGGCGGACCTCAAGCCGGAGAAAGGGGCCTTAGCTTGGCGCCTACATCTATACAGCTCCCTGGCATAGCACAGCTGGTGTCTTCTTGACTAGCAGGTCTGTTGTCCAATAGAAATCTACTCAGTGACTCTCTGAGGTTCCAGGCCTTGAGACAGCAAGCTCTGCTCATTACCCCTCCACCCCATGCCTCCAGAAGATCTTGACTCCAGCAGTTACCAGCACCAGCCCTAGAGAGACCGAGGCAGGAAGGTCAGGAGTTCAAGGCCAGCCTAGCCTACAGGAGACCCTATCTCAACAAGGAGAGAAAGAAAAATGAGCAGAAGAGGTTGAGAGGCAGTTACCTGATGTGAAGCACACGGATCTGGGAGCTGCCTGTGCACTGCAAGCTGCAGAGTAAGGAAAAACTCCTCGGAAATAGCCACGTGGGGAGGGACAGGCAGAACACCAGAAACTGAGGGTGAGAATTTCTGGGGCTAACAGAGGAGAGCAAGACGGAAGGTGGCTGCCGTGGATGTTCCCCAGGCCTGTGAGTCTCGCATCACACCCAATAGGAAACAAAGACACCAGTCCCCACCTCCTCTGCCACAGGCTGAGCCAGGAAGTCATTTGACACCTGGTTTGTTTCCTTCTCTGTGGAATACCCAGATTACTAGAAGGGATAAAGGAAGGTAATTTTCTTCTTTGAAAAATGACACAGCAGACCCCAAACCCCAAACGGAAATCCATTAGACATTAGACCAGTGGAGAATCAATAAAACGGATGGGATTAAAAGTGAGAAGGGGGTTAAAGAGCCGACAGCGACAGGAAGCAGGAGAAAAGGAATTAGGAGACAAGAATTTTAAATCCCAGACATTAAACGTGAGATAAAATAGAAAAAAAAAGGGGGGGGGGGGATAAAAACAGAATGAATTTTGAAATCGAGTATGAAAGGGGGGCTGGGTTAAAAGCGTGGAAATTAGTGATGTTAAAATAAAAGTGTGAGATAGCGGCTTTAAACTATGAAGCAGCTAGACCTAAGAAAAGGCTGCTGAGGAAAAGGAGAGATGCGGAGGCAGGGGGAGAAAGGAGGCAGTCCTAGGGAATAACTGCCCCTGGTGCACCCTCCTTGTGTCTTTCATGCCCTTTCTAGAAGGAAGAGCTGTCCTTTTATGCTTGAAGATGCAGACACCTCAGCCCCTGACAAGTGGTAAAACCCTGACTGCATGGCCAGTAAGCCCCATAGAATGACCTAGAAGCTGCTCAGTGCCATGGGGTGCTAGATTAATGAGAACTAGTTAGCTGGAACACAAACAAGCAAATGGAGCCCCCTCCTTAACATCTTTTGGGGAGCCATAACTGGGAACACAGCCAGATCTCCAAGTATGAGTTCTAAACTCTTTCAGATATAGTACCATTTTTCTTTTTTTAGTACAAATATGACGTCCCCTCTCTGGTCCCGAAATGATAGCATAGACTTCCATGTATTTTTTTTTCCCCAAATAGGATGCGTTAATTGATACTTTTGTGAGGAATACAAAGGAAGCAATCAGTAGTGTAAGATACTGCCGCTGTCCGATATACGGGTCCTGATGCAAACCCACGGCAGAATTCCTAGTGATGGAGCCCGATGCCTCTTTGAATGCAGCTTCGCAAGCACAGACGATACAGGTGCACTGAATTGGCAGCTCGTGGACCACCTGCTGTGTTACCATGGGCAACACAATAATTGTAAACAACTTTTGGTAAAGTTCTGAACAAAGCAGCATGTATTCTTCCCTTGGTTTTCCAAGTATGTTAGCCATGCTGAAAGCCTTGTGTGTTCATGTCTAGCTGGAGTAGGCTCTGGCTTCAATGGCTGTGGACGTTTTCACACAGCTTTCAAACACTGAGGTCATAGGACAATTCGCTGATGTGAAGGCCTAGCCTATGTCATTCAGAAAGTCCAGCATGCCTGGATTTGTCATCTCAATATTAATAGCAGTCGGTCCTTTTGGCTACCAAAAATATTCTGGAACTTTCTAGAAACCCTGCCATGCGTTCTGCCCTGGTTGGAACCACTGTTTTGGAAGGAGATGGCTTGACTGACAGCTCTGTGAATTTCCTTGTGGCTACCAGATCACAATGACCTCGGCTCAGTTTTACAGGAAGGTGCTCCAGTGAATACCTATAAAAACAAGGGCAGAGAACCCAGAAGGAGACACCTGTGAGTCTTGGCCAGGAAGTCCCTGTCAGACACTCGAAGGAGCCCTGCCACTTCTTGGGCAGAGACAAGAAAGGAACATGGAGAAAGTGAGGACAGCTGGAAAACAAAGGAATGTGAGCCCAGCAGAGACAGACAGCCTGCTGAGAGCCTGCCCTGCCGGCTACCTTTGTACATGAGTTACACACAAGGGGAAAAGCCTGATGCATCTCTCAGAGTAGGAGATAGAATTCTTCTGCAGTGCTGGGAAGGTGGCTCAGTTGGAAAAGCGCTTGTCTTACAAGTATGAGGACCTGAGTCAAATCTCCAGAGCCCAGGCTTAAAAAAATAAATAAATAAAAACAGGTGTAAGGGTGTGTCATCATAGCACTGGGGAGGCAGAGGCAGAGGAGGCGGATCCCAGGGACTAGCTGCCAACCTGAGCCTAATTGTAGAGACCCAGGTCAGCGAGAGACCTTGTCTTCAAAAACAATGACAACAAAACCCAAGGTGGACGGCGCCCAGTGAATGACAGCTGAGGTTGTCCTGGCTTCTACATGCACGCACAGACACAAGCATACGATTATTTCACCAGCCTCAAAACCCTAAAATGACACACGGAGGCTTCTCCTCCCAGGTTAGAATCATCCCAATACAAAAACAGTTCTTGGGAAATTCTAGGGGAAAAAATGGCCTGTGCCATAGAGTAGAAATAGCCCACCTCCTCAGCAATAGTTTATCAGTGCCTTCAGAGGTCAGAAGTTAGGATTCAGGCTCATTCTCCAGATGCGAGGACTTAGGGAAAGTTAATTCCGTGTCCTCAGTCAGTTAACCTGTTTCTGAATTGGTTTCATAGTCAGAGGAGGACTTTGAGGTGTATAAATGCCAAGGGAAGAAAAAGGTCTATGCTCAATTGTGTTATTGTTATTGAACAGTTTTATTTTCAGTGATTCAATTCCCCCAAGTTTTACCTTAGGAAAAAAAGAAATCATCATAGCGCGAGATAAGATGGCAATTAAACTCGCTGTGCCAGGGAGCATCCATCGTGGGTGATAATTGGAAGAATTGACAGAGAAGGGGGCGCCATCTTTCTGGAACCTTATTTAGAGTTCTGGAGGGTGTTGCATTGCTGCTCTTAACTGCCTGAAATTAAAGTAGGTATCAAAGAATCACCTCCTCTATGATCTTATTCTTATTTTTTTCCCTGGGCGTGATTAGATGATGTAAAGGTAACTTTGCCTTTTAAATGCACCGTCTCTTGTTTCCCTGCAACTGTAATCACATCACTTGAATCTTTGCCTCTGGAATGTTATTGCCTTGCCTCCAATCCCCCTCCAGGCAAGCAAACTTAGTAAACTTAAAGGCAGTTCACAAATCATGAAAGCTGGGTTATTACAGAAATACACATGTATGTATTATTGACTGAAGAGTAAACCCAAGAGACACTAATCGTAATATTTATGCTTTTTAACTTGAGATTTGAAGCAAGAATATTTTCAGATATAGAGTCTGTGAAATGACCATTGGGATCATAACATTTCCTTGTGTTAAGGTCGGAGCTTGAAGTTAACTTTGAATTAAGGTTCCTTCTAATTCACTGTAAAAAATGGGCTTCAGATGGTGCTAAGGGTTAGGCACTAGTCCCCTCTGATATTTATATTTACACACAAACACATGCACATATATCAAATGGGGGGATACAAAACACCATGACCAAGACAACTTATAGAAGAAAGACTTTATTGGAGTCTTATAATTCCAGAGGGTGAGTCTGTGACCATCACGACAGGTACACAGCGGCAGGCAGGCAGGCATGGAGAAGCATCTGTGATCTTGCTTCTTGAGACAATACCACAAGGCTGAGAGAAAAGGAGCTAACTGGGAATGCCATTGATTTTTGAAACCTCAAAACCCACCTCCAGCAAAGCCGCCAACTCCTAAACCTACACAAAGTGTTCCATCAACTGGAGGTCAAATATTCAAATCTATGAACCCATGGGGGTCTTCTCATTGAAGCCACCATATGCCACTCCCAGGCCCCATAGGTTCCTGGCCAATACATTTTGTCCAACCTCAAAAGTCCCCATGGTCTTTCTCAGTCTCAACACAATTTAAAAGTCCAAGTCTGTTCTGAGATCAAGGCACTCTCTTAACTGTAAACCCCTGTAAAATCAAAGAGTCAATTACACGCTTCCAACTTACAAGGGCACAGAATATGCATTACTATTCCAAGAGGAAGGAAAGGGGGCATAGTGAGGAAATACTGGGCAAAGTGAGACCAAAAGCCAGCAGGGCAAACTCTAAATCCTATAACTCCATGTCTCCTGTCAAAGGGCTTAGATGGCTCTGCCCTTCCACCTTTGCTGACAACACACTTTTATCTTGGGCTGTCTTCGGGGATCATCGGACTTGCCAGAAAGATTGAAGAAACGCAACTAAAAAGAGTCTCCTTCTCTTACATCCTTTTGTCTGGGTTGCCACGGGAAGGTGCTGCCCACGCTTTGAGTGGGCCTTCCTCTCCAAACCATCTAACCAAGGAAATCCCTCCCAGAAGGACCTAGCTGCTTGCACTTTAGTTGATTACAGATCTGGTGAAGTTGACAAACAGGACTTGCCATTCTAACATCCTAGTCCCCATAATCTGGGCTTGTATTTCTAACAGCCCAAGGCTTCACAGGCCCTGGAAGCACATTTGCAATGAGAAGACCCTGGGAGTGTAGGGAGAGGGTAGCATTTATAGCTGTATTATTTGGGAAGGCAGAGTTCAAGGAAGAATCCTTTGGGCTTAGCAAGTAGGAGACCTCCAAAACCATAGCTGAACTCGGAGCCTAATCAAGACTGTGCAAACGGGGCAAGAACAGCTTCTGAAATCCTTCCCCTGACTCCCAGCCAGTCAGGGTCCCAGTCACTGGTAATGGGCATATCACATCAGTGCATGGCACTGAGGGACCCCACTCTGAATTAGAAGGAGGGGATGAAGGGGGAGAGCATTTGGAGTCTGAAAAAGACAAACAACAGAGAAGTCTTAACAGGATGGGGCATGGAGGATGTACCTGAGGGAAACAAAATTAAAACTCTGCAAGCCACTGCTCTTGCCCTGGCCTAACTTCAAACATTCTCTCTCCTCCTTCCCTCATTTGTCAGAGATGTCATGTGACCACTTTGATTAGCCATGTACAGGTCCCTGCTCAAGTCTGCCCATGGGTTCCCATGGGTTCCTGTGTGTCCCATGCTTCACGGACCAGGGAGACTCTGGGGCTAACATAGCCTGTGGCTGAGGCTGTGTCCCACTCTGATCCTGCTGTGTTTCAAACAGGTCCCTGGATAGGCTTGGGCAGGAGGCAGGCATGCAACCTTTTCTGTGAATGTCTACTCTTGTGACCTCCCTTGCTCATTAGCAGGATTCCCATCAGTCGTTTTGGTACCTGGTCCCAGCTGAGGACATCTGCTGCAGGGGTATCCAACCTGACCCCCTCTGATTTGGCATCTCTCTGTAGGAGGTAGCTGGGCCTAGGCTCCTGGGTCTGGACCTGCCACCAAAAGCTCTCCACGACACGTGTCTTCCTCTCCAGGTGCTTCCTCTCCGAGAAGCTCATGGACTCTACCTACTAGCCTAGGCTCAGTGGGTCCGTAGGACATACCCCAAACTCTCCTTTGTCTTTGTGAGCAGTGGTAAAGGAACACAGCACTGCCTCCAGCAGCCCTGAGGAGTTCCCTTCCTGCTTAGGGACCGCCACTCAGGCAGAGCAGGATCTGTGACTGTAATGCAAGAAAGAACTTATTTCCGGATGAGCCAAGTGAAGCAAAATTAGTAAGTTTATCAATGCAAGGGAGCGGGCACGCCTGAGGTTACAGCATGGGAGAGTGAGATGGACCTAGAAAATTACAGTATGCATACAAGACGTAGAATTGGCTTTTTAAAAAATTATTATAATTTAATTGCAAAATTTCTCCCTTTCCTTTCCTCCCTCCAAACCCCCCTTATATACCCCTTCCTGCTCTCATTCAAATTCATGGCCTCTTTTCTTACTAATTGCTATTGTACGCATACATGTATATGTATATACATATATATTCTTAAATATAATGTTACTTGCGTGTATGTTCTCGGGAATAACTGTTTGGCACTAGACATCCAATTGTGTGCTCTTGTCCTGGGGAAGATCATCTCTTCCACTCCTAGCCTTCCTCAGTTACCTATAGTTCCTTGTTAGTTGAGGCCTCGGGAGCTTTTGCCCATCTAGTTTGGCATGGTCACTTTATCACACAAATAGAAAACAAGCTAGAACAGTCCCCTCTCCCTACCATATTAGAATTACACTCAGTTTGAACATGGAAACTACATATTAACAATGACTTGATACTGCTAAAAATCTACCTCAGGAGTTCAGTGTGCACCTCAGCCAAAGACCGCTGCAGACCTGGGACTTCCCAGAGCCAGTCAGCAGCAAGAAGAGCCTCCTAGGGCAGAATAGGAGTCCCCAGGCCTGCAGGCAGCGACAGGTCCTGTTCCCATCACGACGCCCCCCTCCCCACATACATGCATGCATGTGCACAGACATTGAAGAGCGCCCTTGAGGGTCTGCCTACCATCTGGAGGGAGGCTGCTCTCTGTAGCAGCAGCTTGGTAGAGAGGAGGAGACTCTGGTCTTCCTGGGCACCCCCAGGAATTACAAAGTCAGCAGGCAAGATTCAGCCCTCTTGGTTTTCCCAGTCTCTAAGACATGGCCTCTGACTGCCTGCCTGCCTGGCACCCATCTCCTTGCCATCCTCTGGAGGCATAGGAGGGACCAAGTCAATCCATGGGCACAGGGGACCTGCAGAGTCAGGTTGGGAAGTAAAAGAAGCCCACATCCAGCAGGAATCAGCTGGCTAGGAGGCAACCAGACTGCTGGGGACAGAAGGCCAGATGCCTGGACCTCTCTCTCAGGACCTCTGTGTGCTTCATCTC
Organism: Arvicola amphibius; assembly: GCF_903992535.2. NCBI lineage: Eukaryota > Metazoa > Chordata > Mammalia > Rodentia > Cricetidae > Arvicola > Arvicola amphibius. The sequence continues at coordinate 67,940,181 of NC_052050.1, read as the reverse complement.
CGCAGTCTGAGATGGGAAACTGTCAAGTAGTCCATTGTAGATGGAACGGCGGGCTGTGTCCCGCCACCTGGATAGCTTTACCCAAAATAATTACACGGAAACTGTATTCATTTAAACACTGCCTGGCCCATTAGTTTCAGCCTCTTATTGGCTAATTCTCACATCTTGCTTTAACCCATATTTATTAATCTATATAGCACCACGAGGTGGTCGCTTACCAGGAGAGATCTTACCCTGCATCTGTCTTGGAGAGGAGAAGCATGGCGACTGCCTATGGTGACTGCCTGAAGCATCTGCCTTCTCTCTCCCAGCATCCTGTTCTGTCTGCTCCACCCACCTATGTTCTGACCTATTGGGCCAAGCAGTTTCTTTATTAATTAACCAATGAAAGTCCTCCATCAGTCCATCATGTCCACCGGCTTGGAAAACATTCACAAGACCCTTTTACAGCATCTGGCCACATTCCTCTCCACAGCAGGCGCCCTTACCCGCTGAGCCACCTCTCATGTGGGCCAACCCCAGGACCCCTAGAGAGTCTCTGCTGCCCTCTCCTCCCTCCCACCAAGTTACTCTATCTTCCCCGGGGAGGGAAGTCCCCAGGTTCCTCCCAGCTCCCCAGCTTGTACCCTGAAGTTTATGGGCTGCATAGTTCCATTTCTTGCTATAAAAAGCCAAGGTTTTAGAGCTTTAGAAATAATTTTTTTTTCAAAAAGACTGTCTTCTGCAAATTGAAAACCCTAGTTTTCAGAAAATTGTCTCTGCTCTGAGTTTCAAGAACCAAGAATTTGATACCTTGCTGCTCTGTGCCCCACCCCCACCGGAGCCTGAGCACTCTGCCTCTTGCCTCGTTTTTTAGTAGGGAAAGAACTAAGGGGACAGGGATAAGATGCTAAAAAAGAAAAACAAAACAAAACAAAAAAGCCACTGGCTATCCTTTCTGAAACAGTCTCGCTCACATAGCTATGACTTTGGGCAAGATGGAGCTGCGGATTCCTGTCTCCTAAGTGATGTGTGTCTCTCCCAGGTGCACTCCACCAAGAAACACCCAAGTCCTTTCAACGAGGACATGGCAAGCAAGGGTCTCTCCTCTGCAGTTGGAGGCCATTTGGGAAGCCAAGGTTCAGTCTGAGTCTTCCACGCTGCTTGAGCAACACTGGGCCTGGGACGGGAGCCTTGGCTGAAGCGGAAGGTTCGCCATTTCCATCTGCGGAGATGCAGAATGGGGGCTGTTATGGGCCTGATTTGTGAATGTGAATGAGAGCTTTCTAGAAAAGCCATTTGTAAAATTCATGGCCGTCTCTAGCGGCTGCCAGTACATTCCATCTTCTGTCTTCTCGGACCAGGCCATTTCACATTCCACTCATTTAAAGGTTAGAGTGGATGATGGAGGGGAACACGGAGGAGGCTGGGTGGGGTGATGAGGGTGCCCCTAAGTGGGAAAAGCCTGAGTGCCGCCCGCTTCCTCACAGTTCCCTCACTAGGGACTCCTCAAAGGGATTTCCCCAGGGGACTTTTGCCTAGGCTGCAGAGTTCAGAAAACCAAGGGGCTCTGTGCTGAATCTTACCCACTTCTGTGCCCCTATCCCGCCTCGGTCCCCCTCTGCCCGCCTCTGCCTGCATCTGCCCATTTCTGTGTACCTTCTGCATCTTCAGAACTGGCTGGGGAAAGGCCCTCCGGTTTCAGGTCTTGTGAGCAAAACGCCTGGAGTCCCCACCATCCTGGCAGGAGAGGCACATGAGCTACAGCAGGGATTCCTCAGTGCTGCAGGAGCAGTAGAAATAGAGATCTTGGTCTGGACACAATTCAAATTCTCATAGTCTGACACATTCTGAAGTCCCTGAAGCCATCTTATATCCTTTCTGGACTGAGGTCTTCTCTGCCAAAGAACCATTTGTACTTTTGATCGACTTTTGAGATCTGAGATTAGTATTAAAGTTGCGGTGGCCCTGGATTCAGTCCCTAGCCTCCATAAACTGGGTGTGGTAGCACATGCCTACAGTGCCAGCTCTTAAGCGGGTGAGGCAGAATAATCAAGAGTTCAAGTTCACCTATAGTTACATAGTGAGTTTGATGCTAGCCTGAGCTGTTTGAGACTCTAACTGAAAAAAAAATAGTAATCAATTAGAGTAATCAAGAAAAGTAGTTTCCTAGCTGGGGAATGGCTCAGAGGGTAGGGGTGCTCGCTGTACAAGCATGAGGAACTGAGTTCAAATCCACACTGCTCACATCAATAGCTATGTGTAGCTGCTTACTCCTGTAACCAGAGCCCTGCAGTAGAGACAGAAGGATCACCAAGTTCCCTTTTGCGGGCCGCCAGCCTAGTTCCCAGTGTAGTGAGAGAGATTGTCTCAAAGGAATAAGGTGCAGAGCAATACAATACGATCATTGCTCTTCCGGCCACTACATATGCACACACACATACACTACACATGTTCCACACACACACCTGCCACACATACAAATACATAAATAAGAAAGAAAGCAACATTCAAGAAAGTAACTTCTTTAGCCGTGTTCATCTTTGGGAGACTTGGCTAACATTCTCCGTATCCTCAGCTCACTTACTTGTGGGATGAGAAGAGTTATCTGCCTCTCAGCAGATGGCTGTGTGGCCCAATTTCAGATCACTAGCAGTGGCAGAGGGAAGTAACAGTGTGGGCACGGGGGTCACTTTGGTAGCTCTGAGTCCATGAGAAAGCCCATCAGTCTGTGAACTGTGTGGCGTTGTTTGCTGCTGAGTCTCAGGTCCCTGCCTTGCTCAACTTGAGGTTCAAGATTACGTTCAGTTTTTACCATAACCAGTAACTGCCCTATGAAAGGCCCTCTTGGGGACCAAAATAAATAATGTTAATCTAGCTACAAGAAGCCTGGGGGTGGGGAACATCAATCTGCCTGCCTGTCCCCTACCTGAGCTTCTTAAAAGCTCTGGGTTTGATTGAGCCTGTCTGGTGACATCACCTCCCCCACCCAGGAACAAGACACACAGCCACACAGCACCCAGTGTCTGATGACAGCATCGTTCAACCTATCACATACAAAGGGATGAATGAGCAGGGACCAGGAGACACCAAGAACGCAAAAGTCATAGGCCAATATAGATGAAACAAACACCTGGCCCTGGGGTACAGAATAAAATGTAAATTCAACCATGTTATAAAAATTCTTATGGAGACTCAAGGAAGTAATGTTTTCATGAAATAGAAGCAAGGCGCTATGAAAAAGGGCAGAGTAGAGTAAGAAATATTTCTTGGAAATTAGAAACACAGCTGGTCAAAGTTTTAAAATCTAGTAGATAGGTACAAAAGTAACACAGTTCCAGACGCGAAAATTGTCCTCTCTTTTGCTTTTATTTTTCCCATTTATGTGGGTGTACATAGGATATATACATGTGTGTATAGTTGTGGGTATGTACGTGTCTGTGCTTGCATGTGGAGACCCAAGATTTATGTCAGGAACGATCTGATTCTCTCTTTCACCTTATTCATTGAGTCGGGATCTCTCCATCAAATCCAGAGCTCACCAATATGCTAGTTCTTCCTAGCCAAGTTGCTCTAGAGACCCTGGCCTCTTTCTTTTGAGACTGGAATTACAGATGGGCCGCCACACCCACCTGGTATTTTACACGGGTCCTGGAAATCTTAACTCCAATCCTCATGATTGCATGGCAAGTACTTCAGCTAGGGCTCATCTCTCCAGCCACCTCCTTTCCTTAAAAGATTATGCGTGTATACTCACTGCAGAAAGGATGGGTTTCATAATGGCATTTTGATTCACATATATCATGGACTATGACCATATTTTCCTTTCTGACTCTCCTGCGTCACCCTCCTATTAGTCACAGACAGTCCTTCTTATACTTTCGTATCATGTGCATGTATGTACATATGTACATGTATAGAAAGAAAATCGAAGCCCTATATTTGAGAGAATATTTGTTATATCTGTCTTTCAGAGTCTGACTTAGCTTGCCTTGTGGGGGGAGGTATATCCAGCAAAACGGAAAAGGAATGAAAGAAAGGAGAGCTGGCCCCAGAAAAAGTAAAGCTAAACCAGGTGTGCAGCAAAATGAATCCCAAAATGAGAGGGATCAACAGTGTCAGAAGCCTGGAAGATGAGAACGAGGAATGACAGTGAACACCTAGAATCCCAGGTACATGGGAGGCTGAGGTAGGGGAATCTCTTGGTCCTAGCAATTAATGACCAGCATGGACAACACAGAAGAGAAGGACTCATCTTCAGAAATTAAAAATAAAGTAACCATTCAAGTGAGAATAAGAATAAAAACTCAGCAGGGTTGGCTCCCTCTCAGCTGGTCAGGTCAAAGACAAGGCTGGGGCTGGAGCTTAGCTGGTAGAATATTTGTCTAAAATACATGAATTCCTGGGTTCAATTACTAAGTAGGCATGGTGCCTCACACTTGTAATCCCAGGACTGGGATGTGGAAGCAAGAGGGTCAGAAATTCAAGGTCATTCTTGACAAGTTCAAAGCTAGCCTGGGCTACAGGAGACCCTGTCTCAAAAACAAGACAAAAGATTAGTCAAAGCTGGAAGACCTTAATGGTAGGATGGAGGAAGCACGTATTCTGCCTTTCAGTACATTTTTGCGTGTATGTGATGTGCATATACATATGCATATAGACGTGTGTGTGTGTGTGTGTGTGTGTTTGTGTGTGTGTGTGTACAAATGTGCAGTATGCATATAAGTCCAAAATTGATATCTGGTGTCTCACGCAATTGCTCTCCAACCCAGAACTTTCATTGCCCCAGAAGCCTCTGGTCTCTGGAGTGCTGACACTCTGAACTCTGACCCACATATTTATGCAGCAAATACTTTCTCCATTGAACCATCTCTCCCCGGACCTCTCAATGCATCTTACAGGGAATTCAAAGTTCTAAGAAAGACAAATAGCTAACCCAGAAAAGCATGGCCAAACGTTAAACGAACGGCAATCTGTCGTGGCTCTGAGCAGTAGAAGGGAGGCGAAGACAGCAAGTCAACAGCAAGGGTGACACACGCCTGAGCCAGCATGAGCCCTGCATGTGGCTTGCTGTATCTCCCTGCCTGGGATGCAGCAGGGTACGCTGACACTGCCTTTACTGTCCCTTTGGCCATCAATGAATAGAAGTGTCATGTCTGTACTTTTAGTAACCGGATATAATGAGCCACAAATTGATGCTGTAGGTCACAGTGAGAAGTAGCAGAAGCATCAGAGAATGGGTGGCTTCCAATTGGTAATAAGATATAATTTTGAATTTTGTTTCCTTTGTGATGTTTTGTTTATTGTGTGCATTTGTGTGCATGTGCAGATATTTGTGCGTGGCACAAGTACGGAAGTCGGAGGAGCAAGCACCTTTGACCACTGAGCCGCCTCACCTGTCCAATTTTTATTTTCCTTTATGGTATGCATGGTTTTTACTTTTGTAAACTTTTTTTCCAGAAATGGTGCTACATGAAACATCTGAAGATGTTTCAAAAGCTTTCTCAGACTACTAAGAATTTGCCACGTTTTCCATTCTGTGCCTTTTATTGTATTTATTTATTTTGCTGTTCTCTAAAGAGCGCATTGTGGAATTGCTCAATATATTTCCTCAGCTGAAAATGCCAATGTATTTATGTAATGAAAATGCCAATATGTATTATATACTTAAAATTAGCATAGAAATGATTAAGGCAGTTCAGGATTGATCAATAATCATATTTGATTTGGCTTTTCTTATTTTGCCTCCCTCCGTCATCCTGGGCTTTGATATTTATTACCACCCACGGAGATTCTGGCCTTAACTAAATAGAAGTTGCTTGGGGAAATTCACAGTCCAGGGATTGAATTGAAGCGGCTGCTGGATACAGAATTAGCTTCGGCAGAGTAAACAGAAATTCAGTAAGCCGGAACTGTGCCTTTGATAAAAATGTCTCTCTCTACCTGGAACACAGCAGTGTAAACAGTGCCACACTAAAGCCCCCAGTTATGAAAATTTTGCATTTCAAGAATAGGGTCAGAGTCCTTTCTCAAATGTACAAAGGGTTTTTTTTTTTAAACCAAATACTGTATTTTTTAACTATGTGAGTGTGTAGAGGGTTGCCATGCATATATACACACATGGAGGCCAGAGGTCCACGGCAGGTGTCTCCCTCAACTGCTCTCCTTTTTTTAAATTTATTTATTTATTTATTTATTTATTTACTTACTTACTTACTTACTTTAGGCAGGGTCTTTTCTGATCCTGGAGCCCACTAGCCTGGCTGACCAGCAAGCCCCAGAGATTTTCTTGTCTCTGTGAGCCACCACTTTCACATGGGTGCTTGGGGTTGGACTCAGGTCTTCATGGTTATGAGCCATATTCCCATTACTCCCAAATACCGTATTTTTAAAATGCGTGGTGCTGTGGTTTGGATGTGACTTGTCCCTGAGAAGGTCATGAGCTTGGTCATCAGTATGGTAGAACTGGAAGGCAGAGGGCCCTTTAAGAAGAACTTAATACAAGGTAATTAGGCCATGGGTCATAGCCATCTGATGAGAATTAATATGAGATCTTAAGATCTCAGTTGGATTCCTCAAGGGGAAGTCTCCATGGGAATAAAAGTTAGTCCAACAGCTGACTCTGGTTCCTTGTTGCATTTTTCATCTCTGGTGACACACTCCCACCATTGTGACACCGCCCACTCTGAGGCCCTCGCCAGCAGCCAAGCATATGGAGCTGCCCAATCTTGGACTTTCAGCCGCCAAAGCTGTACCCAGCCTTGGGTATGTTGTTATAGCAACAGAAAATAGCTTATTGCATGTGGGTTTAGAAGACTAGAGACTCTCATACCTAGAAGAATGAGGGGTACTTTGAGTTTCATGTGCTGTTTGGAGACCGCTGAAGAGTTCCTGGGGAGGAAACAGTGACCCAGGGACGATCTTACAGGAGTCCAGACACCAGTTGTTTGAGATCTCCACATGCAGGCTGAGCATCAGACTCCAGCAGAGGGGTGCTGGCCTTCTGTTAGCACAGCCAGCGGCCCCAAGAGACATTGCAGAGCATGGGTCCGGAGAGGTTCTGTTTTTCCACAGTTGCTAAGGAAACCTACACCCTGCTTTACTGCTTGCTAATTGAAATGAAATAGATTTTTCCAGGACAGGTGACCTGAGCAGAATGCATAGTAATCCAACACAGGACAAGAGACATCTCCCCTGGTGAGGGGCCAGCAGAGGTGGCCCACTCAGTCTGTCCCTTCTCAGAAGAAAGGAAAGGCCTGGAGAGTTCCAGGCCTTCAGGTTTTCCAAGGCTGGTGGGAAGCAGATCTCCTGGAGAGGAGGATCTGTGAGCACCTAGAAACCAGAGTCCTCTGGGAGACGTTGGAGACGCACACATGGAACATAAAGGAGAGGTGATCATGGAAGATGAAGAAACAGAGGTGGCAGGGCTGGGGACAGGCATGGCTCAGTCAGTAGAGTCTGCTGTGCAAGCACAAGGACCTGAGTTCAATCCCCAGAACTCAAAGGGGGGGGGGGGACCCTGTACTTGTAAGCCCAGTGCTTGGGGACATGGAGACAGGAGGATCCCGGGGACTAGCTAGCCAGCCACTATTGCCTGTGTGGTGAGTTCCAAGCTAGTAAGGGTCCTGCCTTAAAGACCAAAGCAGTCAGCTTTTGCGGAATGACACTGGAGACCTCTGGCTTCCACATGGATGTGTAAACACACACACACACACACACACAGAAACACAAGATAAAAAAAAGTGGTCTTGTCTGTCTGAGGTCATTATGTTTTCTTTTGTCCAAATTTCTTAGAACCACCAGGAAAAGGAGAACTTTTAAGACTGCGGTTTAGTTCTCTGTATTGAACTGTTTGCCACATGCCTGGGGACCCTTATGAACCTAATGAACCGCTTTGTAACATGACATGAGACTCTGCCTGGCTGCTGGGCTCCAGGCCTTCCTTTCTCTCCTGTTCTGTCTGCAGAGGGAGAACATCTCATCACCCACAACTACCTACTTCCAGTGTAGACATTGGCTCTCACGGCTTATTTGTTTTCTTTGAAAATGTGTCACCATCCCCAGGGGAGTTTCTCACTTAGCAGGACCTGAACCAGCCAAGTGTCTGTCCATCTCTAGGAGCCTGGTCAAGCAAAGGTCAAGGAAGTTAGAGGTCTGTGGATCCAGACCTATGTCAGCTTGCCTGAGACCCAAGCCTCCAGAATAAACCAGCCAAAATGCCCTCTTTCCCACAGAGCCCCCATCTGGCCTACTCAGGCTGAATTTGTCTTCTCTGCAAGACTGGCATTTCTCGTGTGTGTGTGTGTGTGTGTGTGTGTGTGTGCGCGCGCACACACACACACACACACACACACACAGATATTCCTGTATGCTTTATAAGGCACAGAGGCCCCTGCTCTCCACACTTGCCAGTAGCATCCTTGGCCTGATACCCTCAACGGGCCCCACTGCCCTGCAGACATGGAGACACTGGGCCCCTGTGTTTAGGGTTACAAACAGTATTTGCCTCCTTACTGGGTGAGCACGGCACGAAGATGCTGCATGTGCACAGATACACAGGACTTCTGCTCCTCCTGCTTTGGCAGAGGCAGGCTTAATCTGTCAGTTCTGATTCCAAACTTGCTCTATTCTCACCCTTATCCAGCCCAGAGCTGTCACCATCTGGGCTCCACCCCTTACCATGATCTATGGTCCTCCCCCACGCCCATGTGGACTCTCTAGTGTGGTGTTTCTCACCCCACGCTCGCCACTCCCTGAGTGGCGCCACAGATTCTCAGCTCCAGAACTCTCTTCCCTGTCTGGCCCCAGTTTCCTCTGGATTCTTGGGGACTCCTTGCAGTCCCCTCTGTGTGAACACTATCAATCTGTCAGAACCATCAGCGAAGTATCTCAGGTTCCAGGGGAGGTTTCAAGGAAGACGGGTATCTGGCAACAAAGCCAGAACAGGTGGTGGGTCTGGCAATACAAGCAGCAGCAGGTAATAGATGTAGAACGGGGTTTGGGGTCCTGACAGGATCAGGGTTAGACTGAGGACACTAGGGACGTATCAGTCAACACAGTAAAGACTTGTGATTTCTTTTCTTTATGGATGCACTAAAGTTCAGAGAGACTGAGTAACCAGAAATCACACAGCTTGTGAGTGGTAGATCCAGAGGGGCCTAGAAGGATGGATGGTGGTGTAGAGTATTATTTGAAGATGTGTTCCATTTGTTTATGCTGTGGAACATTTGTTTTAATGATGCAAAGATGTGTTGCATTCTTTATGCTGCATTTATTTAACTCTGTGAAGCTGTGTTACTTTGCCTGTTGAAAGTACCTGATTGGTCTAATAAAGAGCTGGACGGCCAATAGTGAGGCTGGAGCAAGGATAGGCGGGGCTGGCAGGCAGAGAGAATAAATAGAAGGAGAAATCTGGGAGAAAAAAAAAAGAAGGAGCAAGATAGATCAAGGAAAGGAGGACATTAGGCCGACCACACGGTCACACAGCAAGCCATAGAGAAAGACGGAAAGAAAAGTATACAGAAATAGAGAAAGGTAAAAGCCCAGAGGCAAAAGGTAGACAGGATAATTTAAGATAAGAAAAGCTGGCTAGAAACAAGCCAAGTTAAGGCTGGGCATTTATAAGAAAGAATAAGACTCCACGTATGATTTATTTGGGAGCTGGGTGGTGGGCCCCCCAAAACAACCAAAAGAGTTAAAAAGAGATGGGATATGATCAAGCCAGACACAGAGCACTGGAGGCTGGGGCAGGGGAGGTTTGAGGAAAGGGAAAGGACTGAAATTTGCACAAAGGTGTTGACAGCTGAGTGTGTTCCCTTTACACACAAGCATAGAGAGTCTCCGTGGTCCACCCCACATCCCTCTCCTCCCTGACCTTCACACTCTCAAGGGGGACTTGAGAAGGACTACATATCACAAAAGGGAAGGTGCTTGGGGGAGGGGGATCTAGGTATTGTGTCTGTGTGTCTGTGCCGTGGCTCCTGAGTGCTTGCTCAGTCGTCCAGCAGGAAGCCTGCTCCCAGCTAAGGACAGTGATCTTTTAGCCTTGAGCTAGACCTTGGAAAGTTCACGCAGGTACGTTCAGGTCTCCATACAGATTTCTATTTCCCAGTTACTGCTAGTTAGGAGAGATACTAGCTGAAGACATTATACACGGGCATGGCCCTGGGAGACTAGCCACCTCTGGGATGTGTGACAAAAGGCACAGGAGGCTGCTACTCCCATGCCATGGGGCAGTGAGTGACCTTGGAGGCCTCTGGTACCACACACCTGGGTTGGACAGTGGATCTGAAGCCTGGCTACACCTCCACCCTCAGCAAGAGCAGAGGAGACAGGAGACAGATACTATGTAAAAAGAGCTAGTCACAGAATCAGATAACCCCAGCTTCTCACTGTCTTGGAGGCTCCCTCCTGTCTTGGGGCACACTACACATTGCTGTGGAGTTATTTGAGTGAGTTATTTTATTCCTTTTTTAATGTCCCGAGCAAACCCACATCATCATTTTATTAATGTATTTGCAATTACTGGATAATGATTCCTGGTAGCGTGTGGTCTGTGATATGGGGACACTTAATCAAATATCCACACGACGAGCCTTTAAGTTCTCTGGGGCCAGAAGCTTTTCCCATCAATTAGGCTTTAAAGGAATGGGTTTTGAGCCCATCTACAACTGCATTTTTATGTGTCTTTCATGACTCCCTGGCCTCCCCTTGGTGTCTTTAGAGATACCAGGAAATGGGATATGGGGCAGAGGCATTTATTAGTGGGTGTGCAGAGAATGGGTTTATAATGTGGCTGCAGAGTATTAAAGTGACTGCTTTGCAGCGGGGTGACTTATGTTCCCCTGGTAGTCACTCTGTGCTGTTCTCTATACACAGTGCCACCAGGAAGAGACATTTGTTGGCCCAGTGAACTCCCTGGAATCAAGCCCTAGGGGGGTGCTTCCTCTGACAAGAGACTAGACATTTAGAAACTTCCACAGTCCTGCACTTTTCCCTCTACTACCAGAGAGCTGGGAATCTGACTTAGTGGAATACAGAGTATTTTTTCCTTGTCCTCACCCTCCTGGGACACTGACCCTCACAACCTGGCCACGGGGTTATCATAGATAGCTCAGGGGAGGTGGGAATGGCAGCCTGGGCTTCTTGTGAGCAGGCTGGTTCTGTTCTGCTTTGCCTTAGCCTGTACGTGAATGTTCGGGAGACTCTGGACTTTCATATCCACTCTGCAATTTCAAACTGACTCTTGAAACATTTTAGGGGTTACCTCTTCATAGAGGGGATGCTACAGAGGTATCGGAGAGCTGTTAAGGTAATTTCTTTCTGGTCTAGAGAATGTAAGCTACATCTGCTATTGGGTAGAGGCTGTTCCAAGGTACCCAAAACAAGAGTTTTGGCCCTGGACTACCCCTCCAGCAAGTGGATATAAGTCATGCCAAAGAGATGGGAGGAATAATTATTCCTTTAATGAAATAATTACTTTCCCTTCCCAGGATCTTCATGCCCTGCACACTCTCCAGAACCAGCATAAGGTTTGGTTGGGTCCACCCACACCTCTGAATCCTGATTGAGAGAGGTAGAAATTGACCTTTCTCTTCTCCTTTCTCTTTCTTTTGGATGCTGGCCAGAATCTAAATGTGCTTTTTCTAGTTAGTTGGGATCCCTGTTTTTCTCTAAAGAGCCCCAAACCTTTTATGGCTATTTGTCCAACATACGGTTGACCACCAACCCATGCCGACTTAGCCAGCATGGCCCCCCCCTCTCTCTTCTCCGCATTCCTCTCGCAGGCAGATGTCAATATCTCCAGCTTGCTTGCCCTTGGGTTTTACTTTTAAAGTCTAAGAAAATTGTCCTCAAGCTCCAGACTATAAGCACACAAGGGGGGAGATGAGAGGAAGGATTCTGAGTCTCCAGGCTTACCAACACCCAGTGCGAAACTCAGACCCTGGGTGTTCCAGGCTATCCTGCTGGGACTGTCACCAGTTCTCTGTCCCTGTCCTCACTTGGGAAGGGGTTGGCCCAGTGAAGACTTAGAGAAGGCTATGAGCGGGAACTTTTCGTGTCTGTGTAGGCAAGTGACTATCATGTGGCATTTTGAAGGTGACAGGGCATATCTGTCTCAGTAGAAGGAGGCTAGGAACTAAATTGTCTGTCTGTGCATTTGTTCATTCTTTCATTGGTTTGTCATATGCCAGGACCCCTGGGGCTCCCATTCGAAGACAGATGATATGTGGTCAACAAGTAGAAGGAAGAGAGGCAGAGACAGTCAGTGCTCTGCAGACACGGCAGGAGGCCTAACCCAGCCGGGTGCCAACAAGACTCAGAGGATCAGGACTTTGCCAAATGGGGCAAGGCCACACTGTGGTAGCCAGAGCTCTGAGGGATACCTAGTCTGTTTGAGAGACTAAAAGGGACTCTTAAGTCCCCAGAAATGGTATGTAAAAGGCTGCTTCCCTAGCTTTGGTTTGCTCTCTTGAATGGCTTAGCATTCCTTAGCGACCTGGTGCAGATTGGAAACTTGGAAAGCCTATGGTATCTACTGTGTTCTGTCAAACTGGGGACTCAGAGGCATGAGTTGGGCAAAGAATCTCTTGAAAAAAAATGGGTAGCATCTAAAATGGAATTATTGCCAGTGTTCTTGTCTGAAGTTTTCAAGCCAGCCAATTCTCTCATTTCTTTTAGTCTTCCTCTGTTTCCTGGGATCCATTAGCTTCATGAAGCCATTTAAAAGCTATAATTGTGGCCGTTTGCTGGGGTAGACGTAATCCTGATAAGTGGATGTGGGCCCACTCCTTGAGGGTGTTATGGACTCTCATCTTATGCTTATACACCCCAGAGAATCACGAAGCACACATTCCTCTTAGTCTCCCCTCATCACGCAGGACCCAGATAAGTCCATGAATGGATTAGCGGCAGAAGATCCTGGCTGTCTGATGGCAATTGAAAAGGCCACTTCCTTAGCCTTATCATTTGGACCACAGACACATGGAACCTTCTAGAACGCAGCTATGGTTCCCCTTCCTGGTTAACCTCTTCATCCTAGAACTGAGACCTGGTTTTTGCCCACATACAAGAGCAAGTTGTGGGCTACAGTTACCCAGATTATTTACCCAAGTCAGGCAGTATGGGCTTACAGCCTCTACCCCACTGTGGTAGTGTGAGTGCAATTGGCCCCCATAGGCAAATAGGGAGTGACACTATTAGGAGGTGTGGCCTTGTTGGAAGAAGAATGTCTCACTGTCTCTTCCTGCTGCTTGCAGATCCAGATGTAGAACCCTCAGCTCCCTCTCCAGCACCATGCCTGTCTGCACGCCACCATGCTTCCCACCATGACCATAATGGATTGAACCTACAAAACTATGTAAGGCAGCCCCAGTTAAATGTTTTCCTTTATAAGAGTTGCCATGGTCATGGTGTCTCTTCACAGCAATAAAACCCTAAGACACCTACAGACTCCCTAAAAGCAGACACGTGCCCAAAAGCTACAGGTGCCCATGGCTCTCTTCCCCCCAAAGCAGAGGGGTGCCAATGGAATGCTCAAATCACCCATACTATCAGAGGTCATGTATCTTGAACACATCTGTTGTCTCTCTGTATGACCCCCATCACATCCCGTGGGTCTGTACAGAAGCAGCTGTGCCCTGGAGGATATACAGTGTGGCTGAACCCACTGGCATTTCTTCCCACCCACCATTAGATACCAAATGCCAAGAGGGACTCCCGGGAGAAGAGTACAGGATAAGGAGTCAGAAAATGCCGGAGTGGATGAAGAACATAGCTAGCTTGAGGGACAGGCAAGGCTCTGAAGGTCAGGCCTGCTGGAGTCCTAGGACAATGTGTCATTGGACTGGCTAGGTAGGAAGAAGGCTAGTAGGTGACCAAGTGGGAGGAATGGATGTGGGGCCTTCGTTACAAGTCTAGGCATGACTTCTCTAATCAGTCTCCTAGCCCTGCCTTGGCTGGTAATGAAGTCCATGATGTCATCCCTTCCATGTATTCTATAGAGGCAGTGGCACTACATGGGGGGGGATGAAGGGAGAGCCTCTAAGGCCAACTGAGGACAATCAGGTGTGTCTTATGGGGCCTTAACATGAAGGGGGACCGCTGTTCCATTCAGAACACTTTAGTGTTCAACTTGAAATCTAAAGTTAAATCTAGAAGCCCAGACAGTAATTCTCATGCTTATGAATTCTCAGCACAGGTGGCTTCCAGGTCACGGATGCCTGTCAAGCCAAATGTTCAGCATGGTTATAAATTATCTCCTGGGGTGGAGTGCACTTTCCTCTACTCCCTCTGTGTAAGCAAGCTGAAAGGGGAGTGCCTAGGGTTAATTGGCCTGTCAGCACAGGTGCCAGACAGCTCTTGCGGGCACGGTAGGTGTAACAAGTCCAGACAGTCTTAGAGGGTCCTGTAAGCGGTTCGTGAGGCCCCATCTGCAGGTGGGTGTTATCCTCCACAGCCAAAAAAAAAAAATCTAATAACACTGGTCAGTGAACTGTGCTGCCTGGAACTTGACTGTTCTAGAAGCTGAGGCTGGCCAGGGAAGACACTGGAGAAGTAAAGGAAACACGATTTGTCCAACAAACACAAGTCAGGACTCGGCCACGGGAGCCATTTCAGGTGGAGGAGCTGGCTAGGCCAAGCCGAGAGGAAGTCAGGCTGGGACTGTCCATGCCCAACTTAGCGCTGAATCAGGTATAACTTGTGCATGCGATGAAGATATCAAGGACCCATGTTAGTTCCTTCTGGACAGAAAGTCTTTAATATCTGTTTCTGTGTCCTGTGAACCAAAAGCCAGAGCCATAGTGGTGAGAGACGCAGCGGTGCCAGGTCTTCATTTCAATCCTTGGTGGCCTGGGGCAGAGAAAGTCGTCCTGGTTCCGGATCTGGTCCCTCATGCTCTCTGAGGAGCGGAGCGTGAGAGTGAGGCCAGGATGTGAGGATGTCCGGTGGGATCCCCGACGCCTAGGCTCCCGCATCCTTCCTGCCTTTGACACTCAGTAAACCCCCTGCTTCCACATGCAGCCGTTCACGTGCAGTCTCAGGTCAGAAGACTCAACAAATGACCGTGATGGGGAGAATGGGCAACCCCGTTTCTATCGGAAGGCATGCTCAGCTCTGGATGTCTTGCCTGACCAAAGGCAGAGTATTGGAGGCCAATAAGCCAAAGTCATGCTTATTTCCATGCCTTTGACCAGCTGTGGGAACCCTGGTCTCCACCCTCCCATGTCTCCAAGCTTGGGTTTGGCTGCGGTATGCAATTAGTGTCTTTCAGTTGTTCAGAAACAATAGGTGACTTCTTTTTCTTTTTATGTGTGCATGTATTATGCATGATTTTGCAAGTGTGTGGACACATGTGCCCGTGTACACATGCATGCCGAGGACCACAATGGACATCAGGGATCATTGTCAATCACTCATCTACCTTACTCATTAAGGCAAGGTCTCTCAGTCAAACCCAGAGCTTACTGATAAGGTTAATCTTCCTAGCTAGCTTGCTCCTGGGATCCTCTATCTCTACCATCCAAGGCTGGAATGGCAGGCGGACTGCCATACCCAGCTAGCATTTCTATGGGTTTTTAGAGATCTGAACTCCGGGCCTCACACTTCCATAACGAGTGCTGAGCAATCTCGCCAGCTCCCAGGCTGGTGTGTTAACTACAGCAATTACTAACATCCAACACACAGAGAAAGTGCCATAAACATCAAGCTCATGAGCTTCCCCATAGAATACATTGCGCAACCAGCAGCGCCAGGCCAGGGGATAGTCTTACCAGCACCCCGGAGTGCCCTAGTGCGGGAGTACATTCAAGGCTCTACCCGAGGACAGCCATTGCCCAGTAGGCTTTCAAAAGAGAGGGAGGCACAAGTCAAACAGGGCAGAGGCCAACAGTGTGTGTTCAGAGACGTGATGGTGAGCGTGGATTTTCAGCCTGACAGGATCTAGCATCCACTGTCCAGGAGGCTAGCCTCTGGGTACACTGTGTGGTGTGGGGGGGGGGGGGGGAATCTAGCTTAGGTCTAGCCTCT